>NW_028270156.1:107058860-107377452 GCF_037043375.1 Chiloscyllium plagiosum
GTGTCAGGAAATGACCGTTCAGGGGAAAGCAGCAGTAGCCAGCTTAGGTGCATTACGACTGGATCTGGGGAGCAATGGGAAAGGATAAAGTAAACAGGGTCTTAGAGATAGGAGATTCTGTAGCCTCAAACGGCAAACCAGGATGGTGCGTTGCCTCTCAGGTGTCAGGGTCCAGGATGTCTCTGAGTGTGTGCTGAACGTTCTCGGGGGTGGGTGGTGGGGGGGGGGGGGAGCGGGTGGTGAGCTGCTAGAAGTCATTGTGCACAAATGACACAGATAGTCATAGGAATGTGGTCCAACAGAGTGATTACTGAGAACTCGAAGAAAAGTTAAAAACCAGGACCTTCACAGTGGTAATCACCTGATAACTTCCAGTGTCATGATCTAGTGAAGGTAAGAATGGGAGGATATGGCAGATAAATATGTGACTAAAGAATTGGTGCGGGGGAGGGATTCATATATTTAGATCATTGGACGCTTTTCTGTGACAGAGTTGACCTGTTCAAGAGGGACTGGTGGCACATGCCCTGGACGGGAGACAAATATCTTCGCAGCCAGTTTTGCTCGTGCTACAAGGGAGTGTTAAAACGAGATTGGCAGGATGTTGTATCCTCAAGAGCAGGGAGGCAAGTGTGAGGCTGGAAGGAGACACAGTATTCAGAAATATTACATTGAAGAGACAGATCAAGCTGGAACACGATAGGGAGCAAATAATGCTTTTTGATTAAATTGCATTTATTTCAATGCGAAAAGGGCTGACAGGTAAGGCCGATTAATTCAGGGTGTGGATAGGTAATCGGCGCTGGATTGTCTAGCTAATACAGAAACATGGCTGAGTGATGGGTCGGACTGACAGCTTAATGTACCAGAGTTAAATGCATTAGGAGGGACAGAGATTGTGGAACGAGGGTGGGGAGTTGCATTTCTAATCAAAGGGAGTATCACAGCAGTGATCAGACATAAAATAAGTGATAATTCATCCAGTGAGGCTTTGTGGGTTGAACGAAGAAATAAGAAGCGGATGGTGACATTATTGGGGTTGTACTATAGACCCCCAAACAGTCAACAGGAATTACAGGAACAAACATATCTAGAGAGATTGGGGAGACTTGCAGGAACATTCGAGTTGTCATAATAAGGGTTTTAATTTTTATAACACAGATTGGAACTGCCACAGCATTAAAGGATTTGATGGGATGGAATCAATTAAGTGCATCAGGAAAGTTTCTTCAAGCAGTATATAGAGAGTCTTAATCGGGAAGGGGCAAAATTTGACCTACTCTTACGAAATAGGTCAGGACAGGTGAGTGAGGTGACAGGAGATGTGCACTTTGCTACCAGTGACCATAGTTCTGTTAATTTTAAAATCGTGTAAAATAGAGAGGGAAAAAAATTGTTCCACAGATTCAAGTTCTAAATTGGGGAAAAGTTAATTTTGATGGACTCAGACAGGAGTTTTCAGGTGTTGATCGGAGTAGTCTGTTTGCAAGCAAAGGGACCTCCAGCAAGGGGGAGTTTAAGATCTATATGTTCCTGTGAGGGTGAAAGGAAAGTTGACAGGAATGAGGAACCCTGGATAACAAGAAATGTTTAGGCTTTGACCAAACAAAATGTGGAGGCGTGACTCAGGTAGCGACCTGGAGGTGTACAGGGGACATAGGAGTTTACTGAAGAAGGAAATCAGGAGGGCAAAAAGGGGGTATGAGATAACCTTGACTGAGAAGATCAGGGTGAATCCAAAGAGGCACTTTAAGTAAATTAAAGAAAAAGCATTAACTAAAGAGAGATTAGGATCCCTCAAAGTCCAAAGTGGACATGTATGTGTAGTTTCATAAGAGATAGGCGATGTCCTCAACAAATATTTCTCCACTATATTTACAGTGGAGAAAGACATGAATATATGGGAATTTGGGGAAATTAGTGGTGATATCTTAGGGACAGTTCATATCACAGTAGAGGAGGTAATGGATGTACGAGAATCTTTGAAGTTGGAGAAATCTCATGGTCCTTACCAGATATATCCAAGAACACTGCAAAAGGCTAGAGAAGAATTTGCGGGTGCCCTGGCTGATAATTTTGATCATCAGTTACCACAGGTGAGATCCCAGAAGAATAAAGGATAACAAATGTTGTGCACTTATTCAAGAACGACTGAAAAATAACGCCTGGGAAATACAGACCAGTATGCTTAACATCTGTGGTAGATAAATTACTTGAGAAGAGTCTGAGGGATAAGATGTACATGCATTCGGAAAACAGGGTTTGATTACGAATAGTAAGCATGGCCTTTTGAGTGGAAGTTTATGCCTAACAAATTTGTTAAAGTTCTTTGTTGACGTGACCAGGGAGGTTGACTGGGGCGGGGAGGGGGGGGGGGGGGGGGGGGAGGCGGCGGTAGACATCCAAACGTGTGGTGCTGGAAAAGCACAGCAGGTCAGGCAGCATTCGAGGGGCATGAAAATCGACGTTTTGAGCATAAGCCTATCATCAGGAATGTCCAAGGTGTCTATACTCCTGCTTTTTGGCTGCTGCCTGACCAGATGCGCATTTCCAATGCCACACTTTGCAACTCTGATCTCCAGCATCTGCAGTGCTCACTTTCTCCAAGGGTGGTAGATCTGGTCTATATGGATTTCAGTTACAGCAGAAGAGAATGAGGCTTCTCAGCCCCTGGACAATGATATACAGTTACAGGAAGAGGCCAATCATCCCTTGATGTCAATACAACTAGACCCAGTTTAGATCATGCAACAACAGGTCTTGAATTCTTCGAGGAGGTGACCAAGCATGTGGATGAGGGTAGAGCAGTGGATGTAGTGTACATGGATTTTAGTAAGGCATTTGATAAGGTTCCATATGGTAGGCTTATGCGGAAAGTCAGGAGGCATGGGATAGAGGGAAATTTGGCCAATTGGATAGAAAACTGTCTAACCGGTCGAAGGCAGAGAGTGGTGGTAGATGGTAAATATTCAGCCTGGAGCCCAGTTACAAGTGGAGTTCCGCAGGGATCAGTTCTGGGTCCTCTGCTGTTTGTAATTTTTATTAATGACTTAGATGAGGGAGTCAAAGGGTGGGTCAGTAAATTTGCAGATGATACGGAGATAGGTGGAGTTGTGGACAGTGAGGAGGGCTGTTGTCGGCTGCAGAGGGACTTAGATATGATGCAGAGCTGGGCTGAGGAGTGGCAGATGGAGTTCAACCCTGCCAAGTGTGAGGTTGTCCATTTTGGAAGAACAAATAAGAATGCGGAATACAGGGTTAATGGTAGGGTTCTTAGTCAGGTGGAGGAACAGAGGGATCTTGGGGTCTATGTACATAGATCTTTGAAAGTTGCCACTCAGGTGGATAGAGCTTGTAAGAAGGCCTATGGAGTATTATCGTTCATTAGCAGAGGGATTGAATTCAAGAGTCGTGAAGTGATGTTGCAACTGTACAGGACTTTGGTTAGGCCACAGTTGGAGTACTGTGTGCAGTTCTGGTCGCCTCACTTTAGGAAAGATGTGGAAGCTTTGGAGAGGGTGCAGAGAAGATTTACCAGGATGTTGCCTGGAATGGAGAGGAAGACGTATGAGGATAGGTTGAGAGTTCTCGGCCTTTTCTCGTTGGAACGGCGAAGGATGAGGGGTGACTTGATAGAGGTTTATAAGATGATCAGAGGAATAGATAGAGTAGACAGTCAGAAACTTTTTCCCCGGGTACAACAGAGTGTTACAAGGGGACATAAATTTAAGGTGAAGGGTGGAAGGTATAGGGGAGATGTCAGGGGTGGGTTCTTTACCCAGAGAGTGGTGGGGGCATGGAATGCGCTGCCCGTGGGAATGGTAGAGTCAGAATCATTGGCGACCTTTAAGCGGCATTTGGATAGATACATGGATGGGTACTTAATCTAGGTTAGAAGTTCGGCACAACATCGTGGGCCGAAGGGCCTGTTCTGTGCTGTATTGTTCTATGTTCTATGTTCTATGTAACAGTATCAGGCTGTTCAGCTACTTTAAGTCAGTAACACAGGAAATGGAAGAGGCAACAAAGTGACTGGACTATGTGGTACACTGGAATAACACCAGGCTATATAGCCTGTCAAGCCTCCCCTTCCCTTCATTAAGGTCAGGGCTGATCTCTCCTGGCATTAATTTCTCTTCCATGCCCAATTCTTTCTAGCCCTCAACTCCCTGATGTGTCAAGATCCATTAACACCACCCTGCTCCCCCAAACATTTCAGAGATGTAGCTGTCCGGGGTAGAGAGGCCCGATCAGTCACTACCCTCTGAGAGAAGGAAACAGTCCCCACACATTTACCTTGGCCTTTGACATGAGCAAAAGATATGAACACAGCATCAGAATGACTGGCCCTAACATCACGGCAGGGCGTGACTGAGCAAGGTGTCACGGAGACTGAATAAAATTGAACCTAATGGGAATCAGTTGTAAACTCCCATGTGGTTGGGCCATTCAGAACACTATGTGGCTGGTGGTGATCAATCCTCTCAGTCCCTGGATATCTCTGTGGGCGATCCTCAGGGTAGCCTCCTCGGCACAAACATCTTCAGCTGCTTCAGCAACATCCTACCCTCCGTCATTCGATCACAAGTGAGGATGCTCAGAAAATATCGCATAAAGCATCAAAATCCGGACAACATTCAAGCTCATGCTGTTGACGTCTAGGTAACATTCACGTAAAAGTACTACTGGACCCTAAACATTTCCACAGGACTAAAAAGGAGGAGCTAATTCAGTCTCTCAAGCTGGTTTCACAGAAATGTGAGACCATTCAATCCATTGAAGCAATTGGCTAAGAGGCACAGCCCATTCACTGTATCTTACCTATTACACAAGAAGAGGTTTTAAAATAAAACGACAAATTTTGGAATGCAGGAGGCTCGAAGAACACAACAGGCCAGGCAGCATCAGGAGAAGAAGTCCACTCCTTGGGGATAAGCTTTCTTCATGACTGGGGGTGGGGGTAAGGGTGTGTACAGATAAAGAGTCGAGGTGCAGGAGTAGGTGGACGCGGCGTGGTGAGGTGGGGAACACAGGTAGAGGGTACCACTGGGTTGGTCAATGGGAGGAATGAATCCAGTTGACAGCTGGAAGATGGGTTGATCAAAGGAATGGAAGGGGAGGGTTTGGGAAGGGAGTCGGGGGATTGGAAGGGAGGTTACTAGAAATTGGAGAATTCAATGTTGAGTCCCCCGGTCTGTAAGTTACACTGGTAGAATATGAAGTGTTGTTCCTCCAATTTGTGCTTTGTTTCATTGTGGCAATGGAGGTGGTCAAGGATGGCCATGTCGGAAATGGAGTGGGAGGGGGAATTGAAATAGGAGGTGATTGGGAGGTCAGGTCAGCCCTTACAGGCCCAGCTGAGATGCTCAGCAAAGCATTCATCTTAATTTACATTTGGGCTCCCTAATGTCGAGAAGACCGTATCAAGAGTACCAGATACAGTAAATTAGGTTGGATCACATCACCTGGCACATCTTCCACAAGGACCAATCCCTTCACTAATTGTGGTTCGTGCCACACTCCCCACCAAACCCGCCAATACCCACTGTCAACTGATCCTGCAGATGAAAGAAAATGCATCACCTGCTGGCAAATAACCTCCCTCACCTTATCCAAGGCCCCAAACAGTCCTTCGACGTAAAACAGATGTCACCTGCCTCTCCTTCAACATAGTTTACTGCGTCAGGTGCACCTGATGTGGTCTTCTTTACATCGGGGAGAGAAACGTAAACTAAGGGCTCATTTCACCGAACATCACGGCCGGGCCCACAGCGGCCGACCTGGATTCCAAGTCACCACCCATTTCAATGCACCTTCCCAATTCCTTTCCAACATGACCATCCTTGGCCTCCTCTGTTGCCACAGTGTGTCAGACCGCAAATTGGACGAACAACATCTTACCTTCTGCCTGGTTAGCCTATAGCCTGGAGGACTTAACATTGAGTTCTCCAATTTGAAATAACCTTCCCAGCAATGGCCCTACTCCCTTTCCAGACCCGCCTCCAACCTTCCATTCCACCAAATGACCCCGTCTTCGACCTCCCAACTGGAATCATTCCTCCCATCGACCAACCAGGTTGTACCCACTAGTGTCCACCTATCCCTTACCTCACCATCCTGCTGCTCTCTCCACCCCAACCACTCCCTCCCCTCTTTATCTGCAGCTCCCCCTACCCACACCTGAAGTCCTGAAGAACGGGTATACTTGAAATGTTGACTTCACCACCTCCTGATGCGGCCTGGCTTGCTGGTTCTTCCAGCCTCCTGTTTGTCTATTGTTACACAGGAAGATAAGGAATCTAGTCAGCACAACACGCAGGTAAGGAGCTACCACGGGTCATCCAATAATGAACCTCTTCCCTGGAACGAGGGAGAGGACATTCAGCCACCTGAAACATTGACACACGAACAGAAAAGGCCATTCAGCCTCTCCAAACTGTGATACTGAAATAGGAGGATGCCATTGATGCTGCAACACTACAAACCAATGAAGCAGAGACTGCACAGACAGACTGCTCCATGTTGTGCCTCCTGGCTCCATTGCTAATGTTTCACACGTGTTACATTAACATGGTTTGCTGATGGGAAGAAGGCACAGTGGATGGTTTGTAACACGTCTCAAGGAGGCATCTTCCATGTCTGAGAAGACAGGCTAGTCTTCTGCGTGGAGGTCAGAATCTTTTGAGAATGACCAACCCTGTCAGAATGTGGCTGCTGACAAGTTTGTGAACAACATGATGCTCAGTGCAGGGTCTCACTCCAACTGTACATTGAGACGGAGCCAGTTTGATCAGAACCTGGAGCTGTCTCTCAACCAACATGGGGGCACCACGGAGACATGTAAACTATCACAGAGTCATAGCGTTCAACAGGCCTTTTAGCCCAAACTAGACCATTCCGACTAAAATGTTTTTCCATGCTAACCCCATTTTCCTGCACTTGGCCCATATCCTTGGTAACCTTCCCTATCATATATTTGTCCAAATGTGAAAACATATATTGCGGGAAACACATAGTATTTCACGATATCAATGTTTAGTTTTGAAAATAATGCATGTTGGTCCATTACACTCAAGTTTTATTGCAATCACTTTTTATTTTTTTGTCGCATTACAGATTAAACACTCATTTCCTTCACTCTCTCCTCATGGTCCCTTCACCGCAGGGATTAGTCTGGTGTATCGCCTTTATTCTGTCTCATTGTGGCAAGGAGATCATTCCTCATAAAGGAGAGAAAATCTGTTCACAGCTCCTCACGTACTGTCTCGAAATCACTCTACAACTTCAGTAAGGTGTCTTCACACTTATACTGCCATCATTTTGCAACGAAGGACACTATACATTTACTGTGCTGATTACCTGCTGCTCCGTATGACTTCTATCAGTGGCTCATGACCAAGGTTATCCACCTCCTTTGCAACAAGAGCATCTCCCATCTTCTCGCCTTCTCATAAATACAAAATGAGAAGGATGGTATGTTTAGCCAAATCATTTTGTTGCCTTGCAAAATGCTATACTTTAAGCACAGCCACGACAACAGCAACACCTCTATTGCCATTGTAGATGATTGGAGATGCTGAGGAGGTGATGTATTATCCCTAGAATATTAACCCAGGGACCCAGGTGATGACCCAGACCCCGGATTCGAATCCCACCACGGCAAATGTTGGAATTTGTATTCAATAAAATATCAGGAATTGAAAATCAAATGAAACAATGAAACCATTGTGTTTGTCCTACCTGGCACATTAATGCACTTCAGGGAAGGAAATTTACCATTTTCACCCGGCCGGACGTACATGTGACTCCAGACCCACAGCACTGTGGTTAATACACAGTTGTAGTTTGAAATGGCCAAGCCAGCCGCTCAGTTATATCACTCACTACAAATTCTCAAATAAATGAAGCCGGGCGGACCTCAGCACTGACTACTTACAGCCCACAGACTGCAGTGGGTCAATAAGACGGCTCACCAACACCTTCTCAAGGACAACGATGAAAGGGAATTAAATACAGACCCAGCAGCCCATTACTGAATAAAAGAAGATGATCACACTCAAGGAAGAGAGACAAAGGGACATAACTCACTTCAAACTGGGACTTTGATGTACACCTTACATGGGCATGAGAACAGGAGAAAAATGAATAAGATTAATCTAGATTTTTATTTCCATTTCAGCTGATCATCAACAATCCCTATGTTTGCTTCTTTCTCTCTACTTCTCTATTTCTCTATCTAGTCAACTCACTCCTTCTCCCTTTCACAACAGCCATCCCTGTCATCAACATGAAACACACTATTTCCCAACTGCATTCAGTTCTGATGTATGGTGATTGGACGTGAAATGTCACTTCTATTTTTCTCTCGACCTGAGGCTGACAAGTCTGTTCAGTTTCTCTGGCACTTACTCGTTCCTTTTGTTTCTGATCTCTAGTATCATTATTTGTATGTTTTCCCTCTACCTTTCATGTTGTTATTGCATGGGATGTCTGCATCACTGGCAGAGCAGCATTCGTGGACCTCACTAATTGCCTTTTACTGTGAGGCCATTCCTTAAGGTATTGGGTCTGACGTTAGTCTTAATGCAGATCAGGCAATAATGCGAGATGTCTTCACCAAAGTACAACAGTGAAATAGATAAACTTATTGACAAAGTGCTGGTGGGATTATATTAGTAAAATTCTCTTTTACTTCCACTTCCTGTAATTTTAATTAAAGTTCTGTCATCATCTGAGATAGGATTTGAAACAGTGTCCATAGTGTAGGCACCTGGGCCACTGAATTACAAGGCCAGCGACATTACTACACTGACACAGTGTCCCTGTCATGAATTTACTTTACAGACAAGAAGGATTTTGATGGAAACGTTTGTAACGGAAAGAGTGATTAGAAGAGAACAGGAACCATAAGGTCTGACTTTTACCAATGTATAGATAATGGTTTATTTAGCACCCACACTGACGTCAAGATGGGGTCGGGGATATCATGGAGCTGATAGTGGGTAGGTTTGGCGATGGAGAGAATACCAAGACATAAATCAATTCGGGGCAAATGGGTACTTCGGGATTGTGAACAGTCTTGTTCTCAGATGTTTGTGAAGGCGAGGTTGTGGGCGGTTCTAAAATTTGTGGAGAATGAATTGAAACTAAAGACAATAGTTTCAGTCTTTACTAAATATAGATAACAGAAATAGCACTGAAGTTCACCATGGCTTATGGGATTAATAAATAGATAGAGATGGGGAGACTTACCAGGAACACCAACAATAGCGAGCATGGGATAGTAACCAGCCTGAATAATCAGTAATACACCTAATATCCGATCTGGTAATATGTGCCAAAACCAGGAAAAATAGAGAAGACCCCAAGATAAACTCCTGTCCATTGTTGCAGCATTCCAGTCTATTTTTCTTAGATTCTGAATCATTGGTGCGACATTCCAGTCTACTGTTCTCAGACTCTGATCCGTTGTTGGCATAGTCCAGTCTAATGGTCTCAGATTCTGATACATTGTTGGAAAATTCCAGTCTATGGTTCTCAGATTCTGATCTCTCCTCTCCCTGTTTCTGCAACTACTAATCATTGTCAGTGTTGCTGGCGATGCATCTGCAGCAATAATGGGATAAAGCATTGGAAGAAGCCACGTACAAATAGTAGAGTAAAACCATCCAGTGACATAATTAGGATCCATGGAGACTGACATCAATCACAGTCACAGAACAAACAGATCCAGATAACTCCATTCAGTTCAAAATAACAACTGGATTAAATTGAATGTTAACATCGCTGGCTAATGGTCACATCTCCCATCAAAAATTGCTCTCGTGAAGTTAGGTGTGAGGGAGAATTATGGACGTTTTCTTATCTCAGGCTAGATGATTCTGCTGTGTTGTTCATTTGCAATACTGTAACCACCTGAACGCTCCACCATGACCATCCACAAAAAAAATCACAATCTAGATGTGGTTTCCATGCTGGTCTCTCCTCGACTAGAACAGGCGCCAAGCAACAGATTCTCAGTGGATATATTTGCCGTGACCATACACAGGAAGTTTGGGTCAGTCTAGACATTCCACTCGTGACAATGCTGAATCTTCAACACACAACATGATTGAGCATTGTTTTATGTAAACTAACAAACACCTTAATACATTATATTGGGTTCAAAGCAGTAAGACTTACATTTTTGGAATTCAGTCCAAAGCCAAATGTGGCATGTCCTCACAAAGCCAGTCCTTTTACAAGGTTATGTTGTCCTTGATTTTTGTAAACAGGGTCTAAACAAAATGCACATAAGTCCAAGACGCGGGAATTAGTAGACAAAGGGAGTTGAAGCTCCCGTCTAATGTGAGGAAAGATGAGATGATTGCAGCAGTAGCTCAGCATTCCAATTTGCTGGAAACTCCATTAGGATCTGTGGAGATGAGTAAGCTTCGATCGCAAAAGAAGCAGCATGAGTTATAAGCAGATATGAAGCAGTTTGAGCTATGACTAAAATCAGAAGAGAAAGAAAGATAACGAATAGGTTTAGCAGAGGAAAGAGAAAAAATAATAAATAGCTTCAGCAGGAGAGAAAGAAAAAGAGGGAGCATTTGAGCGACAGAGGTGGACACAAAGAATGGAAAGTCAGCTTAAAAGGATGAGGATGAAGGCTGAAGGTAAGCTTAGTGAGGAACAGACTGAAGATGAGGAATCCCATTGCAGTCCAAAGTCTGGTGAGAAACGTGTTTCAGTATATTCACAGCTTGCCTAAATTTGATGAGTAGGAAAGTGGCTAAAGAATTTCAGTGGCCAGTGGCCATGTAGGTTTTGTTGACCCAAAGAAGGCGTGTAGGTCGAGCTTGTCAGGTTTGCGCAACACTATCGGACGGGGGATCTGGGGAGTATGAGGAGAGGAAAATATACATATGAGCATGTGCCAAAAGCCTACAGACAACGTGAGGAATTTAAGGAAGGATCCTGGTCGAACCCATATTGAGTTTGAAAGGATCAAAAAAAGTAATTTTGAGAGATGGATAAGAGCTTTAAAAAGAGAGCAAACCTACGAGATACAATTAATTTGGATGAGTTTAAGCATTCACATAGTGCAAACTCATTTGGAAGATCATAGAGTTATAAAGGCAAGACTGGCAGCTGAAGTGGCTAGTGATTATGGTTATAAAACTTGTTTTGGCTTCCAGAGTCCATGATAGATAGAAATTGGGGCAAGGAGAAATCCCCACGTAGAAAAGGAGACGTAGATCTCAGTGAAGATCCTGATAACTTATCACAGGGTAAAAAGGCAATATTTGAAGGAGGCAAAGAAGATAACAGGCTCTGGTGCTTTTATTACAATAAATTATGTCACATGAAATCACTGTTTTTGTGGGTTCAGAAAAAAAAACACAGACGCAGGAAAAAGGGATAAGTCTGGGAGTTTTGTTGGAGCGGTAACAGAAAGCATAGTTGAAGCTAGAAAGCTGCATCATAGTGTACAAGCAGATTGGAGGTTTGTTAAGGAGGAAGTGCCAGATCTGCTTAGAAAATATACCTGCAAAGGGAAATTGTATTCACATAGGGCAGGAAAAGAGGATGCAATATTAAGAGATACAGGATCCTCTATGATAAGATAAGGAGATGTGTACTCCTGAAGGACTATTTCCAGGAAAGGTACTGCTAAAGGGAATTCACCATGAGGCAAATGGTGCAACAGTCTGTAAAGTGAGCATAGCGTGTCCAGACAAGTGTGGGGAATTTATGGTAGGGGTATTGGAAAAACTCTCAGCTCTAGGAATAAAATTTGTCCTTGAAGAAAGTATAGCTGATTCAGTCGTAGGATTACTGCTACTCTGGTTGAAACGCCAGTGGAGACGCAGGCAACTGAATCAATGTCGGAGTCTTAACCTGGAAACTTTCCTGATTATGGGTAACAAAGTCCCAATGTCACGTTGAAACATAAAACACCAAAAATGTAAAGAAAAGGAAGCTTAGGAGGCATGAATAGATACTTTGTTCCATTAGAAAGTTGAGCCAATACCGGAGAAAATAGGTGATCATGTAAATATTTTGTGCTCAGCTAGACTAATTGAGTTACAGCAGAATGATAAAAGTTTAAAGCAGTTGTATCAAAAAGCATATACGTTAGGAATTTTGAATGTATACCTGAGAGTTATTACCTTAAAATGATGTCCAAATGAGGAAATGGAGACGAACATATATTCAGGGAGATGATAAATGGGAAGAGATTCATCAAATCATATTGCCAATGGGGTACAGAAAGCAGGTACAGAAAGCAGAGGAATGGTGCTTGAGCTACCACCTAGAAGTCGTTTAGGAGTGAGGAAAAAACAGACTGAATACAGGCACATCTTACTGGTCTGGACTGTAAATGGATGTAGTTGAATTTTGCCAGAAGTGTCATACATGTCAGGTAATTGGAAAACCACAAGCCATAATAAAACCTGCACCTTTCTTAAATATTCCGGCATTTGAGTAACCTGTTACCGGAGTCTTAATTGATTGGCTCGGTCCCCGACCACAAACTAAAAAGTGGACACCGGTATTTGTTAACAATAATGGATCCATCAACTCGACTTCCACAGGCCATCCCAAGGTGCAGTACCATAGCTAAAAGAATTGCAAAGGAATTAGTCTTTTTTTAAAAAAAATAGATACGGACTACCAATGGAGATACAGTGAGATCAAGGTTCAAACTTCACATCTCATGTATGATGGAAGTACTACATACTGAATCTGGATGTAGTTGTGCCTGTTCGCATGCGTATTGTAACAAATGTATATTCGCATTTTAGAGTACGAATCACTATTTTTGGTGGTTTTGAAAACTGAAGCCATCTTTGGATATTGAAGATTCGGTTTTATATTGGGGGAGTTGTCACACAGGGGGTCTCTTTATAAGGTTGTGTTGTCCATGATTTTTTTTTTCAGAGAGGTTCTAAACATCCCAAGGTTCCAACATGTCTCAATATTGAGTGCTTCATTGGGGTCCTTTGTTTTTAACATAACAGATAATGCCTCGGACAGAAGGCTTTCAAGCCTTTAAAAAAACTCGTGCAATCACCGGGATGTGGCCAGCTCTCCAACTGCACAAGTCAGTTCAGTTCGAGAGTTAGTTGAGTCAGGTTCAGTGTTGAAACTGGACGATCTCCTCCTCCTTCAGCCCTCTGACCTTGTAACCTATAAGCATTTTTTGTGTAATTTTTACGCTTTGTGCTCAAGGGTTTGTTTATTAGGATTGTTGCAAGTAATTTGGATCAGCATCATTCATTGGAGATAGCCTGTCCGTTTTGGATTGGATGAATTATTCAGGTACGTCATTTTCGATTCGTTGTGTTTCATTCCTTATTTTTGCAAATACATTCTGTTTGTTTAAAAGTCAGCAGTCAGACCAACTAATTCACTCTGGGAATATCCACTATACACTTACTTTCAACAAATGGCAACATTACGGACTGGGCTATGTGCTTAAGAATGTTGTGACGGGTCGGGCCTGGTCCATAACCATGTACAATTACCTTGTTTATTAAAAGTAATGAATTAATGAGTAAGGGATGGAAAGAATATTATATTGGCTATGAGACAGAAAGGGCTGCGGCCAGTGGCTGAAGAGACCTGAGGGGAGTGCATCAATATCTCCCAGTCACGAGCATTCAGCCATCACTGTTTCTGACAAATGGAATGAAATTCAATGCAGAGCAAGATAACAGATGACCTCTGGTATATGGAATGTTGAACAACAATGTGAATGGAAGAGGGCAATTTTAAATGGAAAGTACATAGTTATATTTTATATATCGACTGTTTAATCACGGGTTATACGGGTTGTTAAGATTGTTTATATCTGGACGGGATATTCAGAAATAAAAACAGACATAGATAACAAATTGTATTTCGTTATAGATAGTTACAGCAGAGTAAGAGTGAGAATACAGCTCATACCGAGCTGGCACAGAGATGATGGGCTGCATGACAACCACCTTTATTGTACTTATTCAGAGAAATATATTGAAAATGTTCAGACACTGAGGAGACAAGTTTAGTTATAAAACGCGCAGACAATATCATAATAAATAAACTATGCCTATTTTTTCATCAAGTGTAGCTGTCTCTAAAAGGCCTTTTAAAGCAAAATCACTTTGATGGGATCTGCGCATTTATTTTCAGAACTTAAAGAAGAAACAGACTCCAGTGCAATATATGTGTCATTGGCACCAGTGATCGGAACAGGAATGGAGCATATTGTCCAAATATAATCGGGTTCAACATCCAGAGCAATCAAGAAAAAGCAAAATATTAGAGATAGTGGAAATCTGAAATACAAATGCAAAATGATGGAGGAATGCAACTGATGATGCAGGATCTGGGCAGAGAAACAGAGTTAACATATAGAGTCTTATGTGAACCTGTTCTGAACAAATTATGTTATACTCAAGAAGAGTTAATTCCATTTTTCTCTGCTCCGATACTGCCAAAACTGTGGGGTTTCTCTCCAGCTCTTTCAATTGGTGCAATGACAAGAGACAGAGAGTAATGGTGGGTGGTTGCTTTTCGGGCTGAAGGCTTGTGCCCAGCAATGTTCCACAGAGATTGGTTCTGGGTTTTCATGGTTTGTCTTTTATGTAAATTATTTGCGTGAGAATATCGAAGGCATAGTTCATAAGTTTGCGGATGACACCAAAACTGGTGGCACAGTGGACAGTGAAGAAGGTTTTCTAAGAATACAAAAGGATCTTGAGCAAATGGGTCAAGAGATTGACAAATAGCAAATAATGCCCACACTCTTTATATTGACTAAGAGATAAAATTGAATAAAGTTGTCTATCTAAAGTAATGTTTCCTTTGATTCTTGAACAAAAGCTCAATACCAGCATTACCCTTCACTCTAACAGGGACATCATGACTCTCAATTCCCGTCGTCACACTGTTGAATCCCCCCGCCCCCCTTGTCAGACATCGTTTTACCTGCTAACAGTCTACTCCAATTAAACTTGCAAAGTCCTTGTCCCATGCCATTAAAATTTATGGTACTCCAATTAAAGCAAACATTAATGAAAGGCTTATTATTTTCCATAACCATTATGAAACTAATATAGTTATGATTGCAAAACCCAAAATATTCCCTCACGTTTACTTCAGTCACTTGCGCTGCCTATTGCACAAAAGAAAGCCGAGTTTAGCTCTTTCTCTGTTAGAATCATCCGCATATTGATGAAGAAAATGTTCGTGAACACATTTGACAAATTCTTCACCATTCAACCAGTTAACAGTGTGTTCGTCCCAATCAATTTTTAGAAAATTCAAATCCCCCATTATTACAACCTTATTAAGCTTAAATATATCCGCAATCTCCCTACATGTTTGTTTCTCAATTTCTTTCTTACTGTTGGAGAGCACATGGTACAATACAATCAACATGCTCTTTCCTTTCTTATTTTTAATTTCAACGAATGTATTTTCATTGGACGATTTGTCACAAATGAGCATTTAGTGCAATCTGTTCAAACTGAACTTTATTTTGTTATTTTTAATACTACATTCATATTTTAACTGGATAATATTTCATAAATATCTTCCCCAGTTACAGCAATAATTTGTTCCTTAATCAAAAATGGCAGACCTCCCCCTCCCTGCCCGATCCCGCCCCCCCCCACCCCCCCACCCCGCATGTCTGTTTCCATCACTTCTATGACTCTTCACACCTGGAACATTGAATTGCCAGTCTTAAACATCTTTCAGGCGAAAGTGAGGACTGTGGATGGTGGACATTAGAGTCGAGAGTGTGGTGGTGGAAAAGCATAGCAGGTCAGGCAGCATCCGAGGAGCAGGAAAATCGATGTTTCAAGCAAAAGCCTTTCATCAGCCCATTCCTGATGAGAGGCGTTTGCCCAAAACGTTGACTTTCCTGCTCCTCACATGCTGCCTGACCTGCTGTGCTTTCCCAGAACTACACTCTCGACTTGAACATCTCTCAACCAATTTTCTGTAATTGCTGTGGTTCTGTTCGCCGAGCTGGAAGTTTGTGTTGCAAACGTTTCGTCCCCTGTCTAGGTGACATCCGCAGTGCTTGGGAGCCTCCTGTGACGCGCTTCTGTGGTGTTTCCTCCGGCATTTATAGTGGCCTGTCCCTGCCGCTTCCGGTTGTCAGTTTCAGCTGTCCGCTGTAGTGGCCGGTATATTGGGTCCAGGTCGATGTGTTTGTTGATGGAGTTTGTGGTTGATTGCCATGCTTCTAGGAATTCCCTGGCTGTTCTTTGTTTGGCTTGCCCTATAATGGTAGTGTTGTCCCAGTCGAATTCATGTTGCTTGTCGTCTGCGTGTGTGGCTACTAGGGATAGCTGGTCATGTCATTTCGTGGCTAGTTGGTGTTCATGAATGCAGGGCCAGGATTATCTACAATAATGTTTCTCTGCTCAATCTCACCTTTAACAACGTGCTTGAAATGTTTCGAGGCGTTCTTAATCTTCGCACAGGGAAATCAACAAAGCATCCTGAATTACCAGTCACTGCCCCAGAATCTTCTGTTAATGCCCCTGATAGAAAAGTCGACTGAAGCAATAATTCTACTAAATCTCCTCAAACACTGCTGAACATAAGAATCATTCCAATTGTCCAATAATTGATTGCTCTTCCATTTTCCTCAGAGAGACAAAGCCCTTCAGCTGTTCTAAAAGCTGAAAAGCATTTTGATGGAGGAATAGCCACGGGAGACATTTGAACTACTTTCTTATCTTTCCTGACAGACACCCAACTATCTAACTGACTTGCTAGATAATGCTTTTTCTAAATCCTCGGCCATCTCTCTCTGTACCTTATATATGGCCTTCAGAACATTACGCCTAAAAGCAGATTTGTTTTTGACAACTTATATATATGTTATTTTTCATCACCCTACAGACAATAACGTTAAAAAATCGAAAAATATATACATATGTGTATCAAACATATAAAGTTAAACAAAATCAACCATTTAGCTAATTAAAACAATAAATATATTTCTCTTCAATAAATCCCGAGAAGAAATTAGTCTCCTCCCGAGCTGAAAACGTGTAGGACTCTCCGGAAGGAAGGTACAACTCAGTATTTTAAAAAGAGCTGATTAATTTTTCAAAGCAAAAACACATTTGCAGTGTAATAAAAGAAACCTTTTTAAAATAGAAGTAGACTTTTTCTTTCTTTTGTAAACCACCCTTAAAAAGCTCTTTTAAAACAGAAGTTCGTTTGAAAGAAAATTGTGAGTTTTTTTATGTAAATGAAACAAAATAGAAAAAAAGATGTTAAATTAATAAACTAAAATAATCATATCAACTGCAAAAAAGACTAGATTAAATATTTAACTGCCTGCAATCCCAGGAGCAGCTGTAAGATCCATGCTGTTCTAAGAACATTATGTGAAACTGTTATGACAATATGAAGAAAAATGGAAGTTTTAATAATTTGTTCCCAATTCCAAGTGTCTTTACGATACGATTTAATCTCCTGCCACGATTCTAAATATAGAATTTAATTGAATCTTTATCCTCATGACTCGAATTCTTTCATACAAAATTGTGAATCTGTGTTCATCGTACACACGGAAAGTTCCTTCAGCTCTGACTATTGCAGGAATGATACAAAGAACATTACCCAGGTCCACGTAAAACCCAAATGTTGCAGGGAAAGCCACTGAAACCTAATCCAATATTAATTACGTACAAGCCTTATGAATAAATCATAGAGAAGGGCATAATATAAAAGGCGAATTCAGCTTCATGTCCAAAATAACATTCGTGGCTCCCTCATTAAAAACCTCAACTGCATTATGCTGTAAATTCACAAAAATAAGAATAACAAGAGAACGGGAAGAAAATCAAGGCTAAGTAGTGAACTTCATAAATGATGATGATGAGAATGGGAGGGATAGAGTTTGGGGAAATGATAAATAATGTTGTGGATGACAGAAAGATGAGCTCGTGGTTCACAGTGAGGAGGAAAGTGTGAGGTTACAGGAGGGTATAAACCAACTGTTCAGGTGCACAGATCAATCGCTGATGAAAAATGTAACACATATAAATGTGATACATTTCTGAAGTATTAAGACAAGAGAGTACTCAAACTGAAGAGAGGCTTCATTTACTTGATTTTACTGTTAAGCAAATAAGGTTGAGAGGTGCTCCTGGTGGAGGTGTTTAACAGCATGGGGGGTATGCACAGGGTGATTAGAGAGCAGGCTTTCCCCTTACTCGTAGTCTCAATAAAAAGGAGACACACTTATAAAGTGAAAGTGGTGTCACCATTAATCTGTAAACTGTAGAAAAACTTTCCTATTTCTAAATGTATTTGGTTCTAAAATATTTCAAGATTTATACTGTATTCTGAAAAATGTGATATTGATGCAAAGGTTTGTTTTATGATCCAGATTCCCCATTCCTCGTGCGTCCGTTTCGTAATCTGTTCATTGAAATAATACAATTTTTTCATTCAACTCTCCAACTTGCTCAAACACAGACACAGTTTCTCAACTATGATCCAAAGACCAATATTTGCCCGTTCCCCTAACCTCTTTAAAGACTTATATCCTCTTCATATCTTCATTTTCTAATCTTTACAATGTTTGTATTCTTTTATAATAATTCAAAATATTTTTCATAAGATGTACAGTATGACACTTTCCAACAGTGTTGATAATGTAATATCTTTACTCAATATAAACAATAAAGTTGCAACAATGCTAAAGTGTTTTGCAGTCCCGTCACTCACTTCCCAGACTGAAGTTGCAGCAAATAGTCATTGAAATCTCAAAAGAATTGCTAAGTATTTACTTCTGATCGGAATTGTAATTTGTCTCTTTATTATGAAATGGGTATGTTAATTACGGACTGTCTGTCTGACTGCAACATTTTGATGTGGTTTACTCCAAGCAATTAAACATCAGGAACAAAGAGCAGGGATAGGCCAACTGGGTGCCAGGCCTGCTGTGGGAATCAACAAAGCCTGACTGCGGTCTTTTCTCCACATTAATGTCTTGTTCCCGACACACAGAGCAACCTGCACCTCCCTTGACCAAAATCCTTGACTCATGTCACCCCAACCACCAACAATGAATAAAATTCAAAGAATTGCAGATGGAGCAACACAAGAACATAGAAATTAGGAGTGGCGGAAGGAAATGCAACTTTGCACTTATCCACATTAAACGCCATCTGTCAGATATAACGATCTGCCCCAATTTCTAATATTCATCAGTAAACTCTTTATTTCCGTATTACAGCCTGTTTGCCACCTAGTTTAGTACCATCTGTGAACAAAGTTGCTACACTCTGTCTCTCCTTCCAAGTCATTTGGATTGATTGTAAACAGTTGAGGTCTGAGAACTGAAACCTGCAGCACCTCACTAGTTTCAGTTCGTCAGAGAAAGACCAGTTATACCGATGCTCTGCTTTCTGTCTGTAAGCCAATCTTTTTTCCAATTCAATATTCTACCCTTAACCCCCGGGATCTAACCTGCCAGATCAGTCCTTGTCAAATGCCTTCTGACGTTTAGATGTACAGCAGTTGCTGTATCCCAATTATCCACATTGTTGGGTACGTTCTCAAAGAACACCAGCAGGTATGTCAAGCACAACCTGCCCATCATGAAACCGTGCTGACAGTGGTGAACTGATCTTTGCTTTTCCAAATGTTCAGTTATTTCCTACGTTATGGTTGACTGAAGAAACTTCCCCACTACAGAGTTAAAACTCACTGGTCTAAAGTTTGTCATTTTTTCCCTATCTCTTGTTTTGAATACGAGTGTCACATTATTAATTTTCCATGAGTACAGCACAGTTCCAGAATCAAAGGATTTTTTTGAATATCGTAACTAACACATTAGGTACCTCTGCTCTTCCCTCCTTTAATATAATAGACTGCAAGTCGAGAGCCTGACCTCCTTCTAATCCCATCAATGTATTTAATACCTTTTTTCCCTCAGCATCGTACTTCCAGCAAGATCCTTTGCAGTTGTCGTAAATTTTGGGACGAAATTATCTTCCACTATGAAAGCAAGAAGTGATGGCATTACCTCTGCCACTTCTGCGTTTCCCATTCCTACCCCACCGTTTTCATTCTCTAAAAGGCCAAAATTTGCGTTCAGCATTCTTTTACTTTTTGCCTACTCGGAGAAGTGTTCTTTATCCATTCTTATGTTTTCGATGCATTTTCCTTCGTAGCCATTTTAATTTTGTTTTTAGCAAAAGTTTGCGAACAATTAAAGCGTTTTTCTTTATTCCATTCATAGGAAGATGGTGTCGCTGGTTAGACAGCACTCATTGTCCTTCCCTAATTGCCCAGAGGGCAGTTAAGCGTCAAGCAAATTTGTGTGGGTTTGAAGTCACATGTAGATCAGATCAGGTAAGGATGGCGGTTTCCAGTCCTAAATGCATTCATGAAACATATGGTTGTTTCAAACAATAAGCAATAGATTCACTATTATCGATAAACTCTTATTTCCAGGTTCATATTGAATTTAAATCCCACCATCTGCCATAGTGGCATTTGAACCTGAGTCCCCAGAACATTATCTGGATCAGCAGCCGGTGATAATGCCACCAGGCCATCGCCTGCATGTTAGTATCGACTTCCTTGTTAAGACATGGATCACTTTCCACCTTTTTAAAATTCCTCTTCCACTCAGGATTGCACTTTAATTAATGAGTTTGGACTATCTCCCTAAGTAGTTGACACTGTTCTTCAACTGTGCCGACCTTTAATGTTTTTTTGCAAGTCCACCTTAAGCCAAGCCCTTCCTCGGGCCCGTAAAATTATCATTGTGAAACACTAAACCTCACATCTGTGACTCTTTCTTCACTGTTTCAGTCTGAATGTGAAACTGCAGCATTTTGTGGTCACTCTTTCTAAGGTGATCTTGTACTACAGTATGATTGACCACTCCTTCTTCATTATATTATAACAAAGCCAGTTCTCTGTTTGGTTCCTCGAGATGTGACTCGAAGAAATAATCCCTCATACGTTCGATGAATCATTCTTTGAGGCTCCACTTCCCAATTGATTAATCCAGTCAAACGGTTAATTTAAAACATGACTGCATTAATTGATTGTTAATTAAAGAATAGAAAGCTACATTACTGACCGATTAGGTAACTAATGAAGCTGCCCTGAACCCACAAGAAACGGTGATTTATTCCCTAATACCTACTGTCCCAGGTCCTTGGAAAGCTCCAATATTCACTGAAAGAGAGGAAAAAGAATTGAAATATTTAGGGGGTGTAAAAACAGCAGAGGGACATTGGATGTTACCTGATGGAAGGGAAATGTTAAATAAAATTATGATGCGAGAAATGATGGCTGTCTTACATCAGGGGAGCCACTGGTGAGTGCAAGCAATGTGTGATTTAGTCAGAAGGAAATATGGATGCAAGTGATACATACGATAGCAAAACAGATATGTGAGGGATGCATAACACGTAAAAAAGTAAACAAGAAAGTGTTAAGGAAACAAGTCCCAGGAGGGAGAGAATTACCCCGAGTGGGAAGACTGAGATATATGTTGGTAATAGTTGATCATTTATCCGGATGGGTGGAGGCATATCCTCTGGCCACTGCCAAACCCAGAAACTAAAGAGTTGTTCTTAAATAAGTATATACTGGGTTTGTCCTCCTCTTTGTCTTTCCTCAGGAAACAGCGTTTATTGGCACAGACTCGGCCCCTTGAATTCGCTGTTCATCCGATTCGACTAGGAGATTGGGTCTGAGTAAAATCATGGACAGAGACTAAATTGCAACCGGACCGGGAAGGGCTGGACCAGGCTCCTTTGACAGAAACGGCAATAAGGATGGTGAAGAAAGGCTGGACTCACTACAGTCGCATCAAAGTGCCAGTGGAATCTCCAATTGAGGAAGACGTCTGGACAGCCGAATCAATGCAAGAACCGCTAAACTCAAGCTAAAGAGACTTTGAGTATCTGATTATACAGTGGCGACGCGAGCGCTGGATTATTTCCGTAGGATTGTATATTAAGTCTTTTGGTGCTTCAGCATGATTTTTTAGAATGCTGGGGATGCTTCGAGTTATGATACTAGCTCTCTTAGAACATACAACATAGAACAATACAGCACAGAACAAGCCCTTCGGCCCACGATGTTGTGTCGTACATTTATCCTAGCTTAAGCACCTATCCATGTCCATATCCAATTGCCGATTAAAGGTCACCAATGATTCTGACTCTGCCACTGCCTCAGGCAGCGCATTCCATGCCCCAACCACTCTCTGGGTAAAGAACCTACCCCCTGACATTGCCCCTATACCTTCCACCCATCACCTTAAATTTATGTACCTTCGTAACACTCTGTTGTACCCAGGGAAAAAAGTTTCTGACTGTCTACTCTATCTATTCCTCTGATCATCTTATAAACCTTTATCAAGTAACCCCTCATCCTTCGCTGTTCCAATGAGAAAAGGCGTAGCACACTCAACCTGTCCTCATACGACCTATTCTCCATTCCAGGCAACATCCTGGTAAATCTCCTCTGCACCCTCTCCAAAGCTTCCACATCGTTCCTAAAGTGAGGTGAGCAGAAGTGCACACAGTACTCCAAATGTGGCCTAACCAAAGTCCTGTACAGTTGCAACATCAGTTCACGACTCTTGAATTCAATCCCTCTGCTAATGAACGCTAATACACCATAGGCCTTCTTACAAGCTCTATTCACCTGAGTGGCAACTTTCAAAGATCTATGATCGTAGACCCCAAGATCCCTCTGCTCCTCCACCTTACTAAGAATCCTACCGTTAACCCTGTTTTCCGCATTCGTATTTGTCCTTCCATCATGGACAACCTCACACTTGACAGGGTTGACCTCCATCTGCCACTCCTCAGCCCATCTCTGCATCATATCTAAGTCCATTTGCAGCCGACAACAGCCCTCCTCACTATCCACAACTCCACCAATCTTCGTATCATCTGCAAATTTACTGACCCACCCTTCGACTCCCTCTTCCATGTCATTAATAAAAATGACAAACAGCAGAGGACCCAGAAATGATCCCTGCGGAATTCTACTTGTAACTGGGCTCCAGGCTGAATATTTACCACCTACCCCACTCTCTGACTTCGACCGGTTAGCCAGTTTTCTATCCAACTGTCCAACTTTCCCACTATCCCATGCCTCCTGACTTTCCGCATAAGCCTACCATGGGGAACCTTATCAAATGCCTTACTAAAATCCATGTACACTACATCCACTGCTCTACCCTCATCCACATGCTTGGTCACCTCCACAAAGAATGGAAAAGACTTGTAAGGTTAGACCTACCCTTCACAAATCCGTGCTGGCTGTCCCTAATCAAGCAGTGTCTTTCCAGATACTCATAAATCTTATCCCTCAGTACCCTTTCCATTACTTTGCCTATGACCAAAGTAAGACTAACTGGCCTGTAATTCCCTGGATTATCCCTATTCTCTTTTTTGAACAGGGGCACAACATTCGCCACTCTCCAGTTCCCTGGTACCATCCCCGTTGACAGTGAAGACGAAAAGATCATTGCCAACGGCTCTGCAATTTCCTCTCTTGCTTCCCACATAATCCTAGGATATATCCCGTCAGGCCCGGGGGACTTGTCTATCCTCAAGTTTTTCAAAATGCCCAACACATCTTCCTTCCTAACAAGTATCTCTTCTAGCTTACCAGTCCGTTTCACACTCTCCTCTTCAACAATATGGTCCCTCTCATTTGTAAAAACTAAAGAAAAGTACTCATTCAAGACCTCTCCTATCTCTTCCGACTCAATACACAGTCTCCCACTACTGTCCTTGATCGGACCTACCCTCGTTCTCATCATTCTCAGGTTTCTCACATACGCATAAAATGCCTTGGAATTATCCTTGATCCTACCCGCCAAAGATTGTTCATGCCCTCTCTTAGCTCTCCTAATCCCTTTCTTCAGCTCCCTTCTGGCTATCCTGTATCCCTCCAACGCTCTGTCTGAACCTTGTTTCCTCAACCTTATGTAAGCCTCCTTCTTCCTCTTTTCAAGACATTCAACCTCCCTCGTCAACCAAGGTTCCCTCACACGACCATCCCTTTCCTGCCTGACAGGTACATGCATATCAAGGACACGTCGTATCTGTTCCTTGAAAAAGTTCCACATTTCCAGGACATCCTTCCCTGACAGCCTATGCTCCCAACTTATGCTCCTCAGATCCTGTCATACAGCATCGTATTTACCCTTCCCCCAATTGTAAAACCTACCCTGTTGCACGCACCTATCTCTCTCCATAACCAACGTGAAAGTCACAGAATTGTGGTCACCATCACCAAAATGTTCGCACACGAACAAGCCCATCACTTGTCCCGGTTCGTTACCAAGTACCAAATCCTATATGGCCTCCCCTCTGGTCGGACAATCTACATACTGAGTTACAAAAGCTTTCTGGACACACTGCACAAACACCGCCCCGTCCAATCTACTTGATCTAAAGAGCTTCCAATTAATATTTGGGAAGTTGAAATCGCCCATGACTACTACCCTGTGGCTTCTGCACCTTTCCAAAATCTGTTTCCCAATCTGTTTCTCCACATCTCTGCTGCTATTGGGGGGCCTTTAGTAAACACCCAACAAGGTGACTGCCCCTTTCCTATTTCTGACTTCAGCCCATACTACCTCCAAAGCCAGATCCCCCTCGAACTGCCTTTCTGCAGCCATTATACCATTTCTCAGTAGGAACGCCACACCTCCTCCTTTTTTTACCAACCTCCCTAATCTTACTGAAACATCTATAGCCAGGAACCTCCAATAACCATTCCTATCCCTCTTCTATCCACGTTTCCGTGATGGGCCACCACATCGTAGTCCCAAGTACTGATCCATGCCTTAAGTTCACGCACCTTATTTCTGACACTCCTTGCGTTGACGTATACACACTTGAACCCATCTCTGTGTCCGCAAGTATTCCCCGTCAGTGCTACCTTCTCCACGGCCTCCCTACATTCTTGGACATGCTGAAAAACAGCTAACCTACTTGCTGGACTACAAGTCCGCCATCCCCCTGCCAAATTAGTTTAAACTCCCCCGAAGAGTACTAGCATTGGTGCCGTTCTGGTTCAGGTGCAACCCGTCCTGCTTGTATAGATCCCACCTTCCCCAGAATGCAGTCCAATTGTCCAAATACCTGAAGCCCTCCCTGACACCATCCTTGCAGCCACGTGTTCAACTGCACTCTCTCCCTATTCCTTGCCTCACTGTCACGTGACACCGGCAACAACCCAGAGATGACGACTCTGTCCGTCCTAGCATTTAGCTTCCTGCCTAACTCCCTGAGCTCCTGAATGACCTCCCCACCCCTCTTCCTACCTTTGTCATTGGTGCCAATGTGCACCACGACTTCTGGCTGCATACCCTCCCCCTTAAGGATTCTGAAGACACGGTCCGAAATTACTCGGAACCTGACACCCGGGAGGCAACAAACCAACCGAGAGTTTCGCCCATGTCCACAGAACGGCCTGTCTGTCCCTCTAACTATAGAGTATCCTATAACTTGTGCTCTACTCCTCTCCCCATTTCCCTTCTGAGCCTCAGAGCCGGACCTCATGCCAGAGACCTGGTCACTGCAGCTTACCCCTGCAAGGCCGCCCCCCCCAACAACAGTATCCAAGGTGGTATACTTATTGCTGGGGGGAACGACCACAGGGGATCTCTGAACTGCCTGCTTCCTCCCCTTCCCACCTCTAACTGTTACCCTGCTACCTCTGATCTCTGGCGTAACTATGTCCCTGTAGCTTCGATCTATCACACTCTCAGCCTCTCGAATAATTCTGAGATCATCCAACTCCAGCTCCAGTTCCCTCACGCGGTCTGTGAGGAGCTGGAGCTGGCTGCACTTCTTAGTATTGGGATGTTGTCATATGTGTTATTAATGGTTCTTGAGTCTGATAATCCACAAGTAATAGACGCCGATGCATGCAGCTTAGTAAATTGTGGGGATGTAGATAATCAAAGACAGTACCGCAGCTCAGAGAGACATCATAAGTCCTTTGGGGATGGCCTTGTGGAAGGTATTTGGTATAATGGTCTCCTCACAGTACACCGGGTCCCCTCCGACAAGCTTTCGATTGTCCCAATAAAGAGTGTAACTCAATATATCTAACGATAAAGAAAACCACATGGCACGAAGGAAATCACGGGTGGGGGGGGGGGGGTGGAATGGGTGGGGGGGGGGGTGTGTGGCACCTATCAATTACAATTAAATGAAACATTTGGGATAGAAATGACAACAAGCGGGAATGACTTCTCGGGCTGTTGTTTTGGAATTAGCGCAGGATAGGAAAAACAGGCAGAACGACTGGATAATAAGATACAACCTTTCACCCCTCCCGATGACTGTAAAGTAGTAAAAATTATGGAGGTAAAGGACTTGAAACAGACCATCGAAATAGAAACTGGGTATGGGGATGCAAATGCCTGGGTTATTCAGACTGTAAAAAGTCTGAATAAGAGCAATTGCTATGCATGTATCTCCGGTAGGCCAGTGGCCCAGGTGGTTCCCTTTCCGCTCGGGTGGAAGCGAGACAGGAAGGGCATGAAATGTATGATAGCCCTGTATCAAGATAAGACTGCATGGAATGATAGGAACTGCACCTCTGATGCATTTCTGATGTTACCTCCATTGGAGATGAAAGACTTAAAGCCTCCCCCCGCCCCCCGCCAAGTCTTCAACCGCAGTCAGAAATCACATGTGCATAAACGAGGTACAAATTGGTCTAGAGATTTGGGAAAGCTGAAATTATGTACAGAGATTAAGAATTTCACAGATACAGACAAGGGAGGGAACTACTCAGAACTTAAGGTCCCCGGAGCGGATCCGTGGTGGTGTACTGTGGAGGCAAAATATTGAGACCCACCCTACCTCCGGATTGGAGAGGGGTAAGTGCAAGTGTACAATTGGCAATTACATTTACCCTGGCATTTGAGAAGGAAAAGGTAGTAGGGAAAAAGGGAAGGAGTAAGAGATCAAACTTAGATTCTTCTTTCCATGACAGGATTTATCTCAATTCTATAGGAGTCCCGTGGGGAGGGGGGTACCTGATTTTCAAGGCTCGCAGTCAGATTGCTGCAGGCTTTGAGTCAGCTCTCTTTTGATGGGTAACAGTTCATACAAATGTAGATTGGATAATTTACATTTTCTATTATCAGCAGCGATTTAAAAATTATTCAAGAGATGCGATTAAAGAAATACCAGAACAACTTGATGCAACAAGTAGGATGGCATGGGAAAACAGAATGGCCCTTGATATGATTCTAGTGTCAAAAAAGGTGTGTGTGTGTGATCTTAGGAGGAAGCTGTTGCACCTTCATTCCCAATAACACTGCACCAGATGTTCAATTACCGGGTCTTAAGGGGATTGACTACCTTAGCAGAGGAACTGGCTGATAATTCAGGAGAAGACACATCGCTCACGTGATGGCTTGAATCATGGTTTGGAAACTGGAAGGTGGCGATGGTTTCCATCCTTACTTCCCTGATAGTAGTAGCCGGGGTATTGGTAACCATTGGCAGTTGCATCATACCCTGTATACGAGGGCTCACCCAAAGACTGATTGAAATAGCCTTAATAAAACAGAAGCCCCTAAAAGGTAATCAGGCAGAAGGACCTTTTTCTATTAAATAACGAGGGGATGAGAGAGACCAAGCTGGATGAAGTCTCAGGAATTATGCTTGCGAATTTTGGGGGCGAGGCTTAAAGGAAAAATTGCAGAAACAACAATTGAATTTAAAAATAAAAAGGAAGAATTGTGAGAAGTAATTATAAATATTGTTATCTGCAAAGATCACAAGGCTGAATCATGAAAGAGGAAGAGGGGTGTAGGTTAAGCGAGATATGCTTGTACAGTTATAAGCGTCTGTTTCCCGCTTCTGCAAAAACAAAAAAAAACACAATCAAGAGGTCATAAGTCTCAGTATGGGCAAAGAATGGAAGGAAATGTTGTTTTCGCAGGCAAGGAAGCAGATGGCAGTCAAGGAGGATATATAACAATAGACCACAGAAGGATGTCGTGAAACAGCCAAGCAGGAAATGTCTTTTTGCCACGAACAAGGCCAGATGAGGCAAGAGATTAGATTAGATTACATTAGATTAGATTACTTACAGTGTGGAAACAGGTCCTTCAGCCCAACAAGTCCACACCGCCCCGCTGAAGCGCAACCCACCCATACCCCTACCCCTACCCCTATATTTACCCCTTACCTAACACTACGGGCAATTTAGCATGGCCAATTCACCTGACCTGCACATCTTTGGACTGTGGGAGGAAACCGCAGCACCCGGAGGAAACCCACGCAGACACGGGGAGAACGTGCAAACTCCACACAGTCAGTCGCCTGAGGCGGGAATTGAACCCGGGTCTCTGGTGCTGTGAGGCAACAGTGCTAACCACTGTGCCACCGTGCCGCCCTACCACTGTGCCACCGTGCCGCCCAACGACTGTGCCACCGTGCTGCCCAACCACTGTGCCACCGTGAGCCTTCGTTTTTAGAGAAGTGGGCGATGTAAACAGAGGAGAAGCAATGGAATAAGCGGGGGAGGAGTAAAAGAGGAATGAATTGTATAAAAAGTTGTGTACTTGTTAATCTCGGTGTGCCTAACTTATAGGTACCATTCGTGCAAAAGTATAATAAACGATACTGCTGCTTCAGATCTTGTCTCGGACGGAAATTATTGAAGTCAGTGGGTTCTATTTCCCATACAACCATGGAGATCCTGCTTTCAAACTCAGGCCTCGTTTCCTAAACATACTTTGCTGGACCTTTCACTCCTCTTACGGATGTCATTCATATCAATGTGTACCATGACCGCTGGCTGTTGAACCTCCCCCTTCAGTATGTCCTGAACATGCTCAGTGACATCCCTGATCCTCGCACCAATCGCCCCTTGTACGAAGAATTCATAGAATCATAGAATTACTGGGGTGGGAAAACAGGCCATTTCACATAGCACGTCCACGCTGACCCTCTGTTTGTAACGCACTCTGACCCATTCCCCTACGCTATTACTCTGAATTTGCCCCTGAGTAATGCACCTAACCGGCACATCGCTGAACATTATTGGAAAAAAGAAAACAACCTAGACCCATTTTATTACCCTATGTTGAATCTGCTTTCTCACAACAGATACTTCCAGAAATACTGAGCATTTCCAACAATTTCTCTTTTTTTTTCACTGATGATATTTGCATATTGATAAAAAAAACGTACGCAATTCAGACTTGAAACAAAGCTGAATTTAAACTCTCAGGTGAAAACTAAAAATTTGGTCATTCAATTATCCCAGCAAAGTTTTATTGAATTACTCCTGTTCTGTCCGTGAACGTCATTTGTTTACTTTCCCAATCCTGAACAAAGGAGATTTTTGCATATTTTTTACATAGAACATAGAACATAGAAGAATACAGCGCAGTACAGGCCCTTGGGCCCTCGATGTTGCGCCGATCCAAGCCCACCTAAACTACACTAACCCACTATCCTCCATATACCTATCCAATGCCCTCTTAAATGCCCATAAAGAGGGAGAGTCCACCACTGTTACTGGCAGGGCATTCCATGAACTAACGACTCGCTGAGTGAAGAACCTACCCCTAACATCAGTCCTATATCTACCCCCCCTTAATTTAAAGCTATGCCCCCTTGTAATACCCGACTCAATACGCGGGAAAAGGTTCATACTGTCGACCCTATCTAACCCCCTAATCATCTTGTACACCTCAATCAAGTCACCCCTAAACCTTCTTTTCTCTAGTGAAAACAGCCCCAAGTGCCTCAGTCTTTCCTCATACGATTTTCCTTCCATACCAGGCAACATCCTGGTAAACCTCCTCTGCACCCGTTCCAATGCCTCCACATCCTTCCTATAGTATGGCGACCAAAACTGCACACAATATTCCAGATGCGGCCGTACCAGAGTCTTATACAACTGCATCATGACCTCAGGACTCCGGAACTCAATTCCTCTACCAATAAAAGCCAGTACGCCATATGCCTTCCTCACCGCACTATTTACCTGGGTGGCAACTTTCAGAGATCTGTGTACATGGACACCAAGATCCCTCTGCTCATCCACACTACCAAGTATCCGACCATTAGCCCAGTACCCCATCTTTTTGTTATTCTTCCCAAAGTGAATCACCTCGCACTTAGCTACATTGAATTCCATCTGCCACCTTTCTGCCCAGCTCTGCAGCTTCTCTATATCCTGCTGTAACCTGCCACATGCTTCCTCACTGTCAACAACTCCTCCGACTTTCGTGTCATCCGCAAACTTGCTCACCCAACCTTCTAACCCCTCTTCCAGGTCATTTATAAAAATGACAAACAGCAATGGTCCCAAAACAGATCCTTGCGGAACACCGCTAGTGACGGCACTCCATGAAGAAACTTTGCCATCAACTACTACCCTCTGTCTTCTTCCATCCAGCCAATTCCTAATCCAAACCTCCAACTCACCCTCAATGCCATATCTCCGTATTTTCTGCAGTAGCCTACCATGGGGAACCTTATCAAACGCCTTACTAAAATCCATATATACCACATCTACCGCTTTCCCCTCATCAACCTCCTTCGTCACCTTTTCAAAGAATTCAATAAGGTTTGTGAGGCACGACTTGCCCTTCACAAAACCATGCTGACTATCCTTGATCACATTATTCCTATCCAGATGTGCATAAATCCTATCCCTTACAATTCTCTCTAAGACTTTGCCCACAACAGAAGTGAGACTCACCGGCCTATAGTTACTAGGGCTATCCCTACTCCCCTTTTAATATCAGAAAGCTCTGAAAAGTTGCAGATTTACCTCTTTCATCTCAGTTCAATTACAGAGGATTATTCACAAAACACACACAATGTATTACTTTGTCGAAGAATACCAGTAACATTGTAAGTAATTGGAATCATAACTGGACAGAAGTATTTAGATAAAGGCAGCATGAAAGAAAACGGGTCTTTTTTGAACAGAAAAGACTATTATGTGAACTTAGGTGATCAGGTTTAAGGAAAACTATGTAGGGCTGACAAATGATATTGTTATGAAGGTGTAGAGGTGTACATTGTTCTGAAAAAAAGTTAAAATGTAACATTTGACTGTGAAACAATTAGTGAGTTGAAGTTGCCATGGTACAAAAACAAATTCTAATTCGGCCAGTCAGTTCACCTATGCCCCAAAACTCTGAAATCCAATGGAGTTTGAAATATAATGTATTTGATGACAACAAAGTCAATGAAACAATCCAATGTTTTGAGGTGTAAAACCGGACAGTTTGAACATTTAGGGAGAGAAACGCCAACGGCATTCAAAAAGGTAGACTGCTAGCTGGAGAGCTTTCTGAAAGCTACCTGTCTGTAAGATGTTTGCACAGCAGAACATCGAAGCCAACCGAGATAGAAATCTACAGAGAAAAATCTACGAAAAAGAATTGACAAACCTGACTAGTTTTGAAATGTGATTATATTTTTTTGAAAATCTTAATCATGGTGTTTTGTTTTATCGGACCAGTATTGTAGAGTAGGAGGTAAAAAGATAGGTTTAACGAAATGAGTTCTAAATAGTTGTTCATTTTAATATTCTCTGTTGGACTTAAATAACAAAATTGTTAATTTTACATTAAATAGTGACCTCATTAAATGGATCTTTGCCTCTCGAAATTTTACAGATTCCAGCATGAGGTGAACTTTTTTCTCTGTGGCTGGTTCAGATTTGAAGAGGGGTTTACCCTGTGTCATAACAGTTTGGGGCCTTTTATCTGCGATTTGAGCAAGTTTAGACAGATCCAGTCTGAGTTTTGTGCAGAGTAAAATAGGTTTAGGGTATGAAAGTGCACAGTAGATTTAATCATTTACATGTTATTATCCGAGAGCTTTAAATTAAAAAGTCGGTGAGACACTTTGTTTAATTTCGGTGACTTGTGGTTGGTTACATTTAAAGTGAGAGAAATGGCTCTTTAAAAATGTTAAAGAGGTTCTGGGATTTGAAGTTGATTCTCACATTTGCCGATGGTGTTTAGAAGGAAAGATAAAGGCCAAACGTCTCGAATTTGCAAAGAATTTAGATTTGGGTTTAACCAAGAACAAGAGTAAAGCTGAAATTGTTAAGAAATTAGTCAAACATGAAGATGTGTCAGAGAAACAGACAAGTGCAGGAGATTTAGAGAAAAAAAAACTTAAATTACAATTGAAGAAAATGCAGTTTAAAGATAAACAAAGGGAGAGAGAAAGAGAGAGAAGGAAGAGAAAGCAAGAGGGAAGAGAGGGAGAGGAATAAAAAGGGAGGAGAAGGTTCTTAGCTGAGCACAGAGAGAGCGAATTTGAACTTGAGAAGTTGCGATTTAGTCAGCAAAGTCAAGTGAACAGGCTGGAGAGTAAAAGGGACATTAGTGAAATATACAACTATCTCAAAACTCTGCCACATTTTGATGAGAAAGATGTTGAAGCCTTCTTTATTTCATTTGAAAAATTGACTAGGCAGGTAGAGTTGTGCAAGGATTTATGGGTAATGCTAGTTCAGACTAAGCTGGTAGGCAGGGTTAGTGAGGTATTTGTTGCGCTGTCAGATGAGAGGTTAAGAGATTATGAAGACGTGAAACAACGTATTTTATGTGCTTACGAATTGGTACTGGAAGTATATAGACAGCAGTTCGGAAACATAAAGAAGGAACCAGGTCAGCCTTATGTTGAGTTCGAAAGAATTAAACATAGGCATTTTGATAGATGGGTGCAGGCTTTAAAGATAGATAAGACCTATGAGGCTCTAAGGGAGATTATTCTGCTGGAGAAGTTTAAAACTTCACTTCCAGAGATGATAATAATTCACGTGGAGGAAAAGAAAGTTCAGAAATTGAGAAGGGCAGGAGAATTTGCAGATGAATACATGTGGCTGCATAAGACAAGTTTCCATTCGGGATCTTGCCCTGTGGGGGAAAGCATTAGGGAGAAGGGGAGATGCTGCACTATAAAAGGAAGAGTAGAACATATGAGTTTACCACAGGTGAAAAAAGCTGCCCAAGAGAGTGGAAAGGAGGTGAAAGGCCTCAGGCGTTTTCACTGTTATGGAGCGGGACACAGAACATTACAGTGCCGATGGGTTCAGAAGGGCATTGGGAAAAGGTGTTTTCACTCCCATAAGGAGGGATATGTATGGTCACAGTGCTGATTGTTAAGAAAGGGACTGTGGGAAAAGATAAGGTAAAAGAAGCTAAGCCAGTGGCATTAGTGAAAGTCTTAAAGGAAACCCCAACAAGAACCGAAGAACTGCAGGAAAGTGCACAGCCTCGGCAGGGTCTGGGTATGGAGTTAGTACCTGATCTCAAAAAAGCATTCGCCTCTGTGAGTAAAGTTTACTCAGAAATAACAAAAGGCAAGAAGTTATATTTTTGAGAGGTACATGAACTAACCAGTCGCCAATAGTAAGAGATGAATGAATTTGTAGTCTTTCTGATCAGTTACCCCAGAATGTATTAATTTATGGGAAAGGTGGACAGAAATTTGGCATTTCCCTATGTAAGCTCAGGTTGGAGTGCCTATTTAAGACTGGGGAAGTTAATGTGGGAATGATTGACAGACCGTCAGATCCAGGAATCCAATTTGTTCTTCGGAAGGATTTAGCAGGGTCCAAGTTGGGAGTGACATTGCTTCTTGTGGAGAAGCCCAAGGAAGACAAAGAAACTGAAGTATTAAATCGGAAACATCCTGGTATTTTCCCAGGCTGTGCAGTAACCATATCCCACTATCATAAGTCACAGCACGAAAGACAAACTATAGACAAAAATGAAGGAGTTAAGGTTCAGTTAACAGACACCCTGTTTGCCGTAATGGTGCAGGGAAAGTCTGAACAAGCAGTGGGTCAGACAGAGGTGTTTTGGCCTGAAAGGCTAAGGGACTTGCAACAGACAGACAAGACGATAAAAGATATATAAGTGGACGTGTACTCTAAAAAGGAGGCAGAGGATATTCATGAGGGTTATTATCTGAAAGATAGATCTTAAGACAGAAATGGAGACCACATCAGGTTAGTGCAGAGGAGAAATGTGCTGAGGTGCACCAGATTGTGTTGCTGGTAGCATAGAGACAGGAAGTTTTACAGGTAGCATATGAACTACCTGGAAGACGTCACCTAGGGGTACGAAAGATTCGGGCTCAGGGACAAAAACATTTTTATTGACCTGGAATGCACAAAGATGTGGTTAACGTTTGGCATACATGTTATTCATGCCAAATGATAGGTAGGCCACAGACAATAATGAAACTAGCACCTCTGTTGCCAATTCCCACATTCGAAGATCCCTTTATGTGGGTTATAAATGAGTGTTTAGGTCCCCTCCTGAAAAGTAGAGGAGATAATGAATTGGAGAAACAGGATTTAGTTACTGCCCTACAGAGTGAGGAATCAAATCCAAATGTCATGGAATTTGATGTGCCTCAAAATATGTCAAAAATTGTAGAAGTCCTCAAGCACTGGGATAGATTAGTAAACTATCTGTCTCAGGAGCATAGAACACAGTTGAAAGGTTTGTTATTGCATTATGAGGATATATGTTAGAATCATATGTGGGGGAGAGGGAAACTAATGCTATTGTACATGAAGTAGCTGTAGGGAATACTGTCCTGATAAGACAATCCATATCGATTTAATCCTCTCAAAGCCAGACAGGTCCAGAAGGAGGTGGAAGCTATGCTCAATGAGGACATCAACGAACCAAGCCCGTGCGAGTGGAGCTCGCTGATCATCTTAGTTCCCAAACCGAATTGGACTCAATGATTTTGCTTGGATTATTGGGAGATCGACACTGTTACAAAATCAGACTTATATCCAATACCGATATTGAAGGAATGTATCGAGAAAGTTGGACAAGTCAGATACATCACGAAGTTGGAGTTCATGCGTGGATTCTGGTAGGTACCTTTCTCAGAGACAGTGAAAGAAATTTCTGAATTGTAACGCCAAATGGTCTGTATCATTTCAAAGTGATGCTCGTTGGAATGACGAACACACCAACACATTCCCAAGACCCATGAACAGAGTTGTGGTCTGATTAATAAACTGTGCAGACTGTTTAGAAGATGTAGTGATCTTTACTAAGTCCTGGAAAGATCACTTGGTACAGTTGGCAGAGCTTTTTGAACGAATACAAGAAACAAAACTGGTGATAAAATTAAACAAAACAGAATTTGGGGCGGCAAGGTGGCAAAGTGGTTAGCACCGCTGCCTCACAGCGCCAGAGACCCGGGTTCAATTCCCGCCTCAGGCGACTGACTGTGTGGAGTTTGCACGTTCTCCCCGTGTCTGCGTGGGATTCCTCCGGGTGCTCCGGTTTCCTCCCACAGTCCAAAGATGTGCAGGTCAGGTGAATTGGCCATGCTAAATTGCCCGTAGTGTTAGGTAAGGGGTAAATGCGCTTCGGCAGGTCGGTGTGGACTTGTTGGGCATAGGGCCTGTTTCCACACTGTAATGTAATGTAATGTAATCTAAATTCGTGAAAGCAGACATGATCTTTTCGGGACAAAATATCGGTCATGGAAGGTTGATCCCATGGAATGCAAAGACAAAAGCAACCGAGGAACTTCCACGGCCAGCTCGAAGAAAAAGGTGCTTCGCTCCTTCCGAGTCAGCGGATTATATCAGGTGTTTGTTCCAAACTTCAGCAGTGTAGTGACACCATTATCCGACTTGCTGAAGAAGAGCACCAAGTTTTGGTTCAAAGAACAATGCGACCATTAAAAAGAAATATTGACCACCAAACCTGTTTCAACTACACCAAACGCTTGAAAACCTTTCAAAGTTGCCGTCGACGCGAGTGACATAGGAGTTGAAGCTGTACTGCTACAGGACAATGAGATGGGATCGTACTTTTCAAAGAAACTCAACATCCACCAGAGAAAATATTTCACGATTGAGAAAGAACTATTGAGTTTGGTACTAGCCTTATAACATTTTAATGTGCATTCACAAACAGTGTGTTGGAGACGGTTGTGTACATGGATCCCAACCTGCTTACATTCTTGAACGCTTTCAAGACTATTTCATTGCAGTCTTATGTTACAGACATTTAATGTAAAATCGTACATGTAGCGTGTAATAAGAATGTAATCACAGATGCTTTCTCACCGATTTAACTGATAAAGTTCAGACGAATTTGTATTTATCCAATGTTACATACAGGTAAATGGGACGGAGTTAAAGTGAACTTAGATTTCAGTCTTCTGTATGTTATGGCAATGTGTTTAAAGAATAGAAATACAAATGAGACCGTGTTTTCATTATGATGGTTCTTTTTTGAGAGAGAAGGTGTCATGAACGTATGAAGGGTACTGTACCTTTAAGAGATTTGAAGGATTTACAAGCACAGTGAGTTCTGGAAAATTTACAATGTAACATTTAGTTCAGCAGCTGGCAGTACCTGGGTTGCTATGAGACAAAAAGTAAAATCAAATTTGATCAATCCGTTTAAATTATGTCTAAGAAGCTAAACGACAATCGAGTTTAAATTTGGCATTTGGCAATATTATATAAAAAAAGCCGAAAGCTGAAAAAAAAATTACCAGTTAGGGGAGAACTGCCACACCACCAACATCTGTAGACTTCCCGGAGAGAATAGCTCTCCGAAATGTACCTTTATTTATCAAGGACCTGTGAAGCAGAAACTCTAAGGGGAAGAAACGAAGACAGAGGAAGACACAAAGAGAAGATTCGACAGCTGGCTGGTTCTGAAATTTGAATGTTTTGGCATATCTTAATGGCGGGGTGGGGGGGGGGGGGGGGCGGGGAGGTTATCGGACCAGCATTGTAGAAGACAAAGTAAAAGATAGGTCAGAGAAGGAGTTGGAAATAGTTGTTAGTTAATTATTCTCTGTTAGCCTTTAAAAAAAGGTTGTCAATTTTTACTTTTAATAGTGACCTTTAGGATGGTTATTGGCCTTCCGAATTTTTACAGATTACAAAACGGTTTAAATCTTTTCTGTGTTGCAAGTTTAACTTAGCGCGGTGTGGTGGTAGTGGTGGTGGGAGGGCGTGGGTTCCCCCGTGTTGTAACATATTAACTCGGATTTCTCTGCACAGATGCTGCCAGACCTGCAAAGCTTTTCCAGCACATTTCTGCCTTAGTTTCTGGATACGAAATCTGCAGTTCTGTTGACTTTCTTATGTGTATCATTGACAGCCACGGTTGAGGTCCTGGAGGACAGGAAGACAACTAATGTTGTTACATTATTTGTAGTTTGGTTGCAAAGAAAACCCAGGGAACTACAGACCAGTGAGTTTGATGTCAAGGGTGGATAAATGTTTGTAGGAGATTCTGAGAGGCAGGATTTACATGCATTTGGAAAGGCAAGGACTGATTAGGGATATTCAGCACAGCTTTATGTCTAGGAATCCATATCTCACAAACTAGATTGCAGTTTTTGAAGAGGTGATTGGGAAGATAGATGAAGGTAAAGCAGCATACGTTGTCTACGTGGACCTTAGTGAGGCCCAACAAGGTTCCACATGGTAGCCTGGTTAATAAGGTTAGATCACATGAGCTCAGGGAAAGCTATCCAATTAGATACAAAACTGGCTTGACCGTAGGTGACAGAGCGTGTTGGGAGAGATTTGCTGTTCCAGTTGGAGGCCTGAATCCAGCGTTGAGCTGCAATGACCAGGCTGTTGCTCATTGTTTTTGTAAATGATTTGGATGAGAATATTGGAACCATGGATATTAATTTGGAGAAGAATTCCCCAAAATTGGAGTTATGGTGGACAGTGAAGAAGGCTGTCTTAGAGAATAAAAATATGTTGATCTACTTGGCAAGTGGGTTGAGGATTGGCTGATGGAGCTTCATGCAGATAACTGTGAGAAGTTGCACCTTGTTAGGCAAACGAGTGTCGGATTTATATTAGTAAATGGTAGTGTGCTAGGGAGTGTTGCCAAATAGAGAGATCCAGTGACCAGGTATGTAGTTCCGTGAAAGTGGAGTCGCAAGCTGACAGGACAGTGAATAAGGCATAAGGCAAGCTGACTTCCATCGCTCAGAGCATTGATTACAGGAATTGGAGCATCATGTCGTGGTTCTACAAGAGAATAGTAAGGCCACATTTGGAGTACTGAGTACAATTCGTGTCGCCCTGCTATAGGAAGGATGTTATAAACTGGGACGGGGGCAAAAGTATTTAAAATGATGTGATGGAGACCGGAGGTTTTGAGATATAAGGCTGGGAGTTTGTTCCTTTTGCGTTGGAGGCTGTGAGGTGACCTTTATTTCCTCATCCTATCCATGAAAGATAGGATGAATAGACAAGATCTTTTCCCACTGGTGGGTATGTCCAGAACCAGAGAGGGTAGTTTTAAGGTCAGAGGGAAGACAGTTAAAAGAGATCAAAAGGACAGTTGTTTCTCACAGAGGGTGGCGTGTATAGGTAGCGAGATGTCAGAGGAAGTCGCATTGGGGAGTACAAATACAACATTTGAAAGACAATTGGATGTGTACATGAATAGGAACTGTTTGGAGGGGGTCTGTGCTAAAAGAAGAAAAATAGTAATAATTCAATTTAGGAAACCAGGTGAGCATGGACGGGTTAAGCTGAAAGCTCTGTTTGCATATTGTATGATTATAACAGTCGATGACGCTTTCACTCCTCCTTCATTACTAGTCCTTCATTGCACTCAATTCATTTCCAAGTCAAAACTCATCTGTATATACTTTAAATGATCTAACTCTCCAAACTTTCTTCAATAGAGAATTGCTGGTATAGATGTGGTTGTGAAGACCACAGCAGCAGCAGAAGCAGAATTATATTCAAGCACAATCTGTAACGTTTTTCCTGGGATGATCAATCGGTCTACCATTCCAACCATGTTGATCTATGGTTCAGTGATATATTAGTGAAAGTGCCAGTGTCCGAATCATGTGTACCTAAACCTGATGACAACTCGTTAAAGATACCACAATTGACAGCTTGCATTACAAATAGCAGAACTAACATCTGATAGAGAGGGTGCAATGATCCCAACACAAACAAAGCAACAGTCCTGTCACATCCAGCCATAAATGGTGATGGATGGTTAAACAAATTAATGGAGGAGAAGGTTCCACTATTATCCCCATCCTAAATAATGGAACAGCCCTGTACATCAGTGTAATAGATAAGAATGTAGTTTTGGTACCACACTATACCAGAAGTGTTGAGTGGATGATTAACCTCAACCTCGCCATGATGTCCACAGAATCACAGATGCCCGTCTTCAATCAATTTGATTTGCTGCGCGTGACTTGAAGAAACAGGTGAACAAAGTAGATAGGATAAAGGCAATGGGCCCTGACACCATTCCTGCAAGAGGACTGAAGACTTGTGCTGCACAACAAGCTGTGTCCCTGGGAAAGCTGTTTCATTCCAGCTCCAAATCTGACATCTCCATAGAAATGCGGAAAATTACTCAGCTATGTCCAGTTCCTTAAGAGGGGAATAATTAAAATCTGACCCATTACCACCCCCTCAGTCCCATCACGATAGTTAAACTGGTAGAAGTTCTTTTCGAAAACCTGTCAAACAGCACAGTAATGTCCTGCTCAGTGTGGTTCCAGATAGCTATGTGGCGATGGCACTGTGTTGTGGATATGTCACTGGATTACCAGTCCAGACCAGGCTAATGCTCTGACAGCTGATGAAAGTTAATAACAATTAATAAAATATCGAGATCTAAAATCTAGTGTCAGTAACGGTGACGCTGAAATCAATGTCAATTGCAAACTCCAATTTTCTTCACCAATGTGCTTTCTGGAAGTGAATTCTGGTCTGGTGAATTCCATGCATTCCTCGTCTGGCCTAAACGTGACTCTAGACACACACGCATGTGATAAACTTTTTAATAGTCTCTAAAACGGTAAAGCAAGACACTAAATTGTATCAAACTGCTCCGAGGTTTGGAAGGATAAAACTGACAGAACACCCAGCACCAGCCTCGGTATCAGAAAAGGGAACGGGAAACACAGTCTTGTTGACCCTGCAGAGGCCTCCTCCCTAACATCTGAGAGCTTGTGACAGCCATACACCAGATGCCTCCCGATCCGTTTAGTGTCGAGAAATCCTTATTTATATTCAGTGCCTGGTGTTCCACAGCTTATGTGGGAGAGAAATCCCCAGAGTCACCAGTCACTGAGTGCAGACATTTATTCTCATCTCAATGCAGAGTGGCTTGCCTGTACCTAATACTGTGGCCCCTTGTTTTAGATGTCCGAGCCTGAGGAATTATCGACCCTGCTTCCAATCTGTCTCGCTCTGTCAGAGTTTATATAGCTCACTGAGATCCCCATTCATTTTCCGAAACCCCATGGAATACAGGCCCAATCGCCCCAAACTCTGCTCCCACTACAAGCCTGTCATCCCAGAGATCAGTCAGGTCATCCTTCACTGCTCTCCCTCAATATCAGGTTTGTCCTTTATTAGGTTACGACAGCAAAACTACACACAATACTGCACAATGTTCACGATGGACTCTGACCAAGGCCCTTTACAGCTGCAGTAAGACACCCTTACTCCTGGAGGTCAGCCCCTAGAAATGAAGGTCAACACACCATTTGTCTTCCTGCCTGCTTTCTGCTCCTGCAATATTGCTTTCAGTGACTGGTTTACAGGGAGATCCAGATTATTTTCAATGTTACAGTTCCCCACTTGGTGGGTCTGTGTACATTGGTCAGCGTGCCAATACCATTCCCAGTATTGTCTTCTGCCTTCAGAACTTACTGCCCTGCGCTGACCTCGGAGGTTACAGCAGGGAAAAAAAGAACGAACATAAATCCCTTTAAAGATCAACATATTTCATCCAATCCCTTTTCAAAGGAAAATTTGCTGTTCTATTGTTCCCATCAAAGTGCACACCGTCACATCTTCATCTGCCACGTATTTGCCCATTCACTCCACTCGTCTCAATCACTTTGGAGCTTTTTTATATCCTTCTCGCCCACTAACAATCCGACATCGTTTAATGCTGTCAGCAGACTGAGAAATATTGCATTTGATTCCCTTAACTAAATGCTCGACATGATCCTTCCACTTCAAAACTGTTCACTGCTTCCCATCAATTCTCCTCATCTAAAACTATGTTCATATTTTAGTCCCGATCCTGTAACATTTGAGTTTGCTCACTAGGCCATAGTTTTCATCAAGATCTTTCCGAAAATCTAAATGCATTGCATCCATTTTTCTCTGTATGTATTGACCAGTCAATTTCTCAAATATGATTCCCATTTCATGTTGACCCATTACATAAGAACGTACAAACTAGGAGCAGGATGAGGCCATCTGGCCCTTCAAGCCTCCGCCACCATTCAATAAGATAATGGCTGATCATTTCATGGCCTCAGCTCCACTTACCCGCCGAATCACCATAATCCTTAATTCCTTTATTGTTCAAAAAATTATCTGAGTTCAAACATATTCATTGACAAATCCTCAACTATTTCAGTGGGCGAAGAATTCCACAGATTCACAACCATCTTGGCCAAGAAGTTCCTTCTTAATTCAGTCCTAAATCTGCTCCATCTAACTTTAAGGCTTTGTCCTGTTGTCCTAGTTTCACGTGCTTCTGGGAACATCCTTTATGTATCTATCTTATCTACTCCCTTCACAAATATAGATGTTTCTATTCTTTCCTCCCTCATTCTTTCAAATGTCAATCAATGTATAATTCCAATCGAAACAGTCTCTCCTCATAACCAGCCCCCTCGCCTCTGAAACCAAACTGGCGAGCCTCCCCTGCTTCCATTGTAGTGCCAGATTTTCCTTTCTCAAGTAGAGAGACCAAAACTACACGTACTACAGGTGTGGTCTCCCCAGCACCCTGTACAGCTGCAACATAATCTCCTTGCTTTTACACTCAATCCCTTTCGCAATGAAGGACAAAATTCAATTTGCCTCGTTAATTTCCTTTTGCTCCTGCAGACCAACTTCTGTGATTCATGCACAAAGATACCCAGGTCCCTCTGCACAGCAGCATGCTGCTGTTTTTTAAAACAATTCAAGTAAGAGTCCTCTTTACTATTTTTCCTCCCAAAATGGATGATTTCTCATTTATTATAATTGAACTCCATCTGCCAGACCTTGGCCCACTCACTTAAACTATTTATGTCCCTTTGTAAAGTTTAACCGTCCTCTGTACACTTTACTCTGCCACTCATTTTAGTATCATCTGTAATCTTTGAGACACTGCACGTGGCCCACTACTCCAAATCACTTATGCAAGCTGTGAATAATTGCAGTCCCAGCACTGATCCCTGAGGCACTCCACTAGTCAATGATCAGCAACCAGAAAAACAAGCATGTATTCCCACTCGTTGCTTCATGTTAGTTAACCAATCCTCATCCGTGCTAATACATTACCCGTAATGCCACACCTTACGCAGCAGCCTTTTTGGCGTCACTGCATCGAATTTCTTTTGGAAATTTCAGTACACCACACCTACTGGGTCCCTGCAGTTGTAATGTCTTTATAGAATTCCAGGAGGTTGGTTACACGTGCCCTGCCTTTCATGAACCAACACTGAATCTGCCCAACGGGACAATATCTATCAAGGTGCATTGCCATTTATTCCTTGATTACAGATTGAAATATTTCCCCAACAGCTGGAATGCTAACCGGTGTATAATTTCCCACTTTTTGTCTACCTCCTTTTTTAAACAGTGGTGTGTGAACTCCTGTTTTCCAATTTGCTGGAATTGCATCAGAGTCCAGTGAATTCAGAAAAATTTCCACAAGTGCAGTTGCTATTTCTCTCATCACCTCTGTTAGTACCTCGGGAAACATTCCATCAGGGCCAGGAGACTTATCTACATTTGGCTCCATTAACTGACGAGAGTTAGTCTTCCCAGTCTTGCTGGGAAGATTTAATTTGTTTTCTTTGTTTCCTTCTGTGAAGACATAACTGAAGTAGTTGCTTACTGGTTCTGCCATTTCCCTGCTCTCATTCTCTATTCTCTGGGTTCAGAGAGTAACGAAGCTGCACTTGTTTTCTCTTATCTTTTTCAATGACAGTTCACCTTATAAGTCTTATTAATGTTGTCTTCAGAAACCCAGAAATTCATGTCCGCACCATATAATCACAGGAGCATAGACTCTGCACCGTCAGAAATACAGCACATTCTACATTAGTCCCACTCTCCTCCACCAGGCCCATAGCCGGGAATGTTATGACACTTCAAGAGCTCACCTAAGTAGGTTTTTTAGCAGTTATGAAGTTAGCACAATAACTCCCCTCTCAGGAAGAACATTCCAGACCCCAACACCTTCTCGGTGAAAAACAATCAGCAAACGCTCTCCACATCTCAAAACTTTCACTTTAAAAGTGTGCTCCCTTGTTCTTGGCCCTCTGACTAAAAGGAACAGCTGCTGTCTATCCACCCAGTCCATGCTCCTCATAGTCTTTTCCTTCTGAATCACATTCCGCTCAGGATTCTCTGCTCCAATGTAAACAACCCTAGCTAACACAGCCTCTCTCCATAGCTGATATGCTCCATCCCAGGGAACATCCTGGTGAATCTCCTCTGCACCCTCCCCAGTACAATCACATCCTTCCTGTAATGTGGCTCCGAGAACACCACACAGTTTTACCTCTTGGTCTAACCAAAGTCCTGTGTAGTCTTGTAATCTATGTCTCGATGTGTAAAGGTTATATTTATTCCAAACGCCTTGTTAACTCCACTATTACCCTGTCCAGTCCCAATAAGTGATTTGTGGAGAAGCACGCTCTGAGCTTCCGAGTGTGCTGCCATTCATTGAGTACTCCCCTGTCTGGTTCATTCTTCCAAATTGCACCACCTCATATTTTTCTGGGTTACATTCCATCTGCCATTGATCTGTTTATCTGGCGATTTCATCTGTATCTTTGTGTAACATAAGACCTAACCCCTCATTGCCAACCACCGGCAGTCTTTGTGACACGGCAAACTCACTTACCACTCTCCACCACACCCTCCACTTTTATATCTACATTATTTATGAGTATCACAAATCAAAAGGGTTACACCATTGACCCGTATACTACACCACTGGACACTGATATCGATTCACGCAATTTCCAGAAACACTCTCTTTCTCCTGCCATAAAGACATTGTGAATGTAACTTACCAAGTTACCCTTGATGCCATGAGATTTTACTCTCTTTATCAGTCTCCCATGTGGGGCTTTGTCAAAGGCCTTGCTGAAAATAAAACATATGATCAACCTCCTCGAAAAAAGATCAATAAAATTCGTTCGGCATGACTCCCCTCTGATGACTATCTCTCTCTAAATAAAGATCCATTTTATCCCACCCTATTTTTCCAATAGTTTTACTGCCACTGATGTGACACTCATTGATCTATAGCTCCCTGGTCTACCTGCACCAACCCTTCCTGTAAAAGGTGTTCTGTATTCCTCTGGCCCCTCCCCTGTGACCAGAATTTACTTAAACATTCGGGTCAGGGCCTTGATCTGACAGCAGCTTGTGATAGAACACATCCAGACCTGTGGACTTGTCCAATTTTATACCAGCCAAAACTATCAATCCTAGCTTGCATTTCATGTCAATCTGCTCACGAGTTTCCCAGTCCATCTTCTTGAACCATGCCTCCTCCTTCTCCTGAGTAAAACAGATTTGAATCTCTCATGTCACAATCTATCAATTTTCTCCAGCTTCGCACACTGATTATTCTCATGGTTTCTAATGGGCCCTAATTATTCCCTGGTTATTCTGCCCTACTTGAAGTCCTTGTGGAATATTTTAGGGTGCTCACTAATCCTGCTCGCACTTTTCAATACCCCTATGTTCTTCATTCCCCTCTGTGTGCATTTTGTGAAGCTTCATTTTGATCACCTCTCAGTCTCTGAAAATCAACAGATACAAGCGGAGTTCCCTCTTCGGACAATCTTGCCATCCGAGGGATTAATCAAAAAATGTTCATTCAGTATATGTGATCAGTATATTTTACTTAGATCAGAAAATCAAAACTGTACACAATACTCCATGTGGAGTCTCACCATCACGATGTGTCACTAGTGCAGAACTTCGGAGCTAATTACTACAGAAGCTGGGATCTGTACTGAATCAATGCTAGAAATCACAGCGAGTTAGACATCATCCGTGGAGAGAGAGCACAGAGCTCTTCATCGCCTATATTTTGATTCCCTTCAAACAAAGGGAAACTTAACTCTACCTTCCTCCATTTGCATATGTTCTTACCAATGCAATTTTCTTTATTGTTTTAGGGCTAACTTACCGTATGAATTCTTTAAAATCCTCCTGATATCCAAATATACCATATCCACTGGTTCTCCATTGTTTATATCGACAAGGGACATCCTCAAGGAAAATTTTTGTAAATGGTGCCTTCCCTTTCAGAAATCTAGCATCATTCTCTAGACGTTTGCTATAACTTTCCAAGTATCCAATATCACATTCTTTATAATAAATTCAATCAGAATCCCTACTGTGAGCAATATATTAACTGGTCTGTAGTTCTCTACTCTCCCTCTTCTTCCCTTTGTAAATCTTTGGAGTACATTTATAACCTTGTACCTGAATACGGAAAAATACAGTGATTCGCAATGCAATTATTATGTCCATTTCTGCTATCTCAATTCTGATATGAAGTACATTTGGTCTGTCAGACTTATCAATACAGTTAAGTTTTCAAATGCTAAGTCGTCACTGATATGAATGATTTTAGTCTTCAGTTACACAAGTCGCATGGTCACTTGGTATTTCTGGGAGATTTTCTGGCCCTTCTTCCGTGAGGACAGGCATAAAGTAACTGGTTAGTTTCCCCCGTCATTGTTTCTGTTCTCCTCTATATTGGGGAGACAGGCCGCCTACTTGCAGAGCGCTTCAGAGAACACCTCTGGGACACCCGGACCAACCAACCCAAACACCCTGTGGCTCATCACTTCAACTCTCCCTTCCACTCCACCAAGGATATGCAGGTCTTTGGACTGCTCCACCGCCAGACCACAACAACACGACGGTTGGAGGAAGAGCGCCTCATCTTCCGCCTGGTAACCCTCGGACCACAAGGGGTGAACTCGGATTTCACCAGTTTCCTCATTCCCCAACCCCCACCTTGTCTCAGTCAAATCCCTCGAACTCAGCACCGCCTTCCTAACCTGCAATCTTCTTCCTGACCTCTTCGCCCTGACCCGACTCTAACCTATCACCCTCACCTTGACCTCTTTCCACCTATCACATTTACAACGCCCCTCCCCCAAGTCCTTCCTCCCTACCTTTTATCTTAGCCTGCTGAACACACTTTCCTCATTCCTGATGAAGGGCTTATGCCCGAAACATCGATTCTCCTGTTCCTTGAATGCTGACTGACCTGCTGTGCTTTACCAGCAACACATTGTCAGCTCCCACAGAGATCTAGCGTACATCTGCTAAAAGCCAGGAAAATTTCCTTCCTTTGCATGTTTTAAGACCTCCAGCAGCTCCTCTGTAACACAGACACTTTCCAAGATTATCACTACTTATTTCACAAATTATCTAGCTTCCATATCCTCCTCCACAGTAAATGCTGACATAAAATATTCGTTCAGTATCTCCCCATTTCCTGTGGTTCTGCATATGGGTGCCTTGCTGATGTTGAAGGATGTCCTATACTTTCCACAGTTACTCTTTTGTTCTTGAGGTATTTGTAGAAGCCAAAGCTATCACATGTCCACTTTTAATGCTCTCAAATTCCCTCTTAAGTATACTCTTGTTGCCTCAGACTCTTCTATTGATTCATTTTAAATCTGGAATTAAGAAGCGAATGATGACCATTCCGATTGTCGGAAAAATCCATCTGGTTCACTGACACTCTTTAAGGAAACAAACTGCATTGCTTACCTGCAGTGGCCTATATGTGACTCCAGACCCACAGCAATGTGGTTGACTGTTAACTGCCCTCTGGGCAATTAGGGATAGGTAATAGATGCTTGCCTAGCCAGCGACGCCCTCATCCCGTGAATGCATTAAGAAAAAACCCTCAATTCCTGCTGTCTGTACCTGACATATCTTTCCCTCTTATCCGTGACCAGAACCTCAATTTCTACAATCCACCAGCATTCCTTACACGTATCAGCCTTATCCTTCAACCTGACAGGGACATACGGTCTCTGTACTCCTGAGATCTCATATTTTCAGGCTTCTCACTTCTAAACTGACGACCTTCTCTGCGAATATATGTCCCAATCGACGTTGGAAAATTCTTGATTAATATCATCAAAATTGGCTTTTCAACAAATAACAACTTTAAATTTTAGGCCTGGTTCATCCTTTACCATCTCCATTTTAAAACTAATAGAATTATGATGCCTTGCCATAAAGTGCTCCCCAATTAATATCAACCACCCCCTCCCCACTGCCTTATGTCCCAAGAGTAAGGTTACGTTTAGCTCCTTCTCTGTGATGGAGACCATTGGTCAAGCAGCTGCAGCGTTGTAACTGGGATTGGGGTCAGCAGTGTCTTCGACTCATTGGGCTGAATCTAACAATAATTTGTCTCAATGACATTTCATTGACTGTGACAGAGGGATCATCCACACGAGGCCGAGCTAGTTTCCCGCTGCTATCTTATCAAACTCATCTCATTAACTACCCACCCCACCCCATGGGGTTCCTCTCATTCAATGCCAGCCCGATTCTCCCATCCATCATGGCTGGAATTTTCTCACCATCGCCCAGATGCCCCCGACACTCCTTGACCCTTGGCAGTGGTGCCATCTTCGAAAGGCCAATGGGCACATGGTTGAGCTTTCTCAAGTTGGAGCTGCCCTGCAGTTTATCCTGAATATGGCAGATAAGCAGAAATTATACCACAGTTTGTCGGCAGGGGCAAGGACGTCCTGGTGGATGGGCTATTACAGAGAGGTAAATTCTCTGCTCACAGGGGGGCCACACCACCCGACCCACCAAGCATGGTCTGAGCTCAGAGCAGTATCTGCGGTGTTAAGAAATGTCCAGCAATACAGGACAATCATCAATAACCTTCCCCACTCTGTCAGGATAAGGTCACCGTATTCTCTCTGCTCCCTCACACTCCTTGTATATCTGTTATAGCACCTACCCCCGAACAAGACTTATGCTCTACCACTCTCACTGCTGCATGCAGTACCTTCCCTTTCTCTCTCTTTTCCCTCTACTATATCTCCCTCACTAATAGCACTGCATGGATACAACACTGTTGACTGACTCCCTCTGGACAAGTCACCATCTCCCTCCCCCACATACACCAGCATTAACAGCAGGGTCACCCACTCCCACCCTCACTGAATCCTTTTCCAGGAGGAACAGCTCGGAGTAGGATAGAAAGGGCCAAGCCAGGTGTTGGAGTGGTCGATATCCCTCTCCCCCCACCCACTGTACGTGTGTGTATGTATTTTTCTCTGTGAGTATCTGCGTGTGGTTGCAGGTCTGGCAGTCTCTGGGTGCTTTAAATGACATAATCTCTCTCTTAGCAGGCCACCACACCGGACTCTGGTGATGGTGGCAGAGGGTGATGACCTTCGATGATTCAGTCTGGGTGGGAGAGAGGACAGCAGCTCACAGCACCATCCAAACTGACAGCACCATCAACACACACACCTCCCCACCCGTCCCCCACCCACCACAAACACACACACACACACAATGCTGGTGGATGGAGGGTTGCAAGTAATATTGGGCATGTCAGAATAGAAATGCTCGCCTCTGACTGAACCATTTTGTCAGGAGGTGACATGAATTGATTTCTCATTCTGTGACTTGTAATGCTTTAAAATTATGTGAAAAGTATTGAAAAGTCCCAAAAAAGACCCGGTAGTGTTGGTAATGACGAAGGAACAATATCGCTTCGTATCAGACAAAACTGCTCTGTGCTTCCAAATATATTATTTGAAAAATCAAACGACCGTGTAATTTGAGAGATTCACAGCAAAGGATTTGTTATCTTCTCAGAGTCAAAAACTGTGCCACTGATGCAGTGGCGTGGGGAGGCCAGTAGGGGGTATTATTGTATGAATCTAATCATAAAACTTAGTGGTTCACACTGCTGCCTCACGGCGACAGGCACCCGGGCTCGATCCACCCTGTGTGGACTTTCACATTCTCCCTGTGTCTTTGTGGGTTTCCACTGGGTGCTCTGGTTTCCACACACAGTCAAATGATGTGGATGTTTGGTGAATTGGATTTGCTAAATAGTCCATCGTGCCCAGGGATGTGTAGGTTAGGGGCATTAGTCAGGGGTAAGCGTAGGATAACATTTGAACGGGTCTGGGTGGGTTACTCTTCGAAGAGTCAGTGAGGACCTGTTGGATCGAAGGGCCTGTTCCCACACTGTAGTGCTTCTATGAACTCTATGAACAACAGGGACAGACAGAGAGAGAGGAGGAGGGAGATTTTCATTCCAATTTCAATCTATTTACTTCAAAAACAACATTGCACAGCAATTCAGACGGTACACACAAACTGAGATACTGACACTAACACACATAACACATGTCCACAGAGATGCACACGTAGATATGGGCGTTTACACACAAACACACGAACATAACCCCACATATAGGCACACACTGTCTTTAATAGAGAAATATATACTTTTTTTTATTAATTAGTTGTCAATGCTCAGTCGGAGAAGGCAGGTGAATGGGATTCAGAAATATTTTAGCCGTGATCAAATATCAAGGCAGACGAGATGGATTGAATAACCAAATTCTGCTCCAGGGTTCATTACTCATATGATCTTGTGGTGCCTGGAATTGTCTTTCCACGTGGTCAGTGGAGAATGAATTTCATAAGTATTTGATTTAGGAGAATTAATGGGATTGTGGACAGGTTTGAGGGGCTGAGTGGTCGATAGTTCTTTCTAATCGTCGACTCCTTATATATCAAAGGAGTGGTGATTGGTTTGAGGGGAATACATTTTTAGCATAAGGGCATTCCCATTTCTGACTGAGACAGGGATGTTCGTTTCTCTTTAGGGTTGTGTGATCTGTCGCGCTCTCGTGACTAAGGAGCAGTGAAGACTGGGTTACTGAAAACACTCATGATGGAGTTCCATAGAACTTTGATGAACAAGAGAATCCATGTTTATTGGGAACAGGCAGGAAAGGGATGTTTAGTTACAATCACATCTCCAATGCACATTCGGAATGGTGCAGCAGGCGCGAGGGGCTGAATGGCCAGCTGTTGCTCCTAACGCATGTGTTGTTCTCTCAAGCACTCAGTAAAGTTACAGAGATAAAGGAAGATCCCATTCATCCAGTCAGCATCGTTATAATGAGACAGGAGGACACCATTCTGCCCTCTAAGGAATATATTGAAGTCATTCAGCCCGCTAAGTACATTACACAGTGTAGGATGAGGCCATCCTACCTTTCCAGCCTGCTGCCCAACAAAGGAAAAACCCAGTTAACTATCAGGGAACAAACATTTGGGATAAATGTTTATTTTCAGGTTGTAAAGTTGTAACTTGGTGGAGTGCCTCAGGGATCAGTGTGAGATTATCAAGCATTTACAATCTATGCCAATGACGTGGATGAGAGGACTGATTGGCTTGGAGCTCAGTTAGCTCATTCACCAAGATAGTCTTTCAACTGTACATGGAGACTCTGCAATGGGATACAGACAGGGGAAGTTATTGAGCAAAACTTCAGCAAAAAAACAGTATAAGGTGGGTCAGGGAAGTCACAGATAAAATAACAGTAACCTACTTAAATGGAGAAACATCGAGGAACTCATTGGTACAGAGGGATTTGTAAGTCCCGGTACATGATTCAGCAATTGATTAGGAAAGTGTATCGAATGATGCTGTTTCATGCAAAGGCTATCAGATATAATCATTGGAATGTTTTACTACATCTGTTCATGACAATGCAGAGACTACATTGGATATATTGCGTGTAATAATGAACCCCTAAACTGAAAGAAAAACATGCAATTGTTTTCGAACGTTTTCACAGATGCTTCACTTTACTCCTTGCAAGAATGGAGGCCAGATGGAATCATAGTGTCATACAGCACGGAAACAGACCCTTCAGTCCAGTTCATCTGCACCGACCAGATATTCCAACCTGATGTAGTACCATTTGCCAACATGAGACCATAACCATCTGAACTCTTCTTATTCATATACCCATCCATTACCTCTTAAATGTTCTAAGTGTACCAGCCTCCACCACTTTCGCTGCCAGCTCATTCCATACATGCACTACCCTCTGTGCAAAAACGTTACCCCTCAGGTATCTTTTTAATCTTTCCCCTCTCACCTTAAATCACTACCCTCTGGTTTGAACTCCTCCAGCCTTGGAAAATAATCTTGGCTATGCTCCGCACCCATGCCTCTCATGGCCTGTACAAAGTCAGTGCACGTCAGGTCTGAGAACGATAGATGTTTATATTGAACCATATAAGACCGTGGCGAGAGTTTACTGGGGGTAGCGAATGCATGAGAGAATAAAACGAAGGATTCAGATTTAGAAAACAACATATTCATTTTAACACAGGTACTATGAGGACATGAATTTATTGTACAAAAGTTATGCAGACACATATAAACATGGATTCAAATTATAAGTTACAAATCATTCCAATTTGGGGCAGTTAACAGGGATGGAGCCATGCAATCAGGGGAATGTTCAACCAGACCTTATGTAGTCAGGTTTGGTGGTCAGGTCACAATATTGCATTTTTCAGATCAGAGAGGGAGAAAATGCAACATGTCCTAGAAACAAAAGGCTATTGCTCCATCTCTACTTGTACTTTTCTACAGTAACATATGAGAGCTTAAAACCAATCAGCCATCTTTACCACTCAAGGAGGCATCCTGTTGAGGATTCATTGGAACCTCTCCACTGCCTCCAGCAAAGGGAATTCAGCCGAATGCAACTGCTACAGGAAGAAACCCCAGTGCTGGCAGCTTCTGTGACGCAGAATAACTTCAGAGGCAGAATAACAATTGAAACATTTTCAATTTTGCTTTTGTCATGAAATTAACTGTTATTTCGACAAAGTTCTTTCGAATTAATATTCTGCAGAGTTTCAATTTTTTTCTGTTTGCATTCAGTGTGTGTGTATGTGTGCGTGTGTGTTTCTTTGTGTGCATGTTTCTGTGTCTCAGATTTATAGAAAAATAAATGTTGATGTACATATTGTCAATGTCCAAACTGTATATCATTTATTAATTCACCGCTCTCACAAGGACTGTGTACACCACCCGAGTGCATTGATCTGTATACCAGGAACAGTTACCCTCCTGCCATGTAGAGCCCTCTACACCAACCCACTGCATTCCTCAGTAACACCGTGTTAGATCCCTGCGCAGTATGGGGAAACTTGCAGTGACAGGATGTGCAACTCCCACCCATTTACAGCTCTGTACCTCCATTGTACCATGACAAGGGGGTGCTGTGGGTGTGAGCATCACTGCCAGAGAGAGATGGGGGGGGGGGGTGGGGGTGGGGGGGGGGAATCAGTTTAAATATCACCACATGGGAGGGGTTTGGTGTATAGACAGAGAGGGGGAGACTGAGAGACGTTGTCATGGAAGGATGTGTTCCCAGGTTTCAGAATGCTGAAAGGTGGACACTTCGAATACATCCTGTAAATGTAACATGAACCTGTCTTCCCAGGAAAGATGAGAAAAAAGGATATTGGTGTGAGGCCAGATGAGCATTTGTTCTGCATCTTTGTTACTGGAATTGCTTTCAACCGAATCTATGACTCACTAAGCAGATTCTAACAATAATTTATCTTTGTTTGATTTTCCTTGAGTGTGATAGAGGGATCGTACACACGAGGCTGAGATAGCTTCCTGGTGCTATCGTATCGGACTCACCTCATTAACCCAGCGCATCCCATGATGTCTCTCTCATTCAATACCAGCCTGATTCTCCCACCCATCATGGCGGGTGGTACTCACCATCGCCAGGATGCACATGGATATTCCGTGATCCCTGGCACTGGTGCCTCCTTTAAATGGCCAATGGGCACACGGTTGAGCTTTCTCAGTTCGGAGCTGCCCTGCACAGTTTACCTCGAGCATGGCAGACCATGGGCAAGTACACCACGGTTTGTCGACAGGGGCATGGCGGTGCTGGTGGATGAGCTAGTACAGAATGAGACCATTCTCTTTCCAGAGGAGGCCACACCACCAGACCCACCAAGCAAGGTCTGAGCTCACCACCTACCTCAGTGCAGTATCTGCGATCTGAAGAAATGCCCAGCAATACAGGTCAAGCTTCAATAACCGTCCCCGCTCTTTCAGGATAAGGGTCACTGTATTCTCTCTGCTCCCTCACACTCACTGTATCTCTGTTATAGCACCGACCCCCGAACAAGGCTCATGCTCCACCACTCTCACTGCTGCATGCAGCACCTTCGCCCCCCCCTTCCCTCCACTTTACCCCACTCCCCTACATTAATAATGCTGCATGGATACAACACTGTGGACTGACTCCCTCCGAACACCTCACCATGACACCATCCCCCACCTACACCAGCACTAAGAGCAAGGCCACACACCCCCACCCACAATCCCTCCCTCCCTTTCTCCAATTCTAGGAGAAACAGCCTGGAATAGGACAGAAAGGGCCAAGCCGGGTGGTGGAGTGCCCGATATCCGTTCCCTCTCCCCCTCCCCCCGCCATGTGGGGAGGACCCTGGTACGAGCCGGAGAGGACCGGGACGCCTCGTGTGGAGATTCTGAAACATCCACGACCCACCGACCGAGTAAGGAGCACTGTTCAGTGAAGGGCAATTCTCACTTTTACCCACTGGCAGCTCCGTTTCCCCCCCGGCACAACTTAGAAGCCGTGGCCCTGATGCCATCTCCCTTTTGTGTTGAGCTGGTACAAATGGAATCCCAACGGTCTCGGTGGGCAGGAGGGTGGGCTCACAACACATCGTCACCACCACCTCCAGGAAGGGAGCACGGAGGCTCCCTCCTACACCTCCTCCTGTAAACAGCTCAGATACTGAAACTAATCTGTGATAGTTACTGCTCTCCCCACTTGTCCTGACATCTTCAACAATCTATGCTCATATACACCCAGGACTCTCTGTTCTGCACCCCCTATTTAAAGGTACGGCCTGTTTTATATTGTTTTTCATTGTCTTTCCTACCAAAGTGCATCACCTCACACAGCTTTGCACTGATCCCCATCTGCTATACACCTGAACACTACACCAACGTGTGATTGTCCTGTTAGAGTTCTACACTGTCCTCCATAGACTTTGCAATTCTTTCAGGTTTGGTGCCATCTACAAACATTGAGATTGTTCTAGCGTCACAGTTCCCACACAACAACTGAAATTCTGCGACACTCACTAGTGTGAGCAAAGGAAATATAAACTCTCTGTTCCAGATGCAATGTGACTGGTCAAACTACATGGTGTGAAGCAAACACCATTTATTTAAACACGGAAGAAAAATGAAATCAAAGAAAGAGGAATTTAGAATAACGTAATTCTATTGGACAAGTTAACAGAATAATAGATCGTGGAGCGATTAGTAATGAACTGTTCCAATATCGGGAACTCCCATAAACACAGCCCTTGGCAAAAAGGAATAGTCAGACACAGAATGTCACAAACATTTCTCCAATCCAGGAATTAAAAACATCAGCAAGAGGAAATTCAGAGAGAGTAGCAGCCAGGAGACATTCCCTGAAGCTGCCAACTCTGTGGAGACCCCAATACGTTCTGGTGTTGCTGAGAAACCAAAACCCAGAGATCCTAATGTGTGAGAGCTGGCCACACCCATTCAATCTGCATTAAAATAAACCCAAGACCTCCCTCGCTGTTTACCCAGTGGTCTGAACTGGCCAGCTCGTTCAATCTCTCTCTCAAAAGAAACCAGGACAAAATAACCTCTTAAAGTTGCAGCATCATCATACTTGTCAGCACATCGAGCTGTCAAACAGGAACCAGGGGTAACCCAATCCGGCCCTTAGCCATGTCCAACCGGACAAGGAAGAAGTCATTCAGTCCTTTGCGTCAATTGCACAGAAACAGAATGAGGTCATTCATCCCGTTGATCCACTTGTACAGGAACAGGAGGAGGCTATTCAGTCAATTGAGCCACTTATACAGGAACAGTAGGAGGCCATTCCCACCTCAATGCACTTACACAGGGGCAGAATAGGGTAATTGATGCTGATCCTGATGAATGGCTTATGCCCAAAACGTCGACTCTCCTGCTGTGCTTTTCCAGCAAACCACTGTCTACTCTGATCTCCAGCATGGGCAGTCCTCACTGTCTCCTAATTGATGCTGTAACATGAACAAGTGGAGCAGAGCCTGCACAGACAGATTGCTCCACGTTGTACCATCGCTCATGATACACACGTGGGACTTTAACGTGGTTTACTCGCGGTGAGGAGGGAAGACATATGTCTTGTGTGAAGTCTCAAGAAGGCATGTTCCATCTCCGAGGTGACAGACTGGTGTTTTCTATGTAGGGCGGAAGCTGGTGGGAATGGCTACCTGTATCAGATGGAAGGTATTATGGCTGCTGTTGGGGATTGTGAACAACATAATGTTCAGTACGGGTTCACACGCCGATTAGATTAGATTATTTACAGTGTGGAAACAGGCCCTTCGGCGCAACAACTCCACACCTACCCGCCGAAGCGCAACCCACACAGACCATTCCCCGACATTTACCCCTTCAGCTACCACTACGGGCAATTTATCTTGGCCAATTCACATAACCTGCACATTTTTGGACTGTGGGAGGAAAGCGGAGCACCCAGAGGAAACACACCCAGACACGGGGCGAATGTGCCAACTCTACGCAGAGAGTCGCCTGAGGTGGGAACTGAACCCGGGTCTCTGGCGCTGTGAGGCAGCAGTGCCACCGTGCCGACTTCGCATTCATGTGAGGAGAGTTAATTAAGGCATATAAACTATTAGGAAAATCACTTAGACTGATGAATGGACTCTCTTATTCATTTTGATCTTGTCTAGTGCTTGTCCTGTTCAGTGTAACCTGTATGCCTTACTCTGTCGAAGTCTATTTCCACCATATGATCTGCCTGGACATGCTTACAATGATCTGCCTCCACTGCTCATAAATAAAGTGTTTCCCTGTACAGAGGTACATGTGGGCAATAAATCAAACCAATCACTCCTGAGTAAAGTATGGAATTTCTCACCCTACCAATGTCTCTTTTGGGAATAAATGATCGCTACCACTTCTCATGTTTCAGCATCGCCATTTCTTCGTCTCTCACAGCTCTACCGATTAAGCACTCAGCCAAGGTGCCAAAAGCCTTTTCCACTGCCCTGTCTACCTGTGACTCCACTCTTAGAAAACCATGCACTGACCACCAAGGTCTCTCTGCCCACTACACCCCTTAAGACCCTCCCATTCACCATGAAACTCCTACCTTGATTTGAGTTTCCAAAATGCAAGACCTCACACGTCTATATTAAACTCCATTTGCCATTTCTCAACCTACATCCCCACCTGATAAAGGTCAAGCGGCAATTTCTGATAAACGACCTTCAGCTGGCATCTGTGGCTGTACTTTTTATTTCGCAAAACCCGTTCTGTCTTAAAATGACCGGACATGATTTCGGCTTCATAACACCTCACCACTTCAGGAAATAAAAACATGAAACAGCAGAATGAAAAGATGTCTACATTTCTTTTCCTCTAATTCTTAATCCCATTATTGTGAATTACAAAAGTATTAATCTCAGCTATACCATACATATTAATCCTGCACACATAACTAACATTGCAATAAGTCAAATCTCATCTAAACTTTTTCCTTTAAATCTGCGATAACACATCTGCTATCACATTTTAGGACCCACAGCATGTACATTTTGTAAGTTTAAAGTCGGTAAAATAAGACCCCAATGAAATATTCTCATATTCTTTAAATATTCAAAAAATGCGAGAGGTTTATCATTGTCCACGATCATCTCTGACAATTTGTTTATCATATAAATATTAACATATTGTCAGTCCAGTGCGAAACTTAGTCATTCTTTTTCAATATTGGAGATGTTGCATTTTTTTTCTGGTGGATATTGATTTTTTTTCAGCAAGTAGCTAATTGGCCATTCAATTCCATCATCATCTTACTGTATCAATACATCTCCGAGCTCTATATCCCTAGCATCAAATGCAATTTTCAAAGGTTTTCAAAATATTTGGTTCAGCTAAAACTGGTGCGGTGATTAATCCTGCTTTAAAATTCTCAAATGCCTCCTGGCATTGTTCTGTCCACCACAATCCTGTGTTCTTCTTTCATAAATCCATCAGTGGTACCAATACGCTTCTGAAGTTTGGAACAAACTTTCGATAGAATCCACTCAGTTCCAAAAATCGAAGCACCTCTTTCTTCGAGGATGATCATGGAAATTCCTCAAAGCTCTTCGTCTCCGTGTTTCATGGGGTCAACCTTCCATGGCCAGTGTAATGTCCCAAGAACGCCCCCTCTGCCTTCGCGAATTTTGTTTTCTTTAAGTTTATTACCAAGTTCAACTTCTTGTAATCGTTCTGCCAACTGTAACATGTGAGCTTTCAATCACTTGCTAAAGAACACGACATCATACAGATAAACTACATAATTTGTACATCTGGCCACAACTCTGTTCCTCCGTCTTAAATGTGTCTGGAGCATTATTCATTCACATGACGTACTCTCACTTTTTTTTTTTTGTCAGCTCCGGTATCTTTACCAGATAGTTGAACTGACTCAACACTTTTTTAATTTGAAAGGGGCCACTAATCCTGGCTTTGAAGAGATTTCCTACCACTGGTGGCAATACTAACACGTCATCCCCACGGGAAATCGTCAAAGTTTCAGAGATTTTATCTGCCACCTGCTTCATTCAATGCTGTGTCCACTTCAGGTGCTGTTTAGATAACTCACCTACTCCATCTAATTTCTCCCTCACCTCAGATACATAATCCAAGTGTGAGATCTCCGATTTCGGTCCTGTCAGTTTATAGTTAATTAATTTCAAAGGACCTCTCACTTCATATACGAATATTAACTCAAAGGAAGCAAAGTGAGTAGATTTATTTGGGGCATCTCTAATGGCAAACAATATAATGAGACACCTTTATTCCAGTCATTCGGGTAATTCTGACAGTACGCCGTTAATATTGTCTTCAGCATTTGATGCCAACTTTCCAAGACTCCCTGGGATTCGGGATGCAATGCACTTGATTTAAACTACTGTATGCCTAAGCTATCCATGACTTCCTAAAACAGCTGATTGGTAAAATGAGACCCTCGGTCTGACTGAATCACACTGCGTTGCCCACAGTGAGTAAAGCAACTACCAACTCCTCCACCTCCCCGTTTGCCTGAACACTCCATAATGGAATTGCCTCTGGGAATCTGGTGGACACATCCATTATGATCAGCAGATATTGGTTTCCACTCTATTTTAGAAAGGGGAGCTCCACAACTAATCATAACCCATGTGAAAGGTTCTTGGAATACACGAATTGACAACAAATGTGACGGTTTTAATACTGCCTGTGCCTTACCTACCATTTGGAATGTATGACATGTACAACAAAAATTAACCACGTCCTTGTGCATTCCAGCCACTAGAAATGCTTTAGCCTGAGTCTTCCGTGCATCAACTCCTTTGTTTTTTTCTTTCGGTTTTCCTTCTTGTTGTAACTTAAGACAGTGGGATCTTGTTACTATACTGGTAAAAACAATGACTGCAGTTGCTGGAAACCAGATTCTGGATCAGTGGTGCTGGAAGAGCACAGCAATTCAGGCAGCATCCGAGGAACTTCGAAATCGACGTTTCGGGCAAAAGCCCTTCATCAGGAATGCCTGATGCAGGGCTTTTGCCCGAAACGTCGATTTCGAAGCTCCTCGGATGCTGCCTGAATTGCTGTGCTCTTCCAGCACCACTGATCCAGAATCTTATTACTACACTGTCTGGAAAAATCCCTGGGTATTTTTCTTTTAATTCCCCTGTTCCCTGGTCTTACTTTAGCTTCACCACCACAAGGGGTGCCTCTCCTAACTTGGATCTTGCTAAATCATTCCCAAGAACAAACTGCATTCCTGCAACTGACACTCTGTCACGTAACCTCACTGTTACTTAACCAACCTTGATGTGGCACTCCAACCTGATGTTACACAAGAGAATGCTTAATTTCTGTCCCCATTCCACAAATTATCACGCTGTTGGGTAATTTGTAAGAAAGAGTGAAAAAAAATACTTCCATCTCTTACTATTAGAGGCCGAGGGAAAGTGAGGACTACAGATGCTGGAGATCAAGTTGAAAAGTGTGGGGCTGGAAAAGCACAGCAGGTCGGCAGCATCAGAGGGGCGGGAAAGTTGACGTTATAGACAGTAGACAATAGACAATAGGTGCAGGAGTAGACCATTCTGCCCTTCGAGTCTGCGCCACCATTCAATATGATCATGGCTGATCATCCTTAATCAGTATCCTGTTCCTGCCTTATCTCCATAACCCTTGATTCCAATATCTTTTAGAACTCTATCCACTCTTTCTTAAATGAATCCAGAGACCGGGCCTCCACTGCCCTCTGGGGCAGAGCATTCCACACAGCCACCACTCTCTGGGTGAAGAAGTTTCTCCTCATCTCTGTCCTAAATGGACTAAGCCGTATTTTTAAGTTGTGTCCTCTGGTACGGCACTCGCCCATCAGCGGAAACATGTTTCTTGCCTCCAGAGTGTCCAATCATTTAATAATCTTATAAGTCTCAATCAGATCACCTCTCAGTCTTCTAAACTCAAGGGTATATAAACCCAATCGCTCCAGTCTTTCAGCGTAAGATAGACCTGCCATTCCAGGAATTGACCTCGAGAACTTACGCTGCACTCCCTCAATAGCCAGAATGTATTTCTTCAAATTTGGAGACCAGAACTGCACACAGTACTCCAGGTGTGGTCTCACCAGGACCCTGTACAGCTGCAGAAAAATATCTTTGTTTCTATACTCAATCCATCTTATTATGAAGGCCGGCATGCTATTAGCCTTCTTCATTACCTGCTGTACCTGCATGCTTACCTTCATTGACTGGTGCACAAGAACACCCAGATCTCTCTGTACTGCCCCTTTACCTAAATTGATTCCATTTAGGTAGCAATCTGCCTTCCTGTTCTTGCCACCAAAGTGGATAACCATACATTTATCCACATTAAACTGTATTTGCCATGCATCTGACCACTCAACTAACCTATCCAGGTCACCCTGTAATCTCCGAACATCCTCCTCACATTTCACCCTGTCACCCAGCTTAGTATCATCAGCAAATTTGCTAATGTTATTACTAATACCATCTTCTATATCATTAACATATATTGTAAAAAGCTGCGGTCCCAGCACTGTTCCCCACGGTCACTTCCTGCCATTCCAAAATTGAGCTGTTTATCACTACTCTTTGTTCCCTATCAGCCAACTAATTTTCAATCCCAGTCAGTACTTTGCCCCCAATACCATGCGCCCAAATTTTGCTCACGAACCTCCTATGTGGGACTTTATCAAAAGCTTTCTGAAAGTCCAGGTACACTACATCTTCTGGATCGCCCTCGTCCACCTTCAGAGTTACATCCTCAAAAAATTCCAGAAGATTAGTCAAGCATGATTTCCCCTTCATAAATCCATGCTGACTCTGCCCTATCCTGTTACTACTATCCAGATGTGTACTAATTTCATTCTTTATAATAGACTCCAGCATCTTTCACACCACTGAGGTCAGATTAACTTGTCTATAATTTCCTGTTTTCTTTCTCCCACCTTTCTTAAACAGTAGTACAACATTAGCCACCCTCCAATCCGCAGGAACTGATCCCGAATCTATCGAACTCTGGTAAATAATCACCAGCATATCCACGATTTCTCGAGCCACCTCCTTCAGTACCCTGGGATATAGACCATCAGGCCCCGGGGACTTATCAAACTTCAGACCTAACAGCCTCTCCAATACCAATTCCTGGCAAATATAAATTCGCTTAAGTTCAGGTCCTTCAGCCATTGTTACCTCAGGTAGATTGCTTGTGTCGTCCCCAGTAAACACAGATCAGAAGTACCAATTAAATTCTTCTGCCATTTCTTTGTTCCCTGTAATATATTCCCCTGTTTCTCTCTTCAATGGCCCAATTTTAGTCGTAACCATTTTTTTTGCCTTTCACATACCTAAAAAAGCTTTTACTATCCTCCTCTATATTTTTGGCCAGTTTTCCTTCGACCTCATTTTTTTTATCTGCGTATTTCCTTCTTCGTAATCCTCTGTTATTCTTTAAAAGCTTCCCAGTCCTCCGTTTTCCCACTTATCTTTCCTATGTTATACTTTTTCTCTTTTAACTTTATATGTTTCTTAACTTCCCTCGTCAGCCACGGCCGCCCATGCCTCAGCCTAGGATCTTTCTTCCTTTTTGGAATGAACTGATCCTGCATCTTCTGCATTATACACAGAAATATCCGCCATTGTTCCTCCACTGTCATTCCTGCTAAGGTATTAAACCATTGAACTTTGGCCAGCTCCTCCCTCATAGCTCCATATTTCCCTTTATTCAACAGAAATACTGTCACTTCCGAGTGTACCCTCTCCCTTTCAAATTGCAGATTGAAACTTAATGGATTATGGTCACTACTTCCCAATGGCTCCTTCACTTCGAGGTCTCTGACCAATTCTGGTTCGTTGCACAATACCAGATCCAGAATTGCCTTCTCCCTGGTAGGCTCCAGCACCAGCTTATCTAAGAATCCATCTCAGAGACACACCACAAAGTCTCTTTCTTGAGGTCCAATACTATCCTGATTCTCCCAGTCTACTTGCATGTTGAAATCCCCCATAACAACTGTAGTAACATCTTTGCGACAGGCCAATTTCGGCTCTTGATTCAACTGACATCCGACATCCAGGCTACTGTTTGGGGGCCTGTAGATAACTACCAAGAGAGTCTTTTTATCCTTAGAATTTCTCAGCTCAATCCATACTGACTCTACAACCCCTGATTCTAGGTCCCCCCGCTAAAGGGACTGAATATAATCCCTTATCAACATTGCCACCCCACCCCCTCTGCCCGTCAGTCCGTCCTTACGATAGCACGTGTAGCCTTGTATATTCATTTCCCAGGCCCTGTCCACTTGAAGCCACGTCTCAGTTATCCCCACAATATCGTATCTGCCAATTTCCAAAAGAGCCCCAAGCTCATCCATCTTATTTCTAACGCTTCGTGCATTCATGCATAGTATTTTTAATTTGTTACTGCCCTCACCCTTCCCATCAACTCCGATTTCACTCAACCTTACAGCATGATCCCTTTTTGAGTTTTCTGCCTCATTGATACAATTGTCTTTCTTGACTTCCCTTGTTCGAATTTTCCCTTCAATTTCCTTATTAAACATCCAGTTTGTCCCCTCCCCCCGCTACTTAGTTTAAATGTAGCGGTGTTACAATAGCAAACCTGCCTGCCAGAATGCTAGTCCCTAACCGATTCAGGTGCAAACCGTCTCTCTTGTAGAATTTATGCTTACCACAAAACATACCCCAGTGATCCAAGAATTTAAATCCTAACTTCCTGCACCAGTTCCTCAGCCACACGTTCAAGTCCATTATCTCCCTGTTTCTGGCCTCCCGAGGAACTGGAAGCAAACCGGAGATAACCACCCTGGACGTCCTGCTTTTCAGCCTTCTTCCTAGTTCTCCGAATTCCCGCTGTAGTATGTTCCTCCTCTTCTTCCCAACATCATTTGTGCCGACAAAAACCACCACCTCTGGCTCTTCACCTTCGTCCTTGAGGATTTTCTGCACTCTGTCTGTGATGTCTTTAACCCTAGCACCAGGAAGGCAACACACCATCCTTAAGTCCTGCCTGCTGCCACAAAAATCTCAGTCAGTTCCTCTCACTATGGAGTCCTCTCTTACCACGGCTCTGTGTGATGTCCGACTCTTCTGCTGTGCCTCCACGCCAACTTTTGATTGACAGACCTGGCCGCCTCGCGACTAGCAGTGTCATCTGTCTCTAATGTTTCCAAAAGATTCAACTTGTTCCCGACAGGTACTTCCCCCGCGGTCTTTTGCACCCCGGTGTCTCCTCTCCGCCTTCCTCATCGTCTGCTCCCTTCTGCTCTTTTCTGGCATGGTCAGTGTAATAACCTCGCTGAAGGTCTTGTCCAGAAAATCTCGTTCTCTCGGATGAGCCTAATGTCCTCGAGTTCTTTCATCAGTGCTGCAATATGCTCGGTCAGTAGCTGAACGTGCACAGACTTTCCACACTTATACGAGCCAGACACACCAGAATCGGTGACCTCGCACATCAAGCACGTAGCACACTGAACTTGGCAGTCATGTCTTCACCCTCTTCAACTGTGCCGTAATCACTTCTCTCAAACTCCTTGTCAAAGACTCGTTTCAGGCATAATTCCTTCATCAGGAAAGTGGGAGGTAAGGGAGGGTGAAGGGGCTGATAATTAAATAGGATGGTTTGGGTGGAGCTGGGTGGAAGGTAGCTTGGAAGGCGATAGGTAGATGTGGGCGGGGTCTGATGGTGATAGGTCGGAGGGGAGGGTGAAGTGGATAGGTGGGAGGACAGCTGAAACCGTCAAACTATACAGCATCAACGTTGACTTCACCAATTTCCAAATTTCCGCTCCCCCAACCTCACTCCAGATCCAACCATTCAAATTAGCACTACCCTCTTGAACTGCCCTAACTGTCTATCTTCCTTCCCACCTATTCACTCCACCCTCCCCTCCGACATATCACGTATACTCCCACCTACATCTACCTATCGCCCTCCCAGTGACCCTCCTGCCAGCCCAGCTCCTACCGTCCTATTTATCTGTCAGCCCCCTTGTTCTCCCGCTACATTCCTGATGATGGGTTTATGCCTGATATGTCGATTGTCCTGCTCTTCAGATGCTGCCTGATCTGTTGTGTCTTTCCGGCTCCTCACTTCTCAACTATTAGAAACTGAACAGATCCCATATCTTGCGAAATTATAACTTCTTGTCCTCCCCCCACACCCCATTTTTTCTTAGTAAGGTTTATCTACAGAGGCAAATTCTTTGTAGGGATCAGGCACTGACTCCATACACAGCCCCTGTCTCGGCCGTACACTCTCCTGCAGCTCCTCGGCTCTACTTGGGGTCTCCTTTACCAGGTTCACTAATACCACTGGTTTAAACTCTTTTACCACATCTTTTCCCAAAGTGCCTTCCTTCAATGCCCAGCACTGTGTGTCCCAGCTTACTGCAGTGAAAACACCTTTTCCCTTCTTAAGCCATTGGCACTGTAATTTTATGTGTTCAACTACGATATAGTGAGAACACCTGAGGCCTTTCACTTCCTTTCAACGCCTTTGGGCTTTTTTGTTCACCTGTTGTAAACTATTGCCAGTGTGCTTTTCTCTGTGTTTTGTAGGGTAGGATCTCCCCTTCTCCCAATTTCTATCCCTCACAGGATGAAAATCCTCCCAGAAGCTAAATTTCATTTCATGCACCAATGCATATTTACCTGCCATTTCTGCCGTGCTTCTCACTTCTTGAACTTCCTGTTCATTCACATGAATTCTTCCCATCTCAGGAAATGAGTCTTTAAACTCTTCCAGCAGAATAATCTCCCATCGCGCCTCACAGGTCTTACCTATTTTTAAGGCCTGCTCTCATTTATCAAAATGACTGTGGCTAATTCTTTCAAACTCAATATAAGTCTGATGTGGTTCCGTCTCTATATTTCTGATCCTGTCTATATTCTTCTAGTACCAATTCATAAGCACTCAAAATAGCCTGTTTGACATGTGCATAATCTCTTGCTCCCTCGTGTGACAGCACTGCACATACCACTCAAGCTTTGCCAACCATCTTCGTCTGACCTAGCATTACTCACAAGTTCAGTCGACACGCCATCTGCCCAGCCAATTTTACAAATGAAATAAGAAAGGTTTTGGCATTTTTCTAGCCGTAATATGGCAATGTATTCACATAGTTGTATACATCCCTACGTTCTCCCTTCTTCTTCATCCTGCTAATTTAACTTTCTTATCTAATTCCAAACTTCTGAATTTCAAATTCTCCATCTCTTCCTTTTTCCTCTCTTTCTCTTTCTCTATCTTCTCTCTCTCTTTCTGTCTCTCTCTTTATCTTCTAACCCCAGTTGCCCCACTTGCAATTTAAGTTTCTTCTAACTCGACTGCAGTTTCCTGCTTCTCTGATACACCAAAGTGCTTGACCAACTCCATTATGGTGGCAGCTTTCCTTTTCTCCCTGGTGAAACCCAATTCTAATCTACATGTTAATTCTAAAATTATGCCCTTCCTTTGTCTTTCTACACTTTCTTGGCAAATTTAAGAATCACCTTCAAACCTCAGAGCCTCTTTAGTAATGTTAAAAGCCATTTATTTTAATTTAACCAACCACAAGGAAACAACATTAAATGAATTTTGTCACCTGTTTTATTTGAAGATTTAGGTCACTAACTGACAAGTGATCGAATCTGCTGGGACCTTTTGTACCCCAAATCTGTTCAAATCCCATATGACAAGCCCTCAAACCGTTATGATGTCGATGTCTAACCCCTCTGTCAATTAAAACCATACACCCAGAAAAGCTCACCTCGCCTCGTAGTCTGTTAAAACATGAGTGACAGAGAAGTCCCAAATTCCACTAGGAAGAGAAAAATAACCAGTTATAAGTATGTAACTGAGCTCGCTGAGCTTGAAGGTTTGTTTTCAGATGTTTCGTCACCATGAATAGGTAACATCATCAGTGAGAGTCTCTGGTGACGCACTGGTGGTATGTCTCGTCTTTCTATTTATAGGTCTTGGTTTCTTAAGGTGCGTGATGTCATTTACAGTTTTTTGTTCAAGGGAAGGTAGATCGGATTTAAATTGATGTGTTTATTGATGTACTTCTGGCTAGAATATCATGCTTCTAAGAACTTACGTGCGTGGCTTTGTCCTAGGAAGTGTGTGTTGTCACAGTCAACGTGGTGTCCTTCTTTGTCCGTATGTATGGAAACTCGTGATAGTGGGTCATGTCTTTTGGTGGCCAGTTGGTGTTCCTATATCATGTTAGCACGACAACAGGAGAGTTTTAAATGGAGGAAAAATAATTTTATATACACTGTTTAGTCAGTGTGTGTTCAGAGAAGTAACATTTTTCATATGTGTCCAACACATTCTGAATGAACAACGGAGACACAGTTAACGAAAAATGATGCACACCATGTATAAAAGTTATAAAGCATTAAAACATTATTTGATCCTCATCTGAAGTGATACTTTCCCTTTCTCTCAACGTTCCCCCCTTTTCTGGGATTCCCAACTCTAGTCTCTCATTCTTATCAGGATCTGTGTTATAAATTCTTGCTTCTCGTGTCCCAACTTATTTCATTTAATTCCCTTTCTACCAGGAATTAAATATGTTGGCCTGCTGGGTTCTTTCCAAAACTAGTGTTTGTCATATTATTGGAGAGAAAAGTTATACCATCAGACCCAGCATTTGAACATATTGCTCTGATGTACGTGCACTGTACAAAGGACCACAGCACACAGGAATTGCCAAAGCATTGAGGGAAGTACATCTACTTCTTTCGATAAGCTAGTTTTCTCATTTTCCACATCTCCATAACTATATCCTCTCTCTCACTCTCTCTTTGTATCTCGTTAATAAATCCACCAATTATTCTTTGTGTCCCATCTCTGAAAACGCCTTCTTTCAGTTTATATCGAATGCTCTCTTCAAGATGTAATGTGGTTATAATTGAGCAATGTAACGACAAAGACATTTGGGAGGAGCTGGTCAGAGTTAATTGGAGGGGGAGCTGAGCAGAAAAGACCATGGCGCAGCAATGGGAGGAGTTTCTGGGGATAATTTGGAAGATAATACCAGAAATGCAACCCCAAGCAGATGAAACATACTCACGGGAGGACAAGGCAACCATGAGTGAAAAGGCATCAAACCAAAAAAGAAAATATACAATGCGATGAAGATTATTCGGAATCCAGAGAATTCTGGCTCTGAAACTACATAAGGCTGGCATCACTGACACTACAGAGCTCTTAGGCATGGTCATGGAGAAAAACAGAGGAAAGACATTCACTTTAAACACAGAAGGTGGCATTTCTCAAGGAAAATGATTCAGTTGAATTAAACATTTGAATTAAGATCAGTTAAATGCTTTTGCGGAATGTGCCAGATTGGAAGCAAGACCCGGGGAGACAGACCCTCAGCAGAATGAGAGTTTGAAAATGGAAGTATTTCCACATCAGAAACCAGGTAAGGTCACTGAGTGCAGGGCTGATGGGTGAATGGGTGTCAGTGAGAATTGGGGAACAGACAGCAGAATTGCATTGCAGATGTTGCAGCTCGAAACTGCGTGTTCATGGAGTGCTGTAGACCACAGTAGCAGGAGAAGCAGAACAGCATTCAACCACAACCTGTAACTTTTTGCCAGGATAACACTTCAGTCGGCCATTACCATCAACACCATCTATGGCTCAGTGACGAGTGTGGGTGAACATGTCAGAGTCAGAATCACATGAACCTTAACCTGATGCTAAATCATTAAAGCTACCGGACTTGACCAACAGATCTGAACGAAGCTCTGCAGTCCTCGCACATTCAGTTATAAATGGTAATGGACGATTAAACAAATGACTGGAGGAGAGGGCTGCACAAACATTCCCATCCGAAATAATCAAACAGACCTGCACATCAGTGTAAAAAGAAGGATGTTTTATCTACACCATCCTCTGCCAGAAGTGTTGAGTCAACGATAGACCTCACCCTCATAATGATGTCCACAAAGTCACAGATGCCAGTCTTCAACCAATTCGATTTGCTGCATTTGAGATGAAGAAACAGCTGAACACCACAGATACGAAAAAGGCAATGGGTCCTGACACCATTCCTGCAATAGGACTGAAGCCAATGTAGATTGTGAACAGAATTTCCTTTTCCAATGTACTTTTAGGAAGTGAATCTCCCATTATTTCCTGATCTGGCCTAAAACTGACTCCAAAGACCCTGACATGTGATAAACATTTCAATGGTCTCTGAAACGGCCAAGCAAGACATTCATTTGTATCAAACTACTCCGAGGTCTGAAAGGATGAAACCGGACAGAACACCCGCTTCAGCATCAGTGTCAGAAAAGGGAATGGGAACACAGTCCTGTCCACCCTGCAGACAGCTCCTTCCTAACATCTGAGAGCTTGTGACAGCATTTACAGAGCTTTCCCACAGACTGCACAGAAACAGCGGGAAAGGAGTAGGTCATACAACACATTGAGCCTCCCCCATTCTAGTTCACGGAACAAATCTCCTCAATGCACTTACCCACACGACACACATATCCGTTAATGTGAGTAACCTTGGGAAACTATAAAATAGGAAGTGCAGTAGTACGTTTAGTCCATGGAGTTTGCTACCCAATTCAATCTAATGATGGTTGGCCCTTCATTTCCACAACGTCCTCCTGCTCTCCCACCATCCCTTTACTGTCGCTAAATCCTTATTTATAATCAGTGTCTTGGTTTCCAGGTGCGAGCGATTTCCTCAGGTTCACCAGTCAGTGACAGCAGACATTTATTCTCATCTCAATGCAGAGTGACCTGCCTATATCTAATACTGTGTCCCCTTGTTCTAGACGTTCCAGCCAGGGGAATTATCATCTCTGCTTCCAATCTGTCTCACCCTGTCAGAGTTTTGTATATTTCACTGAGATCTCCACTCATTTTCCTAAACCCCATGGAATACTAGCCCAGTCTCCCAAAATCTGCTCCCATAACAAGCTTGTCATCCCGGAGATCAGTCTGGTCATCTTTCACTGCTCTCCCTCAATGTCAGGTTTGTCCTTTATGAGGTAAGGAGACCAAAACCGCCTACAATACTGCACAATGTTCGAGATGATATCTCACCAAGGCCCTGTACAGCTGTAGTAAGACACCCTTTCTCCTGGACTCACATCCCCCTGAAATGAAGGTCAGCAACCATTTATCTTCCTCACTGCTTTCTGGTTCCCGCAATATTACTTTCAGTGACTGGTGCACAAGATGGAGATCCTTTTCAGTGTTTCAGCTCCCCACTTGGTGAGTCTGTGTACACTGGTCAGCGTGCCAATGCCATGCCGAGAATTGACTTTTGGTTGCAGAACTCACTGCGCTGGATGAGCCTCAGGCGTTTATGCAGAAGGAAACAGCAAAAAGGAGCATACGCCCCTTTGTAGATCAACATGTTTCAAACAATTCTTTTCAAATGGTAGGCTGCCAATTTATCGTCTCCACCAAAGGGCACACCGTCACCTCTATCCACATTGTTCTCCATCTGTCACGTATTTACCCATTCACTCCACTTGTCTTATGCTTCTCGGTGCTTTTTTACATCCTCCTCACCCACTCACAATCCCACATCCGTTAGTGCTGTCAGCAGGCTGGGATATATTATATCTGATTCCAGCAACCAAATGTTTAAAGGGCGTTGTGAACAGCTGGGCCTCAAGTACCGATCCCTGCGACACCTCAGCAACCTTCCACTGTTAATTTCTATTTATATTTTTCTTGAATCTCGGAGTCACTGGCTGGACCAGCATTTATTGATTGCCCCTAGTTGCCCTTGAGAAGGTGGTGGTGAGCTGCCTTGTTGAATGCTGCAGTCCACCTGCTGTGGTTGACCTCCAATGCCATTAGGAAGGGAATTCCAGGATTCTGGCCCAGTGACTGTGAAGGAGCGGTGATATATTTCCAAGTCTGGATGGTGAATGGCTTGGAGGGAACCTGAAGATGATGGTATTCCCATACATCTGTAGCCCTTGTCCTTCTGGTCGCGAGTTGGGAAGATGGTCTCTGAAGATCTTTGGTGAATCATTTCATTGCAGCATGTAGATAGTAAGAAACTGCTGCTGCTGCTGAGCGTTGATGGTGGAGCATTGTGGACGAAGGGACAGTCAAACTGGCTGCTTTGTCCTGGATGGTACAAAGCTTCTTGAGTATTGTTGGGGCTGCACTCATCCAGGCAAATTGGGAGTCTTCTATTCACTTCTGACTTATGCATTGCCGATGATGGACAGACTTTTGGAAGTCAGGATGCGAGTTACTCGCCGCAGTATTCCTAGCTTCGGACCTGCTCTTATAGTTACTGTGTTCATATGGCGAGACCAGTGAGTTTCTGAGCAATGATTACCCACCAGGAATCTGATACTGGGGGATTCAGTCATAGTAACAACATTGAATGTCAAGGGGCAGGTTAGATTGTATTTTATTGGTGATGGTCATGGTCTGGCATTCGTGTGGGCTGAATATTACTTGCCACTTGTTAGCCTGGATACTGTCCAGATCTTGTCGTATTTGAAAATGGAATGCTTCAGTATCTGAGGAGCCACAAATGTTGCAGAATATTGTACAATCATTGGCGAACAACTTCACTTCTGACCTTAAAATGGAGGGAAGGTCATTGATGAAGCAGCCCGGATGAAGTTTTCAGTCACTTCTCGAGGGACTCCTACAGACTTGGAGCTGAGTTGACTGACCTTCATCAACCATGACCATCTTCCTATGTATCAGGTATGATTCTAACCAGCAGGGAGCTTGCCCCGATGCCCATTGATTCCAGTGTTGCTAAGGCCCCTTTCTACGACAAAGGTACGAATGCAGCCTTGATTTAAAGGGCTGAACTCTCAGCCCACCTCTGGAATTCAGCACTTTTGTCCATGTTTGAACCACGGTAATGAGCTCGGGAGCTGAGTGGCCCTGGTGGAGCCCAAACTGGGCGTCGTTGACCAGGGTATTGCTGAGCAGATGCTGCTTTAAAGCACTGAGACCTTCCACCACTTTACTGATGATCGAGAGTAGACTGATGCAGTGGTGATGGGTGGATTGGATTTGTTCTCCTTTTTATATACAGGAGATACTTGGGGTAATTGTCCACATAATCAGGAAAAGCCATTGTTGTAGCTGTATTTAAACAGTTTGGCTGGAGGAGTGATAAGTTATAGAGCACAAGTTTTCAGTACTATTGTCAGAGTTTTGTCAGATTATGGACCCTATGGAGTATCCAGTATCTCCAATCGTTTCTGGATATCGGGTGGACTGAATCGAATCGGTTGATGATTGGTAACTGAATTGCTGAGGACCATTGGATTAGGCTGAAATGGATCATCCACTCAAACCTTCTGACTGAAGATTGTTGCGAATGCATCAGCCTTATCTTATACACTGAAACGCTGGGGTCTTCCATCATGGAAGAAGGGGTTATTTGTGGAATCCCTTCCTCCAGTGAATTGTTTAATTGTCCCCAATGTTTCTCGGCTAGATGTGGAAGGACTGCAGAGCTTAGATCTGAACCGTTGCTTGTGGGATCACATCGCTCTATCTATCAGCTTATGCTGTTTGATGCTGTTTGGTGCACAAGTAGTCCTGTTTGGTGGCTTCACCAGACTGACACCTCATTGTCAGGTATGCCTGGTGCTGGTCCTGCCATCCTGCACACTCCATTGAACCAATGTTAGATCCTCTGGATTGATGGTAATTGCTGCGAGGGGGGTATGCCAGGCCATGAGGTTATGTGGGAGTACAATTTGGCTGCTATTGATGATCCACAACACCTTATGGACATCCAGATTTGAGCTGCTAGAACTGTTCGAAGTTTGCCCTATTTAGCACCGTGATAGTACCTCCCATAATGATGGAGGTTATTCTCATTGTGCAGGCATGATTTTGTCTCCACAATGACTATGCGGTGGTCTCTCTTACCGATAATGTCATGGACAGATACTTCTGCAACTGACAGAGCAGTAAGGCAGTGGTCAAGTATGTATTTCCCTCTTGTTGGTTCCTTCACCAGCTGCCGCAGAACCAGTCTAGCAGTGATATCCGTTAGGCCACGGCCAGCTCGATCAGTAATGCTGTCGCTGAGATACTGTTGATGGTGAACATTGAAATCCCCCACCCAGAGTATATCTTGCGTCCGGGCTACCCTCAGTGCTTCCTCCAAGTGTTAGCCAGCATGGAGGAGTACTGATTCTTCAGTTGAGAGAGCCTGGTACATGGTAATCAGCAGGACGCTTCCTCTCACATGTGCAAACTAATGCCATGAGACTTCATGGGATACAGAGTCACTGTTGAGAACTCCAAGAACAATTCCCTTCCAACTGTATCCCACGGTACCGCCACTTCTGCTGTGTCCGTCCTGCTGATGAGGCAGGAGATATCCGGGGTAGGTAATGGGGAGTCTGGGACATAGTCATACCCACAGAATCATACCTTACCGACAATGTCAGGCTGTTGCTTGACGAATCTGTTTATTTCTATTCACCGTTTCCTGCCAGCTGTCCCATTCTAGAAGCATCGCCATATATTAGCCCCAATCCACTCAGATTTGATTTTGCAAATTGGGCTTGGAGCTTTACCAAAATCTTTCTAAAAATCAACATGTTTTACATCGATGGCTTCTCTTTCATTTGTCTTCCAGTCTGATTCTCAAACATAATTCTCATTTCATAAATCTATGATAGTGTTGCCTATGACCATTACTTTCAGCCACAATAATTTCTCCTAAACCATTTGCTTACTATGTTCTATGTTCAATGTACTATTTCATTTTCCCACACCAGACTTGGTTTTCCCAGTATTGTTTGAAAGTTCTGTGAAGACAGAACTGAAGTTGTGGTTTCATATTTCTGCCATTTCCCTGTTTCCCATTCTCTATTCTCTGGTTTCAAACTGTAAGGAAACTGCATTTGTTTTCTCATATTTCTCACACTGACATAATTTAACAAGCTATTACATTTCACTCTTATAACCCTTATGAATATAACTCTTCAGAAAGCCATCAATCCCTGCATTAACCTGCTCAATAATTGAACTTCCACACCATGCACTCACAGGAGCATAGACACTTTGCCAACAGAAGTACAGCACGATCTATATTAGTCCCACTTTCCTACAGCAGACCCAGAGCCTGGAATGTTATGACACTTCCAAGTGCTCGTCCAAGTACGTTTTAATGATTGTGAGGTTACCCATGATAATTCCCCTCTCAGGAAGTAATCCCAGAACCTCACACCCTCGAGGTGATAAAATGTTTAAATCCTCTCTGAACCTCAAACTCTTCACTTTAAAAGTATGGTCCTTTGTTCTTGACTCTCTGCCTTAAAGGTACAGCTGCTGTCTATCCACCCTGTCTGTGTCACTTATAATCTTATCCTTCTGAATCACGTCACCACAGCTTTCTCTGCTCGAAAGTAAACAACCCGAGCTTATCCAGCCTCTCTCCATAGCTGATATGCTCCATTCCAGGGAACATCCTGGTGAATCACCTCTGCACCCTCTCCAGTACAATCACATCCTTCCTGGAATGTGGCTCCCAGAACTGCATACAGTACTACATATTGGCAGAACCAAAGCCCTGTATTGCTCTTATAATCTACGCGCTGATTAGGAAACGCTACACCCAAGTTCCAATTCTTAACTAGCCAATTAACCTGTCCAGTCACATTCAGAGATGTGTGGAGAAGCACAATCTGAGATTCCTAGTGTGCTGCCATTCATTGAGTCCTCCCCTGTCTGGTTCCTTCTGCCAAAGTGCATCACCTCATATTTATCAGGGTTGCATTCCATCTGCCATTGATCTGCCCATCTGACCAATCATCTGCATCATCCTGTAATTTTAAGGCTTTCCTCCTCACTGCGAACCAACTTGTCAATCTTTATGTCAAACATACACTTACTTATCACACCTCCCCACTCTCCACCTCGGCCCCTCCACATTCACATCGTTTTTTTTGTGAATAACACAAACAAGAAGGGACACAGCACTGATCCCTGTGGTACACCAGGGGACACTGGTCTCCAGTCGCTCAAACAACATTCTCCCACCACCCTCTGCCTGCTGCCACGAAGACAATTTTCCTTCTAACTTGTCATATTATCCTTCATATTGTGAGATTTTACATTATTTCCCAGTTTCCCAGTTGGACATTTGTCAAATGCCTTCCCACAAAACTAAATAATCGACCTCCTCAAACTGATTAAATCAAATCCATTGGATGTGACTTCCTTCTGATAAAGTCATGATGATTAACCCTGATCAAACCTTGGGACTCTGATTGGAGTTCGATTTTCTCCTTCCCTATTTTCTCCAGTACTTTCCTTAACAGTGATCGAATACTCGTTCGTCTATAGTTACCTGGTCGATCTCTCCCACCCTTACTGTGAAGTGTAATCGTATTTAGCAGTTCTCCATTTCTCTGGCACCTCCTCCATGGTCAGATTCTAATTAAAATATTCAGTCAAGGTATTTCCTCCCTTGACCCCAACAGCCACCTGTGATACAACTCATTAAGACATGGAGATTGGTCCAATTTTTTACAGAACAAAGCCTCAAATTCCTGCTCGTATTTTACATCAATCTGTTCAAGAGCTTCCCAGTCCATCTTCTTGAATTCTGTACCTGCCTCCTCCTTCTCCCAACTAAAATAGATGTGAAGGTTTCATGTAATAATCCATCAATGTTCTCCAGCTTGACACACAGATTGCCCCTTTGGTTTCTCATGGACACTAACTATTTGCTGATTATTCTCTTCTACTTGTCCGTGTAGAATATCGTGAGATTCTCCCAGCTCTCGCCGACTTGTACTTCTCCATGTCCCTCTGTTATTCAGTCCTTTCGATGTTTCTAAGATTCACTACAATCACCTCTCATGTTTCGAAACTCGAGATTACAGACTGAGTTACCCCGTCAGATAACCTTGCCAACTTAGGGGTTAATTTGGAGAATACCTTTTGCAGTTCCTCTGTCGTCATTATATTCTTTCTTAGATTGGGACTCCGAACGATACACAATGCTCTAAGTTTAGTCTCACCAACGCTCGATGCAACTGGTGCACGACATCCTATATATTCCAATTACATTCACATGAATGAAAACCTAATTTTTACTTTCCAATTTGCATATGTTCTTCCCAATACCTCTCGGTTTAACATTTCTTATGAGCTTAGTGTGTGAGTTCTTAAAAAAAGCTCATGAATATCTAACTATACGTTATCCAATGGTTCTTCATTGCCTATGTCCACAAGAATCATCTTCAAACCATTCCAAACAATGTTTGCCACTTCTGGTTTTCCTTTCATCGGTACATTCTCACACTCCCCAGTTATGTTATTACCTTCTAAATATCTAGTAGCATGTTCTTTGTAATCGAGTGCACCAGATACCCGACTGCAGATGACAAGATAACTGGTCTGTAGGTCACCACTCTCCACCTTCAGCCTTTCTCAAAGTGTTGGATAATATTTGCAACCTTTGCCTTATCCAGTTTGGCTAAATGCCTTTCGGGAATGTGTCGGAAAAGAAAGTGGAAATCTGCGATGCAACCAACATGTCTATTGCTGCTTCCTCTGAAATTCCTGTATGAAGTACATCTAGTCTGTCAGATTTATAACTACTCAATCCAGCTTTCTTTTCAAAGATGATCTCATCACTGATAAGAATGATCTTAGACTTTACTTACACAAGTCCCATGGTCACTTGGTATTTCTGGAAGAATTTCTGGACATTCTTCCATGAAGATAGACACAAAGAAACTGTTTCTTTTCACTGCGATCTCTCTGTTCTCTGCAATAAATTAATCTGAACGCCCACCAACTGTTCCACATTTGGCCTTGTTTTCATTTGTTTTCATACATTGATAGGCGCTTTTTAGTAGTTTTTTATATTTTTTTTCGTTTGCACGCTTTTTCGCTTTTTGATTTTCTTCTCAGTTTCTTGGTCTTCCTTTGCTGGGTCCTACATTTCTCTGAATCCACTGGCTTACTGCAACACTTGGCATTTTTCTAAGCTGCCTCCTTTCATCTAATAGGTAGATGAAGGTGGGGTTTAAAGTGATAGTCGGAGAGGAGGGTGGATCAGATTGATAAGAAGGAAGGTGGACACATACGAACATTCAAAAGGGCGGTGGTGGCTTGGAAGGTTGGAGTGGGATAAGTGGGATTAGGGGAAATGGGGAAATGGCGAAATCCACTATGATCCCCTGTGGTTGGAGGGTCCCAAGGCAGAGGAGGTGGCTTTCTTCCTCCAGGCTTCTGGTGGCTCGGGTTTGGTGATGGAGCAGGTCCAGGACCCTTATGTCCTTGGTAGAGTGGGAAGGGGAGTTAAACTGCTTAGCCGCAAGATAATGGAGTTGTTCAATATGGCTGTCCCAGAGTGTTCTCTGAAATGATCCACAAGTTGACCTCCTTCCTCGCCAATGTCGAGAAGACCACATCGGGTTTAATGGATGTTGTGAATGAGTTGTTCTGTCTCCTTTCATCACCTATCATCTTCATCTACCTATCACAATCTTAGCTACCTCCCTCCTGCCGCACCCCCTTCTCATTTATAGCTCAGCTCCCTTGGCCCATAAGCTTCTTTCTTGATGAAGGGCATATGTCCAAAACATCGATTTATCAGCTCTCAGAATGCTGCCTGACTGTGCTTTTCCAACACCACACTCTTCGACTCTGATCTCCAGCATCTGTAGTCCCCACTTTCTCCTCACACCTTCATGGCTTGCATGATTCAGATTTATAACGAGATTCTGGATTAGTGGTGCTGGAAGAGCACAGCAATTCAGGCAGCATCCGAGGAAGCTCCTCGGATGCTGCCTGAATTGCTGTTCTCTTCCAGCACCACTAATCCAGAATCTGGTTTCCAGCATTTGCAGTCATTGTTTTTACCTCAGATTTATAACCGTTCATTCAAATAAAACAAAAACTGCCGTGTACTCAAACACCACAAAAGAAAACCACTACATTGTGGTCACTGTTCCCAAAGGTCCGATCCAGCAAAATTTTCAATTAGCTCTTCTGATCACTCAACACCAATTCCTAAATAACCTGATCTAGAGCTCAGTGCTCGATATAATGTTCATGCAAACCATCTCAGACGTGGTCATGAAATCCATTTTCCCCAGCATTAGCATTCAATTGGGTTAACACAGTTTAAATATAATTTAAACAATACATTATTACTGAAGTACCCACAAATGTGTATATCTTATTTCCTGTTTTATAACATGTCCAGCATTTGCATTGCAGCTTTCACTTTGATATATAACTCCCATCAATGTTTGCTCCTCATTGCTGTTTATGCGTTCCACCTTACTAGATTCTGTGGAAGCTGAGCAATGTGGGCTCTGGGGAGATTACTGGTAGAGATCATCTCGCCACATCATTTATGATCTCAATCATTTATTTCTCCAGATCTCCCTTTATGCTGATGGAGTAGAGAAGGACATTGATCTTCCAACAATGCTGTTTCCCCCAGAGATCTGACACAGCTCTAACCTGGGTGGGAACCTTTCAACCGGCTGGCGAAGTGTTGCTGCTGCTGTACAGGGTCTTAGTGAGATCACATCTGGAATAGTGTGTACTGATTTCGTCTCTTCAATGAAGAAAGGATATTGTAATATTGGAAGCAGCACAGAGATGATTCCTGCAATGAAGGTGCTAGCTTATAACGAAAAGATGATCAGGTTGACCCAGTAGCCATTGGAGTTTACATAAATTAAAGATTGTCCTATTTCAACATAGATGACTGAACAAGTCAGCAAGTGAAGTGAATTACACAGATAGTGGAGGAATCCATTCTGTTCTCCAGCCTGTTACACAGGAACAACAGGAGGATATTCAGGCCTTCGAGCCTGTTGCACCAAAACAGGACGAGGCTATTCAGCCCCTGGAGCCTGATATACATTTACAGAAGGAGGCCAATCAGCCACTCGAGCCTATAACAGTAGGCCATGCCGCACCAATATCCTGTTAAATAGCAACAGGATAAGTCCATTCAGCCTCCTCAAGTCTGTAACATAGGAACTGGAAGAGGTCACACAGTGATTGGAGGCCATTCAGACTCACCGAGCCGATTTCAAGGGAATTGGATAAGGGTAAAAAAAATCTGAGACTTCTTTCATGAGAAAAGAAGAGGTAATTCAGACACATGTCTGTTGTTTGGGAACAAGAGAAGTCCAATCACTCCCTCGGTCCCATCTCCGGGATACATGAGGAGACTGTTCGGTCTCTCCACCTGTTAGGGAGAAGTACGAGAAGACCCATCAGCTCCTCAAAATGTTACACAGCAACAGGAGGATTCCATTTATCAATCCCCTAAATCATCATTGATAGAAGTTCATTCTGGCCTTGGAGACGACAATATGGGAACACCAGAAAGACGTCACCCCATCGAGATTGTACACCAGCAGAATGAAGAGTCCAGTCAGCCACACATGCCTCAAACAGCAATTGGAGCAGATCTCTTAAAACCTTTTGTCCACTAAACAGGAATTCAAAGAAAATGTAAACGTTTTTGAAAGGGAAGAAATTATAATTACTGTATACATTTAGGAGGAAAACGTAATGATAAACTATTGTAATTTAAAACAATTATTAGAATCCATTGTTGAGGACATTTGCAAATTTAAACCACGATCCATTGGAGTCCACATGGTTTTACAAAGGATAAATCGAGTTTGAAGTGTTTGTTTGAGTTACTTAAAGATGTGACAAGCAAGGTGGATAGTAGAATTCCTGGAGATGGAATGTATCTGGTCTTCCTGAAGGCATTGGATATGTCGCTTCTCCAAAGAGTAAGTGGTAAGATCAGACAACATGTGTTTGGGAGTAATTTATTAGCTTGTACTGCAAGTAATGAGAAATACGTGCTTGATTTCAGTGTTTATTTGTAAAAGGATAGAGTAGAAAGGTAGGGGATGTTTGTGTAGCTATGCAAGGCATTAGTGAGGCTGCAACTGGAGTATAGTTTGGGTGTCCTGCAGGATGAGGTATTTGCATTGGAGGCAATTCAGAAGAACTTTATTAGATTTATTCCACATTTGAAGTGTTTGTCTTATGAAGACAAAATGAGCAGTTCAGGCCTATACTCTCGAGTTTATAAGAATAAAAGGAGATCTCATTGAGGGCTGTAAAATGCTAAAAGTAATTGAAAGTGTAGATGTGTGGTGGCTTTTCTTCCCTGTGGCGCAATCTACAACCAGAGACAAGAGTTTTAGGATGGAGAGATGGCAGAAAAGTGGAAAAGTGGCGGAGCAGGTTCGAGACGTTGGATTCCTCACAGATGCTCCTTGTTCTTATTCGATTGTGTTGCACAGGAATGGGGGAGGCCTGGGTATCATACCGGAAGCAGGCACTCAGGATAAATCAGTTAGAGAGAATGTAACCAGTAGGGTCACACAGTGACCAGCGCTGGGTCCTCAACTATTTACAATCTATATTAGTGTTCTTACAGTGTGGAAACAGGCCCTTCTGCCCAACAAGTCCACACCGCCCCGCTGAAGCACCTGTTTCTACACTGTAAGTAATCTAATATAGATTTACATTTACCCCCTACCTAACACTAAGGACAATTTAGCATGGTCAATTCACCTAACCTGCACATCTTTGGACTGTGGGAGGAAACCGGAGCACCCGGAGGAAACCCACGCAGACACAGTGAGAACGTGCAAACTCCACACAGTCAGTCGCCTGAGGCGGGAATTGAACCCGGGTCTCTGGCGCTGTGAGGCAGCAGTGCTAACCACTGTGCCACCGTGCCGCCCATATTAATGATCAGGAGGATGGAACAGATATACAGATGCTGAGTTTGGTGACGTCGCTGCTGATAAGCAAGAGATTAAATTATCAAGAGAGGGTGGAGGATCTACAGATAGATTCAGAGAGGTAAAGGCAATAGATAATAGTTTGGCAGGTGGAATTTAACATGATATAACCTGTTATTTCATTTACAGTAATTATGGAAGGCCGTATGTTACTGAAATGGAAAGGGATTACACGACTTAATGTTACTGTGTACTGGGTTGTTCACTCAGACCCGTTCAGACGTGGGAGGTTATTCTTCATCCTGATCGTCTGCTCCTTGACGCTCCAAGTGACCCCATTGCTGTCCGTACACATGGAATACTTTGATGTGGTTGATTGGTGGTGGGGCTGATGTTTTGAAACGTGCTTCAAGGGGACCGCCTTTATCCATGATATATTTATTTATTTCTACGTGGACACCCATTGACGATGGGAATGGCTGACTGCTTCTGAATGAAGAGGCCGTTACTGCTGCCATGTAGTGTGCATGGGCACGCTGCACATTAATAAAGAGAGAGCTCCTTCATTTCCTATACCTCTCCCCATTGACATGGGTACTCCGCAGATGCCATGTACACCATCAGGAATCCCACTGTACTGGATACACCCGGCAGCTCCCTGCTGTTGGAGAAACAATGTATTGCCCTCACCCACCATATATATATCCTCCATCACCGAATGGTGACACTGCTGTGGAGATATTGGGAAATGATGGATATGTCACCCAGTCCTGCCTGGAAAGTTCTGGATCATAGAAGCTCAATGAAACTGTGACCATAGTGGCCACTGGCAGCACTATCCTGCCCCTGGTGTAAAGCTGCAGGTCGTGTTGAAGGAGATGACACTGCTCTGTGACCAGCTCCTTGTTCAATCAGGGTCCTCTCACTCTCTGATCCTGGGTGAAGTGGAGCTTGGGAAGCTGTTCCTGAAAACCCGGGGTTAGTCCAGCAGATCCCTTTCCCCACACACACTCACTGCATGGTTTCAGAGCTTCCCCTCTCTGCAGCCTCTGCTGCATTTGTTGTTCATTTTACAGACACAGATGCTGTAACTACAGTCCCCATGCTCCATCCAGAGTTGGGTCACCAAATCCTCAGGTCTCCCTGAATGTCTGAGGCAGCTCACAGCACAACCTCCAGCAAACCATCACCAGCCCCTCCACTAACTTTTCAATAACAGGAGTCAGCCAGAAACCTCTCGGCTACAAGTGTTGTGGACCAGACCAGATCCCCGCAAAATATTTTAAGAAGGTCGCTTAGACCCAAACCTATCCTTATTTTAAGCATAGATGTGAAGTGTGCGTTCCAGATACGTTGTGACTGGTCAAACCTCTCGACATTAAGTAAAATATAATCTATTCAAATGCTTTATTTAAAATCCAATCGAAGAAAAGAATATTTTGGGATAGCTTAAATGTTGGACCACTTACACAAACAATAGATACCGTATCTTCTTGGTATACATCGCTTCCCACAAAGCTATATTCAAATACAGATTCTGACATGCAATTTTCTGATCCAGGAGGAAACAACATCAACAGAGATCTCAGAGAGAAACGCAGCTAGGGATCACATATTGAAACGTTCAACCCTTCTGGGATCCCCAAACAACTTCTGAATGCTGCAGGTAAAAGCAAAACGAGAAAACCTGGTCTGGGAGAGCTGGCCACTGCCCTTCGATTGTTACCGCCATTTAATGAAACCTAAAGGCCTCCTCAGTTATTTACTTAAACTGTGTTCAGACTTCAGTTCTGCACCTCTGCCTTTAGAACCTCTCTTCAAAAACAATCTAAGAGAACAAAACCTCTTTACAGTGATAGTAAACTCACAACTCACCTTTAATAAAATGATCCATCAATATACAAAGATGGATTAATTTTAGACCTCCTAATCGTCCTCTATTAGTAGACTGCAATGCATGTATATTACATTGACTCTGAGCACGCAAATGTTCACAACGAGATTCGATTTCAGTCATTTTACTCCTGCCACGGAATGCCTTTGTCTTTCTTCATCCAAGTCTCCACAACGTGTCAAAACGTAGGTTTTCTTGCCTTGTCAATTGTATAATTTCAAACTGAATGGCAGCAATAATAAGCTCAATCGAAATAGACTGGTATTTTTTTTCCCTAAACTTCTCCAAAAACTTTAAGGGGTCACGATCAGTGATAAAGATTTGTCTCATGTATGTTATTTGCAATTTAAATGCTGGAATGTTGCAATGCCAACACCAAGTTCAAGGCCTCCTTCCCTTTTTTGGCATAAATCTGTTGATGTTTCCACTGGACGCTCCAACCACACATTACGTAATGGAGCACTTCTCATCTCTCCAATAGTCCTTCTGAATGACATAGCTCCTCATGTCTCAGCATAAAAGAGTTACATACTTCTGTACCTCTTAATGCTCTAACCTCTTTACCTGCTACACCTGGCCTATGCCAATAAACCTTACTCTCACAGGGATATTTTTAAAGAAGATCTCGCACATTCTTGTTAATCCCTCACAGAAACCAGACTTTGATTTTTGAACCAAATTATTATCATCAGCCATTTCAGCTTCTAATCTTGCCATTTTAACTCTCTGCTCTTCCACACGAGTTGTCAAGACTGCAGAAAGTGAATTGTTGATCTTCTCCAAAATAAGAGTGTCATACCTTTGCTCTGTTTTTAATACCCTTACCCACCTTTCAAAATTACTTTGTTTGATCCTTTCAAACTCAATGTGCGTTTAACCAGGGACACTATTTTAGATTCCTGAAACACTGTCTGTCGGCTTCTGGCACAAGCTCATATGCACTTCCGATGGCTTTCTTCACCTCCTCCTCCTCCTCAGATACCGCCTCCGATAGGGATGCAAATACCTATCAGCTTTGTTTGAATCAACTAAATCCACATGGTCACTGGGCACTGCATGTGTTTAGCCACTTTTTCAAATGAAATTTAAAAGGCTCCCCCATTCTTCTCATCAAATTTAGATAATGCCTGGGTTTATTTAAATAGAATCCCATCAGGCCATTGGTACAATGGGGTTGCTCATCCTCACTTATCCTCCTTATCCAGCCTACCGTCTACCTTCATCTCCAACTTATATGTCAACTTTCCTCTCTAATTACCAACTTTTGAAGTTGAAACTCTCTGCTTTTCTTCTCTCTTTTTCTTTCTTTCTTCTTCATTTCCCTTTGTTTTATTTCTACTTTTCATCATAATTCAAACAGTTTCAATTCCTTCTCATGTTCAAGGCGCCTCATTTGAAATTGAATTCTGGCCATTTCTAAAGACTCTGATGTCGTTTCCACCAAATTTAATTGCTAAGCTCTCGCTGTAATTATCTATCATGTTCTCACAGACAATCGCAAACCAACTCCAGCTTGTCTGCAAATTCCTACAGCTTTGCCTTCATTACCTTTTGTAAAACACCCAACTTCATTTCTTCCACACCCAGAGAACTCTTAATGACTGAAATAATCTTTATACACGAAACACTGTTTAAACCATCCGAATTCAACATCCGGAACCAAAGACACAAACAACTACCATACGCGACCTTTGAACCCAATAGTCTCTCGGTGCATACTCTCCAGTGTCAGCATGAGCTTATTCTGGATGCTCTGGTTTCCACCCACAATTCAAAGATGTGCATGTCAGGTGAATTGGTCATGGTTAGTTGTTCATAGTTTTCAGAGATGTTTGGGTTAGGTGCCTTAGTCGGGGTAAATGTGTAATAATAGGGTAGCGGAATGGGTCTGGGTAGGTTACTTCCCGGAGGGTCGGTGTGGAGTTGTTGGGTCGCATGGCTTGTTTGCACACTGTAGGGATTGTAATTCTAAACCAGTTTGGTATTATCGATTTAGAACCAGACAAGAGACCCCAGTTTGCAATAGACCAACCAGACTGCCTCAAACTATTTTAAGAGGGTAGCTTGGATGCCAACCTTTCCTTATTTTAAAGGTAGATGTGAAGTGGGAGTTCCAGATGTGATGCTATTAGTCAAACCACTCACCATGAAGCAAAACACAACATACTTAAAGACTCAAATGAAAATCCATACAAAATGAACAGGAATTTAGAATGATTTGACTATTGGAAACCATTACCGAATAATGGATACAGTACCTTCTACAAATGAACTGTTCCAATATACCAACATCCCATAAACACATCCCTTGGAAAAATGGAACATTCAGACACACATTCTTGCATACAGTTCTCCAATTCAGGAGGAAACAGCATCAAGTCAGGTTTCAGAGAGAGGAGCAGCTGGGGATAAGTTACGAGGCCGTTGTTACCGCTATTTATTATAAACCCTAAAAGCGTCGTAAGTCATTTACTTGAGCTGTTTTCAGTAGGCAGTTTGGCCTTTAAGATCTCTTATTTAAGGAAAGGAGAAAATAAACTTTTTTTAAAGTGACAGCATTGTCACACACTTTAGATCCCTGCCCCTTTACTTGAGGGGCTTCCTCAATCGGAAGATCACCTGAGAGGGACAAATACAGGTACAGACCAAGTTACAAGGATGTGTCTCATAACTTCTGAAACACCCCTGTCCATGGACCATTACATGGGACATACCGGTAAGTGAACAACAGCCTGAAACACACCATTTCACTATTTTTGAGCTTCATAATGCCAGCACTCGATACACTAGGGAGCCATAAACAAAGGCCATGGAAATAAACAGAGGGACAGAAAGATTCACATTAAAGACAGAAAGAGACAATTAATTGACTAAAAAGATGTTGTGGAAATATGGGGAAATAGAAAGGGCAGTTTGACTAACTGGAGAAGTGAGATCTTCGAGAGTAAACTTACAAGATTGAGAACATTGAATAAAGGCATTGTCAGATCAGCAGAAATGGTTTGTTACATCAAATGCTGAATCTGCTTGATAGAACACCACAAACAACATAAACTGGGACAAGATGACAGCCCAGCATGCAGAGCTGTGCAGACCATGCTAGTGTGTTGATCAATAAACTGCGCTATCTGCCCAGCATAGAGCGTATTGCAAACTTAACTGTCATATGCCAACTATACTCGCATTAGGTTACTACAATGTCGACAATGAGAAGATTTGCTGTGTGTGTGTTCATCAGAGACTGAGGGAGAGTGCGTGCGCGATTGGCGTGGTTAAATGTGAAACTTATCGTTTGAGAAGGAACGCACATGGAGGAATCTATTTTAAATACGAACAACTGGCAGGCTTTTTGCTAATCAACAGAAAGAGAACGAGAGAAGTTTCATGGACAGATGAGATAAAGTGTTTGAGAATATCAAAATAAAGGTATTGCCAGAAAAAACAGCAATATACATCGGCGTGCACATGAATGACAGATGGATGGGAGTTTTGTGTGAGCACGAATCAGATTTGCTTTGGCAGGTTGAAGCTGGGGGCGTCAGTAGCAGATTATTGGCTTCCTTAAGACTGTATTTCATAGCTCAAGGTTGAAACAGCAGATGGAATAAACCAGTGAGATATATTCTGGAGTGGTGAGCATTTCAAGTTAGAAATGGTCAGGGAATGGTGTCAAGAATCAGCTCATAGTCAAAGTGATCTCCCACAGCTGTGACATTATCTGCTTCAGTCACAGATATTGGCCAGGGATGAGATGGAAACACTGGAAAGAAGTTGAGTTTGTAACCAGAACAGTAGAGAGTGAGGTCCCTGCTCTTAATATTTAAATAGAAAAGGCAATGACACAGTAAATTGTAGTTCTCCGCTGAAACTGAGTAGATCAACATAGAGAGTAACACTACCAGCTCAGAGAGCGAGACAGTAATTGAACACATTCATTGATGTAGTTAATAGTGGCCTGTAGAGTGATATATGGATTGAGAGTTTCAACAGGAAGATAATAGGGACAAGAAGTGCAGACTATATAAAAGAACAGTAATACAGTCATAACCGGTTTATAGAACAAAAAAATCTGGACAGTGACACATACCAGGAACACCAACGATAGCCAGGAAAGGATAATAAAAATATTGAATAATGAGAAGAGCGTAATAGATCCGCGATGATAATGGCCACCAATAAAAAGCAGAAAGACGCCAAACATAACTGGATAAACTCCTGTCTATTGTTGGAACATGCCAGTCTAATGTTCCCAGATTCTGATACATTTTTGGAGCATTCCAGTCTAATGTTCTCAGATTCTGATCCATTGTTGAACATTCCAGTCTAATGTTCTCAGATTCTGATATCTCCGCTCCCTCTCTCTAAATCTGCTGATCACTGTCAGTGCTGTCGGTGATGTTCCCGCTCATGTTATGGGATAACACATTGAACGGCGCCCATTTATCATTAAAAGATGGAAACCCTCAACTGGGATAATTAGAATCCATGGAGATTGGCATTAATCACAGTCACTGAACAAACACTGGGAAACTGAACAAAGGCTACGACAACGGATGAATGGGCTCCACACAGCAATCAACAGACAGCAGTGTTCCCTCCCAGTTCTGGAACACTCCAGTGGTCCAGAACATTCAATCTCGGACCTTCTGGTGACCATCCTTCAAGATGGACTTCGGGACAGGCAGCAGCGAACAGTGGCCGAGCAGAGGCTGATAGCTAATTTCTGTACCCATAGGGAGAGCTTCAACCGGGACCTTGGGTTCATGTCACATTACAGGTGACCACCATTGCACTATATATACACACACACACACTCCTATACACGCACATACATACGGACACAAATGTACACAGACACGCACACAGACACTCACATACACACACTTACAGACACCCACACTCACACAGGCATCCGATCAGAGACTTAGACCACTCTACACTCATGCACACACCTATACACTCTCTCTCACTGATACTCAACTTCCCCCCCACCTCAGACACGCACACACTATCACACTCACACATGCACCCCCTCACAGGCTTAAGACACTCTACATCACTATACACACAAATACAATCCCTCTCACACTCACAACCCCCAACCAAGACAAACCCACACACAAACAGACAATGACCCACATGCACATATATATTTTGTGAGGTGAATTTGTACTTGCAGATTTACATTGTACTTTGCTCAAAAACTGCATTAATTCATGTAAAACTCTGTTATATCACCTCTCAGATTAGAATCAATCTAAGCATCATGGTATAGACAGAGAACACAGGGGACGAACACCTTCAACATGTCGTCCAGCTGTCACTCATTGTTACAGCTAACCTGAGAATGCAACTTTAAAAGAAAAAACGTTTTGTGATTTATACATGAAAGAAATGAAACTATCATGGTATTCAAACAGATGAAAGACTCAACAGACAATCAAGGTATTTTTCAATGTCTAATTTCCGTTACATCACACTGGTAAATTTTTGCTATAAATTCTGTGCCCTGAAGTGTGTCCTCCACTATCATCTGATGAAGGAACGTCGTTCCGAAAGCTAATGTGTTTCCAATTAAACCTGTTGGACTATAACCTGGTGTTGTGTGATTTTTAACTTTGTACACCCCAGGCCAACACCGGCATCTCCAAATCATGACTAAACAAACAGGCTCAGTTCACCAGTTCCACACATCACTTTTCATATCAATATAAAAGGGAACATTTACTGGGTTTGGATGGAATGGATGAAGGTTGCTGAGGGATGGACCATAAATCTTTAAATCTTTTAAATCTTTTTTTTAACTTGTATATGAAAGTATTAACAGGACACTGCAGGGGTCTATATATGTTCCCCTCTTTTATGAAAGGAGGCAATTATAAATTACCGATCGGTTGCATAAAAAAAAATTAGGTGGGCAAGTTTCTAGATATCTTAACCCAAAGTATCATGCTTATTGACCAGTGTGAGGCTCCTCCTGGTTTTAAGTGCCCTGTTATCAAATCCTTTCATAACCTTGAGACAGAGCATTGAGATTACTGGTCAGCAACTGGCCGAAGCAATTCTGTCCCTATGGGCCTCTTACAAAGGGAGAAGAGAAGGCCATACAGCCCATATTACCCTGTTTCTACCTCAAAAGGTGGAAATCTAGAATATTGGCACATTTTGCCAACAGAATCGTTCAAAACGAAGAGAGGTGTCGCTGCTGCTCTATGAAGTGTTACTGAGAGGGCACCTGGAGTACATTGTGTTGTTTGTGTTTCTGGGAAGGGATAGACTTTCATCAGATACAGTTTAACGGCTGCTCGTAATCCACGGGTTGCTGTGTCATTTAATGTCTCGGGTCTGTTACACAAGGACAGGAGGAGCCCCTTCAGCCTCTCGAGCCTGTTACGGAGGGGCAGGAAGTGTTTATTTAACTTTCAAGTCTGATACACATAAACATTAGTTTTAAATTAGTTTTGGAATAGGAAAGACCTGATGTAAACATTAAAGTTCTAACTTTGAACAAGGTCAATTTTGAATGTGTTAGGCGAGCACTGTGAAAGGCTGATTGGAATACCCTATTCAGAGGTAAAGGGATTGTTGTAAAATGCAAGACCATCAAAACTTGGTTCCAGAGAGTCCAGAGCCAATGTGTTCCCATTAGTGAGAGAGGCAAGCCTGGTGGGTGCAGGGAGTGCTGGATGGCTTGATATATTGATGCTCTGATCAAGATAAGGAAGGAGGCATGTGTCAGGTAAACAGAGCTGAGATCAACTGTTCCCGAGAGGTGTATAAGGACAACAAGTGTATAGTAGATGGGGAAATCGGGCCAGAAAAATGTGGACATGAGATGGCTTTAGAAATAGGGTTAATGAGGCATTGAAGAAATTCTACAAATCCTTTAATGGCAAATGATTAACTCGGGAGAGAATAGGGCCCCTTAAAGATCAGTAAGGCTACCTATGTGTGGAACCACAGGAGATTAGAGGGATACTAAACAAGTATTTCTCCTCAGTATTTAATGTGGAGGAGGTTACAAGAGCGAGAGAATGAAGAAATATATAATGATACATTGAAAAGTGTCTATATTACAAGGAGGCGTTGGCCATTTAAAAACACATAAAGGTGAACAAATCCCTGGGACCTGATCAGTTGTATCCCAGACGTTTGTGGGAAGCTAGGAAAGGGATTGCTCAGCATTTTGCTGACACATTTGTAACATTGATTTCCACAGGTGAGGTGTCAAAAGACTGGAGGGCTGATAACATAGTGACATTATTTAAGAAAACATGGTAGACTGGTTAGCAAGGCTAGACTGCCTTTAATCCATGGAGAGCTCGCCATTTAGATCCAAACTTTTCTTGAGTATTGGACACAGGGCGTGACAGTGACATTTGTTCATTAAACTTGGAGACCTGTGACCAGTGGCGTGCCGCAAAGATCAATAGGGGGTCTTCTGCCTTTTGTCATTACACAAATCATTTGTATTTGAGTATATGAAGTATAGTCAGTAAGTTTGTAGATAATACCAAATTGGTAGGTGTAGTCGACAGTGAAGAATATCTCTCAGACTATAATGGGACTTTGCTTAGGTGAACCGAGGAGTGGCAGATGGAGTTTATTTTACTTAAATGTGAGGTGTTGCATTTTGGAAAGACAAATCAAGGCAAGACATATAGTTAGGTTCCTGTCGAAAGCTGCCAATCAAGGATAACTCCATAGAAATTATAGAATCCCTACAGTGAGGAAACAGGCTATTCGGCCCATCGAGGACACACCGAACCTCTGAACAGTATCCCGCTGGACAAACCCCTACCCTCTCCCTCTGAGCCTGCATTTCCCATGGCTAATCCACCTCGCCTACACATCCCTGGGTCCTTTACTCAATTTAGCATGGCCAATCTGCCCTTATCTATATATCTTTATACTATGGGAGGAAAACATAACATCCGGAGGAAACGCATGCAGACACGGGGAGAATGTGCAAACTGCACACAGTTAGTCATTCAAGGATGGAGTTAAACCCAGATCGCTGTGCTCTGAAGCAGCAATGCTAGTCACTGAGCTACTGTGTCACCTTGTGGTTCAGGTTCTCCGTTCCTTGAAAGTGCCGTCACAGGTAGACAGCACAGTGAAGAAGGCACTTGGTGATTTTCGCTTTATTGGTACGTGCTTTGAGTCTAAGCGTTTGCATGACATGTTGCATCTGTACAGGACATTGGTTTGGCCACTTTTGTAATATTGCCTTTAATTCTGGTCTCCCTGCTGTCGGAAAGATGTTGTAAAACTTGAAAGGGTACAGAAGATATTTAAAAGAATGTTGCAGGTGTTGGAGAGTTAGAGTCACAGGGAGAGTTTGAATAGGCTGGGGCTATTTTCAAGTGTTGAGGCTGAGGGGTGACCTCAAAGAGGTTTATAAAATCATGAGTGGCAAAGATAAGGCAAACAGTCCACGTATTTTCCCAGGGGTAGGCGAGTCCAAAATTAGAAGACTAAGATTTAAGGTGAGAAGGGAATGATGTGAAAAGGGACATGAGGAACAACATTTTCACCCAGAGACTGCTGTGTGTATGGATTGAACAGCCAAAAGAGGTGGTGGAGGCTGGTACAGTTACACCATTTAAAGGGCATTTGGATGGATACATGCATGGGAAGTGTTTAGAGGGAGATGGGCCAAGTGTTGGCAAGGGGGTCGAGATTTATTTAGGATGTTTGGTCGGTATGGACGATCAGACTGAAAGGTATTTTTCCGTGCTGTACTCCTCTGAGACTCTATTGTCTCTTGAGTGTATAACACAGGAACAGGAGGAGGCTATTCAGCTTCTGAATTCTGTCAGTCAGCTTGTTTGCTCAATTGCTGAGAGTAAAATACAAAAATACATTATTCAGATTTTAATGGTGTTTCACAGAAACAGGGGAAAGGCTTTTAGTCAAGAGAAGCTGGAAGTAATGTAAAGAGGCCATTCAGGCCCTCAACTCCATTCCACAGGAGCAGCAGGTGAGCACAGAGATATTGGAGCCTGTTACTCAGTAGCAGGAGGAGGACATCTACTATCGCAAACCTTGGATCAGGAGGCAGTCACTCAGCTGCCCAAGATTGGGACACAGGAACAGGACACAGTCATTTAACTGCTTGAGATTGGGGCACAGGGAAAGGAGGGAGTCACTCAGAGCTCGAGACTGGGACACAGGAACAGGAGGCAGTTACTCATTTTCTTGACACTACGACACAGGAACGGGACGCAGTCATTGAACTGCTTGAGACTGGGAGACAGGGACAGGAGGGAGTCACTCAGAGCTCAAAACTGGGGTACAGGGAAATCTGGAGGTTAGTGAGGCCCCAGCATCCTGTTATGCAAGGACAGCAGAAGGTGACTCCCTCTCCGCCAGTATGGGACACTGGAAGAGAAGGGGAGTTTGCTTGGAACAAACAGAAATGTATGAGTTGCATTAGTGGTCCGTTCAATCCTGCCCCACCATTCACTAAGACCACGGCTGATCTGAATGTGATTCCCTCATTCCATTATACGGAGACGCCGCTCTCTGCAGCCTCTGGTCCTTTTGTTGGTACTGTTGGTCATGTTGCAGACTCAGATGTTGCAACAACACTCACCATGACTCATCCAGAAGGATGGGTCTAACAGGATGAGTCAGGATTTGAAGAGTCCAATCACAAGAATGAAAACTCAAAATAAAGGCATTGCCAGATGTTTAGTACTCTCACATTCGCAATCCAACTCGCATAATCAGCCCATCCTTTATACTTTCAGGATGGAGCACTGTGTAGATCCGGCTGCTGTACTGCTGAATGCAACCCAGCAATATCCAGAATGGAACTCTGTGCAACCCACACCAAACTTGATCTATAATCCTGGGCTAAATGTTCAGCTTGGGGAGCTGTGCAGACCGCACTGGTTCATTCATATATAAACCCAGGCTGTTGCATTGTTCGGTAACACTGTGTTAGATCACTGCCCAGTGTGGGGAAACATATAACAAATGCTGGAAGTGACAGGATGTGCAGTTCCCATCCATTTACAGCTCCATATCTCGACTGTACCTTGACAAGGGGTGCTGCGAATGTGAAAATCACTACGAGGAAGAGATGTAAATGGAAACAATTTAAATACCAATAGTTCTGATTAAGGCGCATATCACTCTAGCATTTAAAGTTGAAATAACTGAGATAATATCGAATGAGGTTTTGTGAACGGTGCAAAGAAGTAAGTGGTTGCACTATAAGCCTCCAACTAATCAATGGGAATTAGAGGAACAAATATTCAGGGAGACTGGCGAGACCTGCAGGAGCAATAGGGTTGTTATAATAGGTGGTTTTAATTTTCCTAACATAGACAGGGACATCTAGAGTGTTAAGAACTTAGATGGAACTTAATTTGTTAAGTGTGTTCAGAAAGCTTCCACAAGAAGCATGTAGAGGGTCCTACTCGGGAAGTGACTAGAGCTGTATTAATTTTAAAATAGGTATGGTAGGGACAAAATTGGTCCATAGTTTCAAGTTCTAAATTGGGGCAAGGCATATTTTGTTGGAATTAGACAGGGAATTGAAGGGGTTGATGGGAGTAGGTTGTTTCGAGGTAAAAGGATCCCGGGGAATTTGGAGGGCTTCAAAAGTAAGATAGCTCGAGTTCAAGGGTCTATATGTTCCTGTGAGGGTGAAGGAAAATGAGGCTAGAAGAGAGAACCCTGGATGACAAGAGATATTGAGGCTCTGACAAGTAAAGAAATGAGGCGTGGCTCAGGTACAGGCAGCTGGGACCAAGGGAATCTCTGGAGGTACACAGGGGATATAGGAGTTTACTGAAGAAGGAAATCAGCCAGGCGAAAAGGGGGTATGACAGAGCCTTGGCTGAGCAGATTAATGTGAATCCAAATTCAGTATAGGAAAGAAAAAGAACAACCAGAGTGAGAATACGATGCCTTAAAATCCAAATAGGCATGCATGTGTAAAACCTCAAGAAATGGGTGAGGTCCTCAACTTCCCCTCTGTGTTTACCATGAAGAAAGACATGAAGACCTGTGACCTTTGGGAGGTTAGTTGTGATGTCTTGGTACAGTCCATATCACAGTCGAGGTGCTGATGGTCATATTAGAATGCATAAAGTCAGATAAATCTCTTGATCCTGACCAGATATATCCAAGAGGACTGCAAGAGGCGAGAGAAGACAGTTCAGGGACCAAGAACCCGGAAGACTGGGCGGTAACAAATGTGCCCTAATTCAAGAAGGGCTGCAAATAAATGCCTGGGAAATATAGACTAGTAAGCTTCACATCTGGTTTCGGTAAGCCACATGAGAAGGTTCGGAGATATGAGATATGCATGCATTTGGAAAGACAGAGTTTGACTTGGAGCAGTCAGCTTAGCATTGTGCGTGGCAGATCATGCCTTACAATTTTTTTGAGGAAGTGACCGGGAAGGTTGAAGAGGGCAGGGTAGTGGACATAGTCTATATGTATTTCAGTAAGTGCTTTGATCAGGTACCACATGGTAGGCCGCTGTAGAAGGTTAGATCGCATGGACTCCGATATAAACTGGCAAATTGGCAACACAATTGGCTTGACGTTATGAAGCAATTGGCTATGGTGGAGGTATGATTGTCGGACTGGAGACCTGTGACTAGTGGAGTGCCTCAGTGGTCGTTCCTGGGCCCATTGCTGTTTGTTATCTATGATTTGGACCAGAGTGCACAACGCAATGTTAGTAAGTTTGCAGATGACTCTAAATTAGGAGGCATCATTTACAATGAGGAACATTATCAGAAATTGCAGCAGTACCTTGGTCAGCTGAGGAAGTGGGCTGAGAAATAGAAAATGGCGTTTAATATAGGTAAGGGAGACGTCTTGCATTTTGGAAAGTCAAATCTCGGTAGGAGTTTAATGATGAATGAGAGGGCCTTAAGGCGTGTAGTAGAACAAAAGGACGTTGGAGATCAGGTGCACGGTTATCTGAAATTTGAGTCACAGATACACAGGAGAGTGAAGAAGGCTGTTGGCACACTGGCCTACATCAGCACATTGAGTTTAGAGGTTGGGACGTTATGTTGCAGTTGTAGAAGATGTTGTTATGGCTGCAGTTGGAGTATTGTGTTCAGTTTTGTTCACCTTGCTCTGGAAAGGATATTATTGAACGAGAAAGAGTGTAGAAGAAATTTACAATGATGTTTCCAGGGCTAAAGGCTCTAAGTTATCGGCAGAGGTTGGACAGGTCAGAACTTATTTCTTTACAGCGTAGGAACTGTGAGGGTTCTTGTAGAAGTGTAACTCTTATAAAATCATGAGAGGCGTGCATGGGGTGAATACTTCAAAATTTTTCCAAAGGTAGTGGAATCGAGGACTAGAGGATATCCATTAATGTTTGGAAAGGAAAAAATATGTAAAAAAGGAACCTGAGGGGCAACTTTCTTTGACGCAGAGTGTGATACGCATATGGACTGAGCTGCCAGTGGAAGTGATTGAGGTGAGTACAATAACAACATTGAAAAGGCAGTTGGACAAAGACACAGATAAGTAAGGATTAGAGGGATACAGGGCAGGGAAATGGGGTGAGTGTGGATAGACATTTTGGTTGGCATGGACCAGCTGGGCCAAATGGCCAGTCATACTGGCAGTCTCGTGCAGTATGACTGTAAGTGAGTGTGTCTTGGAGTGGAGGCAGAGTGGGGGAGACTGAGAAAAAATGTCATGGATATGTTCACAGGTTTCAGAATGCTGAAATTAAGACTTTTCGATAGGATCATGCAACACGGGTCAGTATTATGAAAATTATGAGTGAAAGGGATATTGCTGTGAAAACAGGCGATGGAGAGTTTTGGATGAGCATTTGTTCTGCAGCTTTGTAACTGGGAGTGAGGACAGACGAGTCTTCGCCTCACTGGGCTGAACCTAACAAAAAACTGTCTCAGTGACATTTTCATTGAGTGTAACAGGGGGGTTGTCTGCACGAGGCGAGCTAGTTTCCTGGTTATCTTACTAAACTCATCTCATTAACTACCCACCCCACCCCATAGTGTCCCTCTCATACAATGCCAGACCAATTCTCCCAACCATCACGACTGGAGGTACTCACCATCGCCTGGATGCCCCTGGATATTCCTTGATCCCTGACACTGGGGTCATCTTTAAAAGGACAATGGGCACACGGTTGAGCTTTCTCAGTTTGGAGCTGCCCTGCACAGTTTGCCACGAGCATGCCAGATAAGGGGTAATTACACCACGGTTTCTTTACAGGGGCATGGAGGTCCTGGTGGATGGGCTAGTACAGAGGGGAACCAATGTCTTCCCAGAGGGATCACACCACCAGACCCACCGAGCGTTGTCTGAGCTCACCATCCACCTCAGTGCAGTATCTGCGGTCTGAAGAAATGTCCAGCAAAACAGGACAAGCATCAATAACCTTCCCCATTCTGTCAGGATAAGGATCACTGTATTGTCTCTGCTTCCTCACACTCACTGTATATCTGTTATAGCACGGACCCCCGAACAAGGCTCATGCTCCACCAATCTTACTACTGTATTCACCACCTCCCCTCTGTTTCTCTCTTGCATTTCTAATGCCCCCCCACACAGTTACAGAATATTCTGGAGAATGCCCATTATGGAATGTTTCAGACAATGTTCCAACTTATTCCCAGTTTCAGGAAAACGGCTGTGCCCCAGTGTGTAACACGTAAGAGGATGGAGTAGAATGTACGTTTTTCAAATCACACACAGTTAAAATCCATGATGAGGCCATTCGGTACTTTAAACATGCTCCAACATTCAATATGTTTGGGGGTGATGTGATGGTTTTTTCAGCCCCATGTTACAGGAACTTTCAGTCATTCACCCCAGCTTCCTGTTAGCGAGCAGATGATTCTCAGAAACTTTTTACCCTGTGTTTCTTCTAGCATGTGTTTAGAAGGCATTTCACATGGGGACGGACTCTCCTAACAATATATTTCATCTGCTTTATAAATTCATGCAACAATCAGCATGCTTTCCACAGACCAATCAAAAACATGCACTTATTTTATGGTTATCGATATCCAATCACCATTAGTCATTATGGTTATTTCACTTGTCTCGCCTTATTGTCTTCAGCCAAAGACAGCTTCCAAACACTTGTCTCATTATAAAATACAATTTCTAGCAGAGAACGTTTTTATCCTCAGCCGTTATCATGACGGCTATCTCAAATATACATTTTTCCTTGTCATGAATGTTTCTCTTGCTCTTTGTCTGTGACTGATTTTGTGTGTAACAGTTACACAGTCTCCCACTCAGTTGGCTGGATGGTTGGTTTGTGATGCAGAGGGAGGCCACCACCACAGGTTCAATTCCCCACACTGACTGAGGTTACCATGAAGGGGATGCTCTCTCAACCTCACCCCATCACCCGAAGTGTGGTGACATTCAGCGTAAACCACCATGAGTGGTCTATCTAATGAGAGTTATTTGGGACTCTATTCTATCAATGTTACCATTTAATTTTTTTTAAAAGTCATTTTTTCTGAAACATAGATCCTTACTATTATATCAAACCAATAACAAAACAACTCAAATAACTGAACAAAATTACACCCATGTGAATGTGCATACAAAACAAGTTAAAGTCTCTTAACAGACAGAAGAAAAACAAAAACAATCAATAAATAGTAAATAAATAATACGGCTCAACATAACAAAGTTCTTCGAGAGCATTAATTGATACACATTCATATGTTCACAATTCTTCATATTAGATTCATTAGACAATATTGTCATTGCTATATAAAAGCCCTTTGTAGATTGGCAGGTAAGCCTGCATCGCGGTAATCCAAAAAGGGCTGCCATATCTTATATAAATCTCTGCTTTTTGGTGCACCATTCTGGTGAGCAAGTCCAAAGGGATATTCTCCATGACGAGCTTATGACGACCCAACAGACCCGGCGGGGGTTTCAGAAATCCAACACAACAGAATATTTTTCCTGGCATAGGAAGTATAGGGGAGATACTAAACGAGTATGTTGCATCAATATTTACTGGGGAAAAGGATATGGAAGATATAACATGTAGGGAAACAGATGGTGACACCTTGCAAAGTGTCCATACTACAAAGGAGAAAGTGCTGGATGTCTTAAAACGGGTAAAGGTGCATAAATCCCCAGGACTTGATCAGGTGTACCCTAGAACTTTGTGGGAAACTAGAGAAGTGATTGCAGGGCCTCTTGCTGAGATATTTGTAATATGGATAGTCACAGGTGAGGTGCTGGAAGACTGGAGGTTAGCTAACGTAGTGCCACTGTTTAAGAAGGGTGGTAAGGACAAGCCAGGGAACTATAGACCAGTGAGCCTGACGTTGGTGGTGGGCAAGTTGTTGGAGGGAATCCTGAGGGACAGGATGTGCATGCATTTGGAAAGGCAAGGACTGATTAGGGATAGTCAACATGGCTTTGTGCGTGGGAAATCATGTCTCACAAACTTGATTGAGTTTTTTGTGGAAGTAACAAAGAGGATTGATGAGTGCAGAGGGGTAGATGTGATCTTCATGGACTTCAGTAAACGTTTCGACAAGGTTCCCCATGGGAGACTGATTATCAAGGTGAGATCTCCTGTAATACAGGGAGAACTAGCCATTTGGATGCAGAACTGGCTCAAAGGAAGAAGACAGAGGGTGGTGGTGGAGGGTTGTTTTTCAGAATGGAGGCCTGTGACCAGTGGAATGCCACAAGGATCGATGCTGGATTCACTACTTCTTGTCATTGACATGAATGTTTTGGATGCGACCAGAAGAGGTGCAGTTAATAAGTTTGCAGATGACACCAAAATTGGAGGTACAGTGGACAGTGAAGCAGGTCACCTCACATTGCAACAGGATCTTGACCAGATGGGCCAATGGGCTGAAAGTGTCAGATGGAGTTTAATTCAGCTAAATGCGAGGTGCTGCATTTTGGGAAAGCAAATCTTAGCAGGACTTATACACTTAATGGTAAGGTCCCAGGGACTGTTGCTGAACAAAGAGACCTTGGGGTGCAGGTTCATAGCTCCTTGAAAGTGTTGTCGCAGATAGATAGGATAGTGAAGAAGGCGTTTTGTATGCTTTCCTTTATTGGTCAGAGTATTGAGTGCAGGAGTTGAAAGATCATGTTGCAGCTGTACAGGGCATTGGTTAGGCCACTGTTGGAATATTGCGTGCAATTCTGCTCTCCTTCCTATCGGAAAGATGTTGTGAAACTTGAAATGGTTCAGAAAAGATTTACAAGGATGTTGCCAAAGTTGGAGGATTTGAGCTACAGGGAGAGGCTGAATAGTCTGGGGCTGTTTTCGCTGGAGCATCTGATGCTGAGGGGTGACATTAAAGAGATTTTTCAAAATTATAAGGGCCATGGATAGGGTAATTAGGTAAAGTCTTTTCCCTGGGGTCAGGGAGTCCAGAAGTGGAGGGCATAGTTTTAGGGTGAGAGGGGAAAGATACAAAAGATACCTACGGGGCAACTATTTCACACAGAGAGTGGTACGTGTATAGAATGAGCTGCCAGGTGAAGTGGTGGAGGCTGGTACAAGTATAACACTTAAGAGGCATTTGGATGAGTATATGAATAAGAAAGGTTTGGAGTGTTATGGGCCGGGTGCTGGAAGTTGGGACTAGATTGGTTTGGGATATGTGGTCAGCATGGATGGGTTGGATCGAAGGGTGTGTCTCCATGCTGTATATCTCTATGACTCTATTACTTGTATTAATCTCTGTTTTTTGGTGCACCATACTGGTGAGAAGGTCCAAAGGGATATTCTCCATGATGAGCTTACAAAGACCCAACAGGCCCTTGGAGTTTCAGACATCTAACACAACAGAATATTATTTCCTAGCACAGAAAGTAAGGATGTATTTTTTTCCCATGTACACAGAGAAACTGTATCCATCTCCAATTCTGTCCCCAAGACCCACTCTACCACACCTAACACAGTGATCCAACATATACAAAGCCTGCAGCAGGACCACATGCAATGAGTAAGAGTGCCTGTAGTCATTCTGCATTTAGGACATGCTGAAGATAATCCCACACTGATTTTGTGAGAAAATCTGGTGTCAGAAGAATTTTCAACTGCATAGAATGGGTTCTATTACAGATCAAAGTCCTTCGAGCATTTTCACAAACATCCTCCCATGTCTCCAAAGAGATCTATACCCCCCAACTCTTTCGCACAGATGTCACGAAGCTGCACAGTCTTGTCTGAGGGGACACACTTCAACAAATGATAAAGGGTACTAACAAAGAGTGTATCCTTAGCAATATGCACCCACTTCTCTGTATTCGATCTGGAAGAGTCTGTTAAAAGTGTTTTTAAAATCAATTCTCTAATCTGGAAAAAAAAAGCAGAAGAAGTCCCTACCAGGTAGTCCATACTTACGAGTTATTTGATCAAATGGTATAATTGTTTCTCCCTCACGTAACACGTGGTGGCTCAGTGGTTTGCATTGCTGACTCACCGCACAGGGTCACGGGTTTGGTCCAGTCTTGGGTGACTGGCTGTGTGGAGGTAGTATGTTCTCAACTGTGTCTGCGTAGGTTTCCTCCTACAGTCACAAAGATGTGCAGGTTAGATGAATCGGCAATAGCTAAATCGCTCATAGTGTTCCAGGATCTGTAAGTTTAGACATCAGTCAGGATAAATATAGGATGATAGGGGAATGGATCTGGGTGGGTTACTCTTCAGAGTATCGAAATGGACTTGCTGGTCCCAAGGGTTGTATCCACACTGTAGGGCTTCTACCAATTCTAAATCACCCAAGCAAGGTACCCCCCTCGCTGCCCACAGTTTAAACCTGGAATCCATTATCCCCGGTTGACAACCCGGCATACCAGTTATAGGGGTAATAAACATGGTTTTGGCTGTATTGCCCTCGATCTGACGCATTGTCCTTAAAGTTTTAACAGTATTGATAATCATTAGTTTTTAACAATACTCCATAAATGTTGTCATTTTATCAAAGAACAACAGACTAATGAGGGTTCACTTTGTCTGAGAGGGCTCAATGTCTAGCCGTATTGACGCCGAGTCCTCAGCGGCCCAGGCACTAACATAGGATGATAAAAGAGCTTAATTGATAGCTTTTAATTGGGGAGATCAACTCCCCACAATCTGTGGAGCAGTTGCAATTTTGTTAGCTTGATAAAGAATCGCTTATGATGCCAAATAAAAAAGCTAAAAGAGCCATTATGTTTCCAAAATATCTGTCTGGGAAACATCAAAGAAAGCATTCACATGGGGGGTAGGAAATGAGGAAGGACATTCATTTTAATAACAGCTATCCGAATTAGCCAGGATATTGGAAATGCCTCCCATTTTTGAAGGTCTTGTTTAATTTTGTCAAACAAATGGACACAGTTCACGTTAAAAAAAAAGATCAAAGACAGATGTAATGAATATACTGAAACAGGGAAACCACCCCAGTGACATTTAAAAGGAAATCAAGATTTGCCTTCAGTATCAGGTATTTCCCTAAGAACTTCCATAGGCAGAGCCTCCAACTTTGTAAAATTAATCTTATCGCCCAGAAAGGCAACAAGTGAACTAATGCATGACATCACATGAACTACCGAAATTACGGGATTTGACAAAAAGCATAAGACAATCATCAATGTAATTGTGAACAAACAAAGCTCACTCACTTCAATAATTTCAGTCCGAGACAAGATCTGAATCAGTAATCAGTAGTGTCATTTATTTTACCCTTGCAAGAGGGTGCGATGTCCACTGTCTACAAGGCAGGGACACACACACTGAATTCAACGAAAACACGATATTTATGTAATTTGGTTCCTTTTTTTATCCCATTGCTTCTCCCCGTTTACATCTTCCACTTCTCTAAGACTGGCACCCATTACTCCTGATTATCTCTTGCCTTATCCGGCCTTGTCTGTGACAAAATGCTTATATCTGGCCTCACAAGGCTGTTTGACCACATCCCGCTGTGGCCCATTGTTAGGTATATCGTTTCTTCACCATTATCTACTCCCTTCATCTGTGCTTTCCCCAACCACACTGATCCTTATGACCTGTTAATTGGGGTTTGTTTCTGTGTTTCTGTAAAAGTAGGAAACAGATGCTTATAACTACTGTTTGTGCAAGCATATCTGGCTTAACCTACATCCGCACAGCAGCTTATCTATTTGTCTGTAACATCTACCATTGTTTTGCAGTCACGTTTCATTCTTGCATACAATTTTAGCTAATACAAAAACAATTATGTATTTCCTTCACATAGTTCGCATTCTAGTTGACTCAGCTCTTAGCTGAAACAATTACACACTGGTGTGAGTTCATTTACCTTGCATAAGTAATTATAATTGCAGAAATAACACTACTTTACCTATATCCCCACAGTAATCTTACATGACTCCTGTCCTATTTCTGGGGCAGATATGTTGACATCCCTACCGATGGCCTCTGCCAGTGGGTCAATCACCAACGTAAACAACAATGGTGAAAGATGTCAGCCTTGTCGGCTGCCTCGAGAAATATTAATATTACTGGTTGGCACACCATTAGTGAGAACCGCAGCCAGAGGATCACCGTCAAGGACCCTCAGCAACTTGATAAAAACTTTGCATAGACCAAACCGTTCTAACGTCCAGAAGGGATCCGGCCACTCAACCCAATAAAATGCCTTCTCTCAACTAAAGAGATCAATAATCCCTGGATAGATTGTAGTCGACACTCTTGGATCATATTGAGTAACCTCTTCACATTGTCGGAAGATCTGCGGCCCTTTATAAAGCCTGTTTGGTCCTCTTTGGTAACGGAAGGCAGCAAAGTTTCCAGCCTTAATGCACGTGTCTCAGAATGGATTTTGAAACCCATATTTAAAAGTGAGATTGGCGTGTAAGAACCACAATCCTTCAGGGTCTTCCTTTCTTCATCATCCTTAAGGATGGAGGGAGGGGTTCGTGACAGTATGATTGATGGAACATGTGAAACATCAGCCCTGACAATAGGTTTATAAATTATGCATAAAATTCACTCGGAAATCCGTCAGGAGCGTGCGCCTTTACATTCTGAACCTGCTTCACACCTTCAAGTCCTGACAATGGTGCATTAAGGCACAAGACCTATTCAGGGGTTACTCCTTGAAGACCCAGGTTCTTGAAAAATTACTCCATCTTAATCCATCTATCCTCAAAATGTTCAGTCTGAAATAATTTGGAGAAAAATCTCGGACAGGAGGCATTAATCTTTTTGGAATCAAAAGTAAGGATCCCAGAACCTTCCCTAAGTTAGGTAATGGCTTGAGATGGGCGCTCGTTTTCCTGGCAAGATAGGCTAAATACTAGCCTGGCTTATTGCCATGTTCAAACAGCCTTTGTTTTGCAAAAATAAGTTCCTTCTTGGCTGTCTGTTTGAGCGTGGAATTCACTGTCGACCGAAGCGTTGTGATCCTCTGCAGCTTAGCCACTGAAGGTCTATCACAGTATGCCCTCTCGACTGCCCTCAGCTGTGCCTCAAACCAGCGTTCCTGCTCGCCCTTCTGCTGCATCCTAAGGAATAATTATTCCTTTGGCATAAGCCTTAGCAATTTCCCATAGAATGGATGGCTTACTGGTTGAATCTGAATTAATGGCTAAGAAAGATCTGAATACATTACAGAAATACTCAATGAACTAATTAGCCTTAAGAACGAAGGGATACATTCGCCAGTGTCTCGAATCTGTTATATTGCCCTTAATCTTAATCAATACGTATACTGCTTCATAGTCAGAAATGGTACTATTCCCAATTGTGCAGGATGCCACCGAATCTAACATTTCTGTAGGGATGGGGAAGATATCAACCCTCGTGCGGTATTTCTGCAGGTTAAAGAAGAAAATAAAATCCCTACTTGTGAGGTAGATTTGCCTCCAGGCATCCACCAGCTCTAGTTCTGCACACAAATCCACTAATTGCTTACATTATAACGAGGGTATTCGGGGACCTTTGGACATTCTGTCCACTGTGGGGTACGTAAGGCAGTTGAAATCGTCTATAATAACGTGGCACGAGGCAAGATAACTTAATTTGGAAAATGCATCTACCACGGTTTTAAGAGGGTGCGCCGGGAGGCATTAAACTTTCAAAATACTGTATTCTTTCCCATAGTTCAAGGATTTCAGGATTATGATCCTCCTGTGAATGTCAAATTTAATCTAGTAATTTAACTGGAAGATTCTTCCTATCTGGTATGGCTCTCCCCTACTCCTACTATTAAAATACGAGAAATAAACTCGACCAAACCCGCCCTGCTGTAATGTCAAATGTTCGTTGTCATCAAGGTGCATCTCCTGCAATAGGACAACATCCATCCTCTCCTTTCTAAGACTAGAAAGTACATTTTTCCTCTTGACTGGACGATGGTTCCGCTTATTGTTCCAGGTACACCATTTAAGAACATCATTATCCATCATATACTGTAGCAACATTTGAGGTCTAGAGAGGAAGAACTCGAATTACACATCACTGATCATGAATGACAAAAGACTCATAGAGCTTAAAAACAACACGAACGAAGACTACTACAACAACAAGCTCTCAAAACCTTCCAAAACTAAACTCATAAAAAAAAAGAAACAAAATCCAAAGTGCCAATGACATGCGATAGGGAATTTACCCCACACACGCCCAGTGGGGACAGTTCCATATCACAAAACTTTATCTTCTGCCCGCTACCAATATGACATCCAGGGCAATTAACAACAAAAATCGGGCTTCAACTGCCCTTTGGTCGGTATTTAATCATCACAAGTACCTTTGTAACCCGCTCCAGCTTGAGCCACACTCCAGACACAAGCAAGGAAAGAGAAAAAGTGTAGTAATTCTAATGAAGAAGTTAAAAGTGAATACTCTACCCATCCCCGACTACAATTTAACACTGGTTAATACCAGAAAATTCCAAGAAAATTTCTTGAAGAGAGAAACATGATTATCTAAACATCCATCTTACTTTAAAATGTCACAAAGTTTTCGCTTTCTCTGGAGTGTCAGACGAGTGTATGGATCCATTGAAAGCAATACGGAGCACCGCTGAGTACCGTAAGGAATACTGAATCTCGAGTTCCCTTACTCTTCTCTTGATGTCATCAAAAGATTTTCTTTCTTGAGTCACCACCGTTGAAAAGTCCTGAACGAACATAATACTGGAGCCCTCGTGAATTTAAGCCATCGGATCTGTCCCCTGTGTTCTGGAAGATTCCATCAGTCTTTGTTTATCCCAATAACTATGTAACCACACAAGGACAGGGCGAAGGCACTGGTCTGAGTCTGACCTCCGCACCGTAACCCGATGAACTGCCTCAGTCTTCACCTGTCCCTTTTCAGTTTTGAAGTGAAGGAATCACAGCAGCCAGTTCTCAATAAACTCACCCCCTGACCATCTTCCGTCCGGTCCAGCAAACCGACGATGTGAACATTCTTCATCTTACCCCTGTTCTCGAGGTCGTCGTCATGTTCAGTTAAGGTATGGACCTGGTTTTCAAAGGAATCAAATGAGAGGAATCGATCGCGGTCTGTGTCGCTGCAGTTCGGCGCTTGACATCATTTGTTCTGTTTCTAAGGCTGTCAAGTTGCTGCTCATGTTTTTGGAGCACGGCTGAGAGCGGCTCTAGCCACTGCTGAACCCTTCTTCAATAATGGCTTCAATCATTTCACAAACTTGGTGAACTCAGTGACCAAGGCTTGGTGAGGAACTGGGTCCATGGAACGAGCAGAGTGGGTTGCAGCTACAGCCTCAGGTAGGCTCGATGCTTCTGACGGGTGCACCGTGTGTTGGGACTTATTCAATCCTTTTCCATGTTTTGTCATCTCCCTTTGACAAAACGGGATTAGTAAAGATTCTATCGCTCTTTTAGTGTTGAATTTCACGTAAATGGCTGGGATGGGATGGGTTAGAGAACCACTTTGCCCGTGCTGTGATGCAGAGCCCGGCAAAGCAGACCTTCCGGATCGCCGGCATGTTGGATTCCCCCTTAATGTTGTATCGATATCATCGTTTAATTTTGCATTATATTCCTGTCTGTTCTGGACCACTGTACTTTGATACCATTGTCTACATGTTCCCCTACGCTGCAAATTGCTGCCCATTCGTCGTTAATCCCTGACTCTGTTGTTATTCATGAACCTTCTGTCAGTGCCTCAAAAATATTCAATATTTCTGCCTCCAATAGTCTATGGGGAAGAGTGTTCCAATGACTCACAGCACTTTGAGTAAACAAATATAGTGAGTGAACAAACCTTCAGCAGAAATAACACAAAGTAAGTTGACTATTTTGGCATGAAGGATGAAACCATTGGAATCAATTTAAATGGAGATAAATTGCAGAATTCTGTGATACAGGCGGTTTCCATGTTCTTGGTAGATGAATCATATGAAGTCAGTCTGCAGATGCAGCAAGTGATTTGGGAGGTAAATGGAATGATACTGCTTTTGGCAAAATGTATCAGGTTCAATCGCAGGAATGTTTAACTGCATCTGTACAGGGCATTGCTGAGACCACACCTGATGAACTGAGTGAAATTTTGATCCCCTAATCTAAAATAAAAGGATATAATTATTTTCGAAGATTCTCAAAGAGATTTCCCTTTACTCATTCCTGGAATGCCTGCCTTTTGTTATGGGGGATTATCAGTTTCAATCTTAGCTGAGAAATAGTATTGAACCATCCATGACTTTCTGAAAAGTGTATAAACTGGATGTGCATTCTCTCTTGAATAAATTTTAAGAAAAAGATGTATTGATATTAACACAAATACTATGACGACACTTACTGATAGTTCCAACTTACACAGACACATGGCTTTAAATTAAAAAACGCGAACATTTTTTGCGATTGAAAGGAATGACACACTTGCATGTAATCTATAATCAAGTTTTCCAGAGAATGTTCCAGGAGAGCACACATGGTCCAGTTTACTGTTCAGTTGACATTATTGTATGCTCCAACACAGAGAGGGAGAAAAATGTTCCCTGGCTGAGATGTAGCAGCCAATTGATCCCTCTCTCTTACTTTGTTCCGCCCGATAGCAAAGTGTGAGACCAGAAAATCCCTGAGTTATCTGTGCCACTTGTGAAGGATTCATGGTGAGGATTCATTGAAATCTCTCCACTGCCTGAAACAAAAGGAATTCAGCTAAGTCTAACTGTTCTCGGAAGAAATCCCACGACCAGTATATTGTGTGAGCAGAATAACTTCAAAGGCAGAATAACATTTGGGGCAATCCATCATTTTAACATTTGTTCTGAGTTCAGCTTTCTGTGTCTCATATTTCTCTCGAAAATGACCTACTCTGAGACCTATATCATTGGCCACTTCACTAAACTGGTTACATTTAAGGTTGGTGTAACCAGTGGAGGAGTGGGACTGAAAAGGAAAACAGTGACCCTCCAACTTTGGCTGGAACACAAATGAGAAATTCTCAAAGGGCTGTTCAAGTGTAATTCCCTTCCTCAGACGTTTGTGGTGCCTGGATGTTTACATTTAATCAAAGCTGTATTTGGTGAGATTTGACAGGCAAGTGAATTTAGGAAAATGGTATACAGACAGAAAAGTGCTGCTGAGACGACAATCACATCACCCATGATCTTTGTGTGTTTTAGAACGGTGACAAAGTGTCTAATGGCCCATTCCTGCTGTTCAGCCCTATGTTCCTATGTTCCATTCAACCCCTCACCGTTCCTGCAAGGAGCAGATCGAGGCCACTTCCTCCAAATACTTGGTCCACAGTAACACAGGATATCATTCATGCCCTCCAGACTATCACACATGGTTTAGTGTGGTTGGAAAATGTTATTGGGAAATAGAGGCTGGGTTCGAAAGGCGCCTGTGGTCTCTTTACAGAGTGTCTCCTCTCTGCAACTCGTGCTTTATTTGTTGGTCATATTATAGACCCAGATTGCGTGTGAATACAGCCCCCATACCTCACCCAGAGATGACTCACAAAATACTTTACTCTCTATAATTGCAACATTCAATAACAGAACATTCAGGAAATTTTCAACCATTAACTTTGTAATTACAGAATATGAGGACATAAGGAACAGGATCAGTAATTCGGACGATCAAGCCATTGTATACAATCATGGCTGATCTACTGTTGACTTTAACTCCTCTTTAATGTCAATTCGTCACACCCCTTAGCTCTTTGACAGGTCAAAAATCAATCTACATCCTCCTTAAATACTTTCAGTGATGTAGCTCCAATAACTCTCTAGCCCAGATAATGTCTGACAGTGATTACCCTCTGTGAGAGGAAAACACTTCCTACACATACACCGTCACCTATTGATGTGAAAAAGAGATGAACACAGGGGCTCAGAAAAGAGTGAATGGTTTGATATCAAGGCAGTATTTGACTGAGGATGGCATCGGGACAGCTTACTTACTTGAGCTGAATGGGAATCAGGTGTAACCTCCCACTTGTCTGGGTCTTTCAGAGCACAAAGAAAGATGCTTGTAGTCAGTGGCCAACAGTCCTCTCAGTTCCGGGACATCTCTGCAGAAGATCCTCAGGTTAACCTCCTCAGCACAAATATCTTCAGCTGCTCCATCAATGTCTTTCTCCATCATAAGTGGGGATGATGACTGAAGATCACACAATGCTCAGAACATTTTGTCCCTCATCAACCTTTCTGTGTCCATGTGCAGCAAGACGGGGGCAACATTCCGGTTTGAGCTGTTAAAGTGTCTGTGACATTCATGTAACTGCACGGCCAGACACTGCACATTTCTACAGTTAAAAGAGGAGCTCACTCACCATCTCAAGCCGGTTACACACGAATATATGGAAGCCATTCAGCAAACTACTGAACAAGAAGAGGGACATTCCATTCAGTCCTCTGCCTGTTCCATCGGAAGAAAAGGGGTCTGTCAGTTCATTGAGCTGTTAAACCGGAATAGGCAGAGCCCAATCAAACCCTTAAACCTGTTCCATGAGACCAGGAGGAAGATATTCAGCCCCACGAGACACTTATACAGGAATAGGAGGGTGTCATTGATAGTCCAACATGACAAACCAATGAAACCGAGACTGCACTGATAGAGGGCTCTATGGTATTTTTCTTGGCTCCACTATTTGTAGAACGTGTGCTACTATAACACGATTTGCTGGCAGTGAGGAGGGAAGAAAATTTTTTGTGTAAAGTCTCAAGGAACATCTTCCATCTCCGAGAAGACACACCCACATTCTTCATGAAGGTCAGATGTTGCTGGGAAGAGTTAACTCTTGTATAATGAATGTCTTTTGGCTGCTGTCGGGATTATGGATAACATGACGTTCATTGCAGGATTTCACACCAATTGAACAGTATTAATATTTGGAGAGTTTATTCAAAAGCCTGAATCTCTCTCTCTATCTCTTTCTCTCTCTCTGTGTCTCAATCAAAATAGGGAGTGCATGCTGTTGAGTGGAATGTTCGCAGAGGCTGCTAAACTATCGAGAATCATGTAACCCGAGTGACAAAAATGCCATGGAATTCATCTCTGTATCAGTGCCTGTTTAGAACATCATGAGTGATTGTCCATCTCCCTTAAGGTTCAATGCAATTACCTCTTATTCTCTCAGTGAGCTTCACTCACTGCTCATGGTGCCATTATCTCAGGGATTAGTCTAGTGAAACTTCAGAGAAAGTCTATCCACAGTACCCCAAATACTGCCTCAAAAACACTGTCAGGAATGATTGCAATAATCCTTATCTCTCACTTAGACATCGCCATTTTTTTTCCTGTGCCACAAAAAGCCATTTCTTCTCCATACACTATAGAGAAGCAAATCTTACATCCGTACATCAGCATCAATAAAGCTAGCACCAGCGATGCCTATGGAGATATGCAACACACTCGGGGAGAACTTCAATGAGATTGAATACACCCAGAATAGGGGATGATCGCTTACCTGAATAGAAATGAGCTGTAGGAAGTCTCTCACAGAATGTATGCAGCCCTGGTGAGGCCAGCATGTTATGCTGATCTTGAACTGAGTAGCTGGTTCAACTGTTCCACAGGACAGTAAAGAGTGAAACACATTGCTGGAGGTTTGTAGTGTTACAACACAGGAGCAATTCTCCTGCTTAATTAAAACCAGAAACAGAAAAAAGATTTATCCCATGCAGTAATATGTGATAATTCTAGAGTCTAAAACTAATAAAAGTAAAAATTAACAACTTTATTTCTTAAAGTATAAAAGAGAATAATAAACGAACGACTGTTTACAACTTCTTCCTCTAACCTATCTTCTACCTTCCCCCTCCACAATATTAGTCCGATAAAATGGCGAATGAAGATTTACAAAGCAAAACCTCTAACCTCAAAACCAGGAAGCTTTCGGTTCTTCTCCATATTCCTGTTTTCTTTTCGTCATGGGGATTCTGCTTCACCACTTGCTAATCAATAAAAGTACCCTTAAGAGAACAATTTTTCAGGCAGTCTTTGCATGCTAGTAGATTGGTAGTACTCCTCTCAACTGTTCAATTTTCCACCCCAAACCATTGGATTGTGTCATTGGCCTTTACGATTGTCAATTTCCTCAATTCAAACTTGATTAGAGGTGGGTATTTTGGAATATATTTTAAAGTGTTCTGCTGAATTTGTTTTTGGCTCGTGACACTGAGCTAATCAAGTTTTTCAACCAAAGGTTACATTATATCTATTTTTTCAGAGTACTTGATGCTGTCAGGTAGCTTTTGCTGGCTTTTAATTCTCTTAAAGGTACAGTACACCAACATGTTCATCACAGAAGTTACACGGAAACCTGACGAGGGAAGCATGACACATTGACTTCCCTAAAGGACATGAGGAAAGCAGATGGGTTTTTATAACAAATGATAATGGTTGCTTTTAAATTCCACCAATTTCCTTCATGAGATATTCTGTGGTTCTAAATTATGAGTCAATGCCTTGACCATCATAAACTGTCTTCCCATATGTGCACAGAACAAGTTAAACATCCTCAAGAGCAATTATTTATTGATGGACATGTGGTTAGAAGGAACTTAAAACTGTTGCATCCGGATTGTACAAAGTCACAATTCATGGTTTATTCAGAAATTGCACTGAGACTGAGGACGAGACTGGGATATCATGATGGTGGTATTGGACACGATTCGTGGGTGGGAAGGACATGGAGATGTATATCTGTGAAGGACAAAATGAATTATGGAGTTTCAGAGCAGTCTGGTTCCGTCTCGCATATCAGTGAGTAATTCATAAATAGTACTTTGTTAGTTATAATTTATAAGGAAATGAATTTTTGTTCGGAACTGAAAACATTGACTTCCACTTTCCAAAATTTATATATCATGAGCAGACATTCAGATCAACCCGGTTTAGTAGACAAATATAATGACTTACCAGGAACACCAACTATGGCGAGGATGGGATAGTAACCACCTTGGATAATCCAAAGGATATCCAGGATCCGCGATGTTAATGATATCCAAGGCTAGGAAAGCCAGTAAAGACCCGAGTATAAACTCCTGCCCATTGTTGGAACATTCCAGTCTAATGTTCTCAGATTCTGATCCATTGTTGGAACATTCCAGGCTAATGTTCTCAGCTCCTGATCCATTGTTGTACCATTCCAGTCTAATGTTCTCTGATTCTGATCCATTATGGAACAATCCAATCCTAGGTCCTTAGATTTTGAACCATTATTGTAACGTTCCAGTCTAATGTTTGCAGATTCTGATCTCTTCGACACCCCACTCCCCCCCACTCCGAGCTGCTGATCCCTATTAGTGCTGTCAGTGATGCTCCTACTCATACTATGGGATAACACATTTACAGAGCCCATTCATTAGTCAATGATGGAAACTCTCCACTGGGATAATTAGGATCCACAGAGATTGACATTAATCACAGTCACTGAACAAATCGCTCCAGTTAACCTCTTTCATTTCAATATTGATTTTATTAAAAATCAAAACAACGTTTAAAATTTACACATTTGTGATGAGATATATGGGGATGACTAAAGGAAGGAATATTGGAGATGGAAGTTTGATTGTATGTAATCATTCAATCTACCTTGGATATGGGAGTAATGTCAAAGGATTATCAGAGTATAAACACATTTCTCCGGTTATAAATGGAAACATAAAGTCTGTAATTACTGATCAGTGATTATAATGCAAGTAAAATATGGAGGGAACTTTTCAAGTCCACAATTAGACAGGAAAATGTGCTACAACAATATGAGTTATAGCAAACAAATGGCATGGATATGTTAACAGAGAATATGATGTGTCACACAATTCAGATGATTATTCGAGGATCAGAGAGGGCAGGTGAGGGTCATGCTGTTAATGTTGTCGATGTCAATCAATTGTGATTAAGTACCATTCACTGGATTTCAATTGCAGTGTGATTATGATATTGGTGACATGGCTGCTGAGACTGGAGGGAGGGAACATGATATTTCCCAGTCATCAGTATTGGAATGTTACTCTTTATAAATCATAGGTAGATCAAATTGCATGGTATATCTCCAATGAGGAATGAGGAGAGCCAATATTAACCAAGCAACCAGAAGACATTGGAGCAGAAATTTGGCCATTCAGCGCATTGAGCCTGCTCCACCATTCGATTATGAACTTTTCATCCCCATTCTCCCACTTTCTATCTGTAACCGTTGATCCACTTTGCATTCAAGGACCTATCTGTCTCACTCTTAAATATACTCAATGACCTTGCCTCGACGGTCTTCTGTAGCAGTGAATTCCATAGATTCACCACTCTCTGGCTGAAGAGTTTCCTCCTTACCTTTGTTCCAAAAGGTCTCCTCTTTATGCTGTCCCCTCGGGACCTAGTCTCCACTACCATTGGAAATTAATTTCCAATATCAACTCTGTCCAGGTAATTCAGTATTCTGTAAGTTTCAATTAGACTTCCCAGTATCTTTCTGAATTCTATTAAATATAGACCCAGAGCCCTCAGATGTTCTTCATATGTTAAGCTTTTCATTCCGGGGACTATTCTCGTGAATCTCCTTGAAAAACGCTCCAGGGCCAGTACATTCTTCCTGAGATATGGGACCCAAAACTGTGCACAATCATCTAGATGTGCCCTGACCAAAGCCTTATAGAGCTTCAGAAGTACATCCCTGCATTTATATTCAAGCCCTCTTGAAATAAATCCCATAATTGTATTTGTCTTCATAACTACTGACAACGTGCAAGTTTATCTTTCGAGCCTCCTGGACTGGAACTCCCTTGTCTTTTTGCACTTCAGACTTCTGAACTTGCTCGCTATTTAGAAAATAGTCCATGCCTGTATTCTTCCTGGCAAAGTGCATGACGTCACACTTTCCCACGTTGTATTCCATCTGCCACTTCTTTGCGCACTCCCCCAACCTGTGCAAATCCTTCAGCAGGAGAAAGTGAAGACCCCAGATGCTGGAGATCAGAGGGAAAACGTATGGTGCTACAAATGCACAGTCAGTCAGGGAGCATCCGAGGAGCAGGAGATTCGACGTTTCAGGCATAAAGCCTTCATCAGGAATGAGGGGAGTGGGTGAAATAGGGTTGAGAGATAAATGAGAGGGGCTGAGGCTGGCGGGACGTTAGCTTGGAAGGCGATATCTAGATGAAGGTGGGTGGTGATAGTGATAGGTCACAGTGGAAGGTGGAGTGGATAGATGGGAAGAAAGATGGACAGGTAGTTCAGTTAAATAGGGTGGTGCTGAGTTGGAGGGATAGGTGGTGGGAAGGGAGATGAGGAAACTGGTGAAATTGCCCTTGATACCGTATGGTTAGTGGGTCCCACGGCGGAAGATGATGCATTTTTCCTCCAGACGACTGCTGGCTAGAATTTGGCAGTGGAGGAGGCCAACAACTTGCACGTCCTTGGTGCAGTGGGAGGGGGAGTTGAAGTATTTAAGCACAGGGAAGTGGTGTTGTTGGGTGTGTGCGTCTGAGAGTGTTCCCTAAACCGTTCTGCAAGTTGATGTCCTTTCTCTCCAATGGAGAAGAGACCAGGAGCAATGGATAGATTAGGTGAAGTGTTTGGATGCATAGGATGTTCTTTGCATGATATAGAAAGATCCTTCGGGGCCTTGGATTGAGGTGAAAAGGGAGGTGTTGACACAGGTTTCATACCTCTTGTAGTGGCAAAAAGGGTGTCAGGAGTGGAAGGTGGCTTGGTGGGGGTGGGGGAGCATGAACCTCACGAGGTAGTTGTGAAGGGAATGGTCTCTACAGACTGATGATAGGGGTCGGGAAGGAAGTAAATCTCAGGTGGTGGATCTGACTCTTAGTGGATCTGACTCTTAGAAGATGATGCGTTGTATCCTAAGGTTGATGGGATGGAAGGCGAGCACCAGAGGGATTCTATCCTTGTTTTAGTTGGAAGGGTGGAGTGCAAGCGCGGAGGTATGGGAAGTTGAGGAGATGCGCTAGAGCACCCTCCTGCAGCCGAACCACCTCTACAATGCTACCTGTCCCTCTATCTGGTTTTGCACTGTTTCAAAACTTAGCTAGAATCCCCTCAGTTCCTTCATTTAAATCATTAATGCACAAAATGAATAGTTGTGGTCCCAACACTGAGTCTTGTGGAACACCACTTGTCCCTGCCTGCCATCCTGAGAAGGACCCTCTTATCCCTACTCTTTGCTTTCTGTCAGACAGCCATGCTTCTATCCATGCTAGCAGCTTGTCTCTAACACCATGGGTCCTTATCTTTCTCAGTAGCCTTCTTTGTGGCACCTTGTCAAAGCATTCTTGAGGAACAAGTGGATAACATCTATTGGTTCTCCTTGGTCTAATCTGCTCGCTACTCCCTCAATGTATTCTAGCAGGTTTATCAGGCCAGATGTCCCCTTGAAGAAACCATGCTGACGCTGTCCTACTTTACCAAAGACCTCCAAGTATTCAGAAGTCCCATCCTTCAGATGGATTCCAGGGTGTTACCCACAACTAAGGTTAGGCTAATCAGTCTGCAATTTTCCAACTTTTGCCTAACTTCCTTATTACATGGAGTATCATGTTAGACATTTTCCAGCCATTTGGCCCTTTCCTGATTTTAGTCATTCCTGAAAGATTACCAGTTAGGCTTGCACTACCTGTTCAGCTATCTCTCTTGCAATGCTGGGATGTAGTCCACCTGGTCCAGATTATTTATCCACATTCAGGCCATTCAGTTTTCTAACATGTTCTTCTTGATGATAGCCACCATACTCAGCTCTGCCCTCTCACTCTGTTCATTTTTTGGGAAATTACTCATGTCTTCCACCATGAAGACTGATGCGAAGTTCCTCATTCGTTTCTTTGTTTCCCACTACTGTCTCTCCAACATCATTTTCCAGTGGCCCACATTCACTTTTACCTCTCTTTTGCACTTTGTCTAGCTAATGAACCTCTTACAGTCTCCTTTATATTACTGGTTAGCTTACCCCTACATTTAATATTCTCCCTCATTTTTTTTCTTCCCTTCTGTTGATCGTTGTAAGTTTCCCCATCTCTAGTTTCCCTCTGCTCTTCACCAAATTATTTGCTTGTTCTTTTGCTTTGATACAATCCCTGACTTCCCTTGTCAGCCCTAGTTGTCTCATCCTCCCTGCACCATGCCTCTATTCCTCAGCATGAATCTCTGCAGTGTCTCCTGAATTAATCTTGGAATCTCCTGCCATTGCTGTTCCCCTGCCTTTCCTACTGGACCCCTCTCCCGGTCAATCCTACCCAGCTTCTCCCTTATGTCTCTGTAGTTGCCTTTATTCAGCTGAAATACTCTTACCTCTGATTATATCTTCTCTCTCTCAAATTGCAGAATACATTCAACCATGTTCTGATCACTGCTTCCGAAGTTCCCCTTCACTTTAAGCTTCCTTATCTAGCCTGCGTCATTAGATCCAGTATCATCTGTCCCGGGTCGGCTCTACCACTAGCTTCTGCAAAAAAAAAAACATATCATAGACATTCCTGTAATTTCTTTTCTTGCGATCCACTACCAACCTGATTTTCCCAATCTGCCTGCATATCAAAATCACCCACGATCACTGTATTTTGCCTTTCCTACACATCTTTTCTATCTCCTGGTGTATCTTCTGCCCCAGCTCCTGACTATATTTTGGAGCCCTGTGCAAGACTCCAACTGTGGTTGTCTTACCTTTGTGGTTCCTCAGTTCCACCAACGCAGATTCTACACTATCTGACTTTACTTCCTTTCTTACTATTGATTTAATTTCATTTCTTACTAATAATGCATATTCGCTCCACCTGCCCACTTGCTTATCTTTTCAATAGGATAAATGTCCTTAAATATCCTGATCCCCTTGCAGCCACTTCTCCGTGATGCTCATCACCTCATACCTACCGATTTCAATCTGTGCCACAAGCTGATTTACCTCATTCCTTGTACAGCATGGATTCAGATATAATATGGTCAGTCCTGTATTAACTGTACCTCCTGTCATGCCATTCATTTGACCAGTTTGCTTCAAGTTTGATTGTTAAACATTTCCAGATGCTCTATCCTATTTGTGTCTGTGCTGGATATTTTAATAACCTCTCCTGAGTTCTGTACTCTTACCCCCTCTTTTAATTCGGCTTTTCTAATTAAACACTGTAACTGAACCCCCACCCCGCACACACACACACTCCTGATCAGTTTAAATCTATGTTCTACAGTCCTAGTTAGGATTCACTCGGACTCTGGTCCCAGCACGGTTCAGATGATGACTGTCCCATTGGAACAGGTTTTTTCTTCCTCCGTAATAAAATTGATTTATTCAACACAAAACACAGGGACAAAATAAACTTTTCTGTACATACCAAAATATGAAAACTACAAAGAGACAAGGTGGTTAAAATACACTTACTATGTGGTGCTATATAAATTGAAATGTGAATTACAAAACCATGGAAGTGATGTGCAAACTTTGTCAATCATTATTTGACCCGCAGCTGAGATCCTGATTTCCCGTCTGTCAGTAATCCCCATCACTGAGATTCTCTCGCCCTGTCTCTCACACAGTGTCAAGAGGGGTTACAAGTTGATGTTGGCCCAGAATATTTAAATTAATCCACCTTCTCTCTGGAGCCAATCTATTGGTCTATTGGATTCTGATTAGCTGTCAGCAACTCAGCTCCGTGATGTCATTGGCGGTAAATGATCTGGGATGACAGCCAGTATCACAGGGTATGGCACCAGACAAAGCGCTTGCAGTCTCTGGGAGTTTGGAAATGAAATTCTGTGTATTTCTCCTCATGCGGCTTCCTGATTACTTCACACTCGTCTGACATCCGTTACTCTCACTCATTCTGTTGCTCCGTTTTCTCGCCACTCTGTTTATCTCACTTCACTTTCTTTCTCTCTGTTTATTCCTCTCTATCTCTCTCAGCCTATTTCCGATCATTCTCTTTATTTTCAAGTGGTCAAGTTGGAGAGCTCGTGGATGCATGGTGGCCTGATTGGCCTCCTCTGTGCTGTATTAATTCTGAATTTCACTGACCTAAAATAAACACTTTAGGTGCCTGGAGAGACAAGCTGATCCACTGAAGGACACATCGCACAATTAGACATTATTTCTCCCTGTTTTCTGACATGCAGCGATCTCGAAATATCTGTCCAAACAAACAGACTCCTCACATTAACATCAGCACACTTCAGACTGCCAGGTCCACTGTGTTCAGTACCTCTGCCTGCTTGCAGTTGGTCTTAGCTGTACTGAAATTAATCTACAACTCCTCCTCAGTCAATGTTTCTGTGGACCAATTGCTGTCGTTCCCCACGCCCCTTCCCCCGCCCCTTTCCCCCACCCCCACCCACCGCCGCCACACACTAGTTTAAACCCTCCTAAGGGACAATGGGCCACCCGGACGAACCAACCCAACCACCCTGTAGCACAGCATTTCAACTCCCCCTCCCACTCCACCGAGGATATGCAGGTAATTGGAATCATCCACCGCCAGACCACAACAACCCGACGGTCGGAGGAAGAGCGTCTTATCTTCCGACTGGGAACCCTCCAACCACAGGGGATGAACTTGGACTTCACCAGTTTCTTCATCCCCCCTCCCCCCACCTTGTCTCAGCCGAATCCCTCCAGCCCGGCACCGCCTTCCTGACCTGCAGTCTTCTTCTTGACCTCTCCGCCTCCATCCTACTCCGACCTATCACCCTCACCTTGACCTCTTTCCACCTATAAAATTTTCAACGCCCCTCCTCCAAGTCCCTCCTCCCTACCTTTTATCCTCTCCTGCTGAACACTCTCTGCTCATTCCTGAAGAAGGGCCTGTGCCCGAAACGTCGAGTCTCCTGTTCCCTAGATGCTGCCTGACCTGCTGTGCTGTTCCAGCAATAAAGTTTCAACTTTGATCTCCAGCATCTGCAGACCTCACTTTCTCCACAATGACAAACCTGCCTTCCAGGAGATTGCTGCCAGTTCAGGACCATCCCGTCCTTCTTGTGTATATCCTATCGACCCGGGAATCCCAATGATCCACATGTCAGAAGTGCTGCCTCCCCTACCAGCTCTTTGGCAGTGTAGTTAATTGTGCTATCTTCCTGCTTCTAATCTCACTCACACGTGACATATTCTAATGTCTCCAAAATTCAAATTTCCTTTTAGCACAACTCCATCAAGGCATTTTATTTAAAGTGGATAGACTTGATAACAAAAAAATAAGTGTGATGTCAGGAAAGTGAGACCACTGAATCAGTCCAATGACCAGAGGATCAGATATCTATCCCCGCCATTAAGCGTATTTGACAAGTCATACATATTGACCATCTGTTTGCCAATGAACGAGGATAAACAGAAGATTTGAAAATGTCAGAGCAGATGTATGTCATTCAACCTGTTTACTCAGCTTTGCTATTCAATTGGATTCTAGTTATTATGTTCTTTACAATGACAGGGTCTTTACCCAGCATCCCCAGCGGGCAGAAAGTTCCCAGTGTCGTTGTGTGCACAGTCCTGTGAAGTGAGTATCCAGTGCCAATGAATGGGGTGTGGGGAGTACCAGGGGTGGCACAAGGAAAGACTGCATGTAGTGACGATGGACTGAGGGACTGAAAGAGATGGAGTGGGTATCCAGGGACACTGCACTCACACAAGTGGCCGGGCAAGATTCCTCAACACCCAGAGCAACCCGCGAACCACGGCTGTTTTTACAAAAATCTGTCACATTTGCTGCATGTCTCCATCAAACAAAAGCAAAAATACTCTAGATTGTAGAAATCTGAAGCAAACACAGAGACGTACTATGGAGAGACAAAAGAGTTAATGTTCCCAATCCAGACACAGGAAGAATGTACAAAGTCCACATAGACAGGGCCCAGAGATTGAAGTTGAATCCGAGTCTCCAGCATTGTGAGGCAGCATTGCTGTGTCACCATGCAGCCCAATGATGGATACTTGGGGATAGTATAGTTAGAGGCATAGATACTGTTCTCCGTGATTGGGATTGAAAGTCTTGAAGCTTGGGTTGTCTACCTGGTGCTCGGGTTTGGCATATCTCATCTGGGTTGCAGAACTTGGAGCGGGAGGGGACTGATCCACTGATAAGGATCCGTGTAGGTACCAACGACTGGACAAACAAATAATAATAAGATCGGCGGGTAATAGGCAGGTGGGCAGAGAGATAGAGTTGTCTCATTATTAAGAATGGAATTGAGTCAATGATCAATAATAAGAAATAAAGTAAGGTCAGATGGTGTAGAATCTGTGTCGGTAGAATTGAGGAATCAAAAATGTGAAAAAAAAAGTTGGTGTTATGTACAGGGAGCTGGGGTGCAAGATACACCAGGAGGTGGAAAGATCTGCAGGAAAGGTAAAACTACAGTGATCATGTGGGATTTCATTATGCAGGTTGACTGGGAATTCAGGTTGGTCGTGGTCCGCAAGAAAAGGAATTTGTGGAATGTCTATGAGATGGCTTCTTGCAGCAGCTTGTGTCGCCAGAGTAGATGAGGGGAGCTTAAGGTGAAGGAAATCATAGGAGGCAAGGATCATAATATGATTGAATTTACTCTGCAATTTCAGATGGAGAAGTTAGAATCAGAAGCAACGGTATTACAGCTGAATAAAGACAATTACAGAGACATGAGGAGGAGCTGGGTATAATTGACTGGGAGACGGGCCCAGCAGGAAAGGAAGTGCAACAGCAGTGACAGGAAATCAGGTATAGCATAAAAGCAAAAGATAAAGGATATAATGTGGCATCGTGCAGTGGGAAACCTGAGGATTGGAAAGCTTACAAAGACAAAACAGAGTGCAAACAAAACAAAATAAGGAGGGAGATTTTTAAATATGGGGGTAAGCTCGCCAGTAATGTAAAAGAAGACTGTAACAGTTTCTTTCGATATATAAAGCACAAAATAGCGGCGAAAGTGAACAATGTACAACTGGAAAATGATACTGGAGAGATAGCAGTGGGGAACGAGAAAATGGTCAGGGAACTGAATAAATACTTTGCATCAGCTTTCACGGTGGAAGACACGAGTAATTCCTAAAACATTCGAGAGATTGAGGGGCCAGAGCTGAGTGTGATGGCCACGACTATTGAGAACATGCCAGAAACAATTGAATAACACGAAGGTGGTTTAAATAACCTTGACCAGATGGACCACTCCCCCGTGTTATAAGGGAGATAGCTGAAGAGGGAGTGCAGGCGATCGTGGTTTATCTTTCAGGACCCACTTAAGTAAGGAACGATCCCAGAGCACTGAAAACACACTAACGTGACACCCCTTTTTAACAAGGGAGTAAAGAAAAACACAAAAACTCTACAATGAATAGCTTAACCTCGATCATAGGTAAGATCCTCGAAACCATTGTGAAGGATGAGATTTCGGAATACTTGGAAGTATTTGGTAAAACATTGCAAAGTCAAAATTGTTTCACCAAGGGAAGTTCATGCGTGATAAACCTGTTGGAATTCTTTGAAGAGGAAATAAGCAGGCTTGACCAAGCACAGCAATGATAGTAGTTATGCACCTGGATCTCAAGAAGACCTTTGCCAAGGAGTCAGACAGGACACGTCTGAGTACGATTACAGAGACATGTGGGAGGAGCTGGGTATAATTGACTGGGAGAAGGGCCGAGCAGGAAAGGCAGTGCAACAGCAATAACAGGAGACTTTTGGATTTTTGTTCGAGGTAAGGTAGTGCCATTGTTAGAAGCTTGGCTGTCTGGCAGAAAGCAGAGAGTGGAGATGAAATGGTCGTTATCATGATGGCAGCCGATGACAAGTGGTGTTCCACAGGCTCAGTGTTGGAATGGTAACTTTTTACTCTAACAAGTAAAAAGTCTAACTTGTTACGCTAACAATCTAGATGAGGGAATCGAAAGTATTCTGGCTAGGTTTGCCGATGATGAAAAGATAGGCAAATGGACAGGTCGTACTGAGGAGGCGGAGAGGCAGAAGAAGGATTTCAACATGTAAAGAGATTGGCAAATGCATTCCAGTGTTGGAAAGTGTGAAGTCGTGAACTTTGGCACAAAGAATAGAGGCATGGTCTATTTTCTAAATTGGGAGAAAGTTCAGAAATCTGAAGTGCAAATGTACTTGCGAGTTCTAGTGCAGGGTTCTCTCAAGGTAAGCTTGCACATTGAGGCAGTAGTTATGAGGGCAATTGCATTTTTATTGATGGCATTTATTACGAGAGGAATTGACTATAAAACCGGTTGCATACGGCTCTGGCGAGGCCACATTTGGAGTATTGTGCGTAACCTTGAGCGTATCTCAGGAAGAATGCACTGGCCCTACAGTGTGTTCACAGGATGTTCACGAGAATGGTCGTAGGAATGAAACGCTTATCGTATGAGGCATGTTTGAGGAGTCTGGGCCTATACTCAATAAAGTTTAGAAGAATGAAAGGAATTGTAACTGAAGCATGCAAAATACTGAATGACCTGGATAGAGGAGATGTTGATAGATGTTTCCATTGGACGAGGACCCGAGAGCACAGTCTTAGATGAAAGGGAACACCCTTTAGAACAGTGATAAGGAGAAATGTCTTTAACCGGAGAATGGCCGAGTTTTGAAATTTATTGCCACAGAAGGCAGTGGGGCCAGGTCATTGATAATATTTGAGAAGGAGGTCGATTAGTATTGATTATCCAGGGGATCAATGATTACAAACAGAAGGTCGGAGAATGGGTCAGAGAAAACTGTCAGCGATGATTGTATGGTGGTGCAGACTCGATGGGCTTACTGGCCTAATGTCTGCTCCTATGTTTTATCGACTTCTGGTGTAAACCTCAAGGAGGCACCTTGCAGCTCTGAGAAGATAGATCATGTCCTTCATGAATGTCAGTAGCTGGAGGGAACAGTTAACTGTTTTAGAATGAAGGTATTGTGGCTGCTGTCCGGGTGGTGGATAATATGATATTCAGTGCGGGATCACACACCCACTGCACTGTATTAATGTGGAGAGAGTTTATTCAAAACCTGGACGTCTCTGTCTCTCTCAATCACCGTGGAGAGTGCGGGTTGGGGTGGGAGGGCGTAACGTCCTCCCAGGCACTTAAACTATCCAGCATTATGCATCCTGAGTGAAATAATAGTCATGGAAACTACGACCTTCTCATTGTATGTTTAGAATATAAGGAGTGATTGTCGATCCCACTCAGTGTTCAATGCAATCACCTCGTATTCTCTCACAGCGCTCCCGATAAACTTTCACTCACTCCTCGTGGTGCTATCATCACAGAGATTAATCTGGTGGAACCCCTGTTCATTCTCTTGAGGTAAGGAGCTCACACCTTATAAAGGAGAGAAAGTCTGCCCACAATGCCCCAAATAGTGCCTGAACAACACTCTCAGGTTCGATCGCAATAATTCCTTTCCCTCACTTAGCTGGCTCAGTTTCTTTTGTGTGAAATATGGAACTATTAATTTACGATGTACTGTCACTGATTAAAAATTTAAAACATCCTTACATCTGTAGGTCAGCATCAATAAAGCCAACACAAGAGGTGCCTATCGAGATGGACATCACTCTCAGCGAGAGACTCAATCCATCTAAAACATTGAATGGCCACCTACCTGAATGGAAATCAGCTGCAGGAATTTAGAAGAGAGGCAGAGGAAGGGAGGTATCTTTCCTTTTGATCTGCCCTTACGGGATGTGTGCAGACCTGATCAGGCCAGCATCTTATGCCTTACTTGAACTGTGTGTTCAGTTGCTCCACAGGACAGTAAATAGTAAAACACAGCGCTGTGGGATTGCAGTCACACAAATTCTGGATCAGTGGTGCTGGAAGAGCACAGCAACTCAAGCAGCATCCAACGAGCAGCTGCCTGAATTGGATGCTGTCTGAATTGCTGTGCTCTTCCAGCACCACTGATCGAGAACCTGGTTTCCAGCATCTGCAGTTATTGTTTTTACCTTGCAGTTACACAGAGTCTTGACCAGGGAAGGATGACCCACTGCTTTCTCTAATGAGCATGAGGCAAGCCGATATCAACAGATTATTATTCTGTGGCTCTAGATTATGAGCCAATGGTGTGACCACCATACACTGCCTTCCCATCTTTCAGATTTTGTGCAGAAAAGAAGTTAAACATTTCAAGTGCAATTACTTTACAATGGACTCGTAGTAAGAAGGGTCTTGAAACAGCTCTATCCCGGAATTAACAAATGCACAAATTATGGTTTATTCAGGCGTTGCACTGAGGCTGAGGAGGAGCCTGGACGTCATAATGGTGGTACTCGAAAGGATTGGTGAGTGCGGAGGGTATGGAGATGTAAACTGTGCAGGAGAAAATGGATCAAGGAAGTTGAGAACAGTCTGTTTCATCCTCACATATCGGTGAGCAATTTGTATTGAGTAATTTGCTAATTATAATTTCTAAAGAATGGAATCATTGATTGGAAATGAAAACGTTGATTAGCACCTTTCCAAAATTTACATATCATGAACATCAATTCAGTTCAGACCGTTTCACTAGACGGCTCGAGTGACTTACCAGAAACACCAACTATAGCAAGGATAGAATAGTAGCCAGCTTGAATAACCATCAGTGCATCTTCAATCCGCGATGCTAAAGATATCCAAGACTGAGAAAGCCAGGAAAGACCAGCGGATAAACTTCTGTCCATCCTTGCAAAATTCCAGTCTAATTGTTGTGGTTCTGTTCGCCGAGCTGGGAATATGTGTTGCAGACGTTTCGTCCCCTATCTAGGTGACATCCTCAGTGCTTGGAAGCCTCCAGTGAAGCGCTTCTGTGATCTTTCCTCCGGTATTTATAGTGATTTGTATCTGCCGCTACCAGTTGTCAGTCCCAGCTGTCCGTTGCAGTGGCCGCTATATTGGGTCCAGGTCGATGTGCTGATTGATTGAATCTGTGGATGAGTACCATGCCTCTAGGAATTCCCTCGCTGTTCTCTGTTTGGCTTGTCCTGTAATTGTAGTGTTGTCCCAGTCGAACAGTGACAGCCAGACTACTGCGACCACTAGGACTCATAACAGCACACAAACCAACAGCCACTCTCAGACAGCAACTCACCAGAACGAAGGACTCGATACCCAGCATGAGCAAAATCAATGTAGTGTACAAAATCCCATGCAAGGACTGCACAAAACACTAGATAGGACAAACAGGAAGATAGCTAAGGATCCGCATTCATGAACACCAACTAGCCACGAAACGTCACGACCAGCTATCCTTAGTAGCCACACACGCAGATGACAAGCAACATGAATTCGACTGGGACAACACTACTATTATAGGACAAGCCAAACAGAGAACAGCCAGGGAATTCCTAGAGGTATGGCCCTCATCCACAGATTCAATTAATAAACACATCGACCTGAGCCCAATATATCGACCACTGCAACGGACAGCTGGAACTGACAACAAGAAGCGGCAGATTCAAACCACTACAAATGCCGGAGGAAACATCACAGGAAATATCAGAAATAAGGTGGGTGAACTTAAGGCGTGGATCGGTACCTGGGACTACGATGTTGTGGCCATCACGGAAACGTGGATAGATGAGGGACAGGAATGGCTGTTGGAGGTTCCTGGTTACAGGTGTTTCAGTAAGATTAGGGAGGGTGGGAAAAAAGGAGGGGGGGTGGCATTGCTAATTAGAAATGGTTTAACGGCTGCAGAAAGGAAGTTTGAGGGGGATCTGCCTCTGGAGGTAGTATGGGCTGAAGTCAGAAATAGGAAAGGTGCAGTCACCTTGTTGGGGTTTACTATAGGCTCCCCAATAGCAGCAAAGATGTGGAGAAACAGATTGGGAAACAGATTTTGGAAAGGTGCAGAAGCCACAGGGTCGTAGTCATGGGCGACTTCAACTTCCCAACTATTGATTGGAAGCTCTTTAGATCAAGTAGATTGGGGCGGTGTTTGTGCAGTGTGTCCAGGAAGCTTTTCTAACGCAGTATGTAGATTGTCCAACCAGAGGGGAGGCCATATTGGATTTGGTACTCGGTAATGAACCGGGACAAGTGGTGGGCTTGTTAGTGGGTGAACATTTTGGTGATGGTGACCACAATTCTGTGACTTTCACCTTGGTTATGGAGAGAGATAGGTGCGCACAACAAGGTAGATTTTATAATTGGGGGAAGGGAAATTACGATGCTGTAAGGCAGGATTTGAGGAGCATACGTTGGGAGCATAGGCTGTCAGGGAAGGATGTGGTGGAAATGTGGAACTTTTTCAAAGAGCAGATACGACGTGTCCATGATATGTATGTACCTATCAGGCAGGAAAGAAATGGTCGTGTGAGGGAGCCTTGGTTGACGAGAGAGGTTGAATGTCTGGTAAAGAGGAAGAAGGAGGCTTACATAAGGTTGAGGAAACAGGATTCAGACAGAGCAGTGGAGGGATACAGGATAGCCAGAAGGGACCTGAAGAAAGGGATTAGGAGAGCTAAGAGAGGGCATGAAAAATCCTTGGCGGATAGGATCAAGGATAACCCCAAGGCATTTTATGCGTATGTGAGAAACCTGAGAATGACGAGAACGAGGGTAGGTCCGATCAAGGACAGTAGTGGGAGACTGTGTATTGAGTCGGAAGAGATAGGAGAGGTCTTGAACAAGTACTTCTCTTCAGTATTTACGAACGAGAGGGACCGTATTGTAGAAGAGGAGAGTGTGAAATGGACTGGTAAGCTAGAAGAGATACCAGTTAGGAAGGAAGATGTGTTGGACATTTTGAACAACTTGAGGATAGACAAGTCCCCCGGGCCTGACGGGATATATCCTAGGATTATGTGGGAAGCAAGAGAGGAAATGCAGTACCGTTGGCAATGATCTTCTCGTCTTCACTGGCAACGGGGGTGGTACCAGGGGACTGGAGAGTAGCGAATGTTGTGCCCCTGTTCAAAAAAGGGAATAGGGATAACCCCGGGAATTACAGGCCTGTTAGTCTTACTTCTGTGGTAGGCAAAGTAATGGAAAGGGTACTGAGGGATAGGATTTACGAGTATCTGGAAAGACACTGCTTGATTAGGGACAGCCAGCACGGATTTGTGAAGGGTAGGTCTTGCCTTACAAGTCTTATTGAATTCTTCGAGGAGGTGACCAAGCATGTGGATGAGGGTAGAGCAGTGGATGTAGTGTACATGGATTTTAGTAAGGCATTTGATAAGGTTCCCCATGGTAGGCTTATGCGGAAAGTCAGGAGGCATGGGATAGAGGGAAATTTGGCCAATTGGATAGAAAACTGGCTAACCGGTCGAAGGCAGAGAGTGGTGGTAGATTGTAAATATTCAGCCTGCAGCCCAGTTACAAGTGGAGTTCCGCAGGGATCAGTTCTGGGTCCTCTGCTGTTTGTAATTTTTATTAATGACTTAGATGAGGGAGTCGAAGGGTGGGTCAGTAAATTTGCAGATGATACGAAGATAGGGGGAGTTGTGGACAGTGAGGAGGGCTGTTGTCGGCTGCAGAGGGACTTAGATATGATGCAGAGCTGGGCTGAGGAGTGGCAGACGGAGTTCAACCCTGCCAAGTGTGAGGTTGTCCATTTTGGAAGAACAAATAAGAATGCGGAATACAGGGTTAATGGTAGGGTTCTTAGTCAGGTGGAGGAACAGAGGGATCTTGGGGTCTATGTACATAGATCTTTGAAGGTTGCCACTCAGGTGGATAGAGTTTGTAAGAAGGCCTATGGAGTATTATCATTCATTAGCAGAGGGATTGAATTCAAGAGTCGTGAAGTGATGTTGCAGCTGTACAGGACTTTGGTTAGGCCACAGTTGGAGTACTGTGTGCAGTTCTGGTCGCCTCACTTTAGGAAAGATGTGAAAGCTTTGGAGAGGGTGCAGAGAAGATTTACCAGGATGTTGCCTGGAATGGAGAGGAAGTCGTATGAGGATAGGTTGAGAGTTCTCGGCCTTTTCTCGTTGGAACGGCGAAGGATGAGGGGTGACTTGATAGAGGTTTATCAGATGATCAGAGGAATAGATAGAGTAGACAGTCAGAAACTTTTTCCCCGGGTACAACAGAGTGTTACAAGGGGACATAAATTTAAGGTGAAGGGTGGAAGGTATAGGGGAGATGTCAGGGGTGGGTTCTTTACCCAGAGAGTGGTGGGGGCATGGAATGTGCTGCCCGTGGGAGTGGTAGAGTCAGAATCATTGGCGACCTTTAAACGGCATTTGGATAGATACATGGATGGGTGCTTAATCTAGGTTAGAAGTTCGGCACAACATCGTGGGCCGAAGGGCCTGTTCTGTGCTGTATTGTTCTATGTTCTATGTTCTAACGGCTTTCCAGGAGGCTCCCAAGCACTGAGGATGTCACCGAGACAGGGGATGAAACGTCTGCAACACAAATTCCCAGCTCGGCGAACAGAACCACAACAACGAGCACCCGAGCTACAAATCTTCTCACCAAGTTTGAATTTCAGTCTTATGTTCACAGATTCTGATGCAGTGTTGGAACATTTCAGTCTAATGCCATCAGTTTCTGATCTCTCCTCAGCCTCTCTCTGAAGCAGCGGATCCCTGTTACTGGTGTGGGTGATGCTCACGCTCATACGATTGGATAAAACACTGAAAGCATTCCTTATTCATAGAAGAGAGACGCATAGGATCCATGGATACTGATATAATCACAATTGCTGAATAAACAGCTCAGTTAATCCATTTCAATTCAATACTATTTCATTAAAATTCAAAATAACTTTGAACATTAGTGCATTCTGAGTGCGATATGTGAGTGTGACTGAAGGAACGACTGTTGACGATGGAAGATTGTTTGCGTGTAATCATTCAGTCTGCCTTGGGTATGGAAATGATGCCAGAGGTTTAACAGAACATAAACATACTTCTCTGCTCTTACATGGAGAAACAAATCCTGTAACTACAGATCAGTCAGTGCAATATTCAGATTGTTATTCCAGAATCAGACAGGGCTGGTGTGGGTCATGTTGTTGATGTTATCGATGCTAAGAAACTGTGACGGTGTATCACTTACTGGACTTAATTTACATTGTGATTATGACATTGGGGAAAAGAGAGAAGTGGAGAGGATTCGGGGACATGGCTGTTCAGTCTGGGCGGAGGAACAATGATGTTCCCCAACCACTAGCATTGGAACTTTGCTCTTTATAACTCATACAAAGAACAGATTCAAGGATACATCTACAATGAGGTATTAACAGAGACAACATTAATGAAATGCATTTATGCAATACAAAATACAGGGAATAAATGATTTTCTATACAGAGCGAAATATGCACACTACAAAGGGATAGGTTGTTAAAATGCACTCCTGATATCGAGCTATATAAATTGAAATGTGGATTACAAAACTATGGAAGTGGTGTAAAATATTTATCAATGATTATTCGATCCACAGCTGAGATCCTGATTTCCCCTCCGTCAGTGTAATGGAAAATTAACAAAATTAACATTTTCTGTGAAAACTGAAAGAGAATGCTATGCTAAATTTCAAACTTTTCTGAACTTTGCTAATAGTTTGCTCAATTCTGCAGTCGAGGACACAGCTTGTCTTTGCTGAACATTGTAAACATTCAACCTGGTCTGGCGAGCAGTCGAATTCAGCAGAAAAGAAAAACATAGAGACAGTTATTTCCACGGCAAAGGAATGAGAAAATAAGAACTCGAATGTTTCCCAGCCCTTATTCTTGAGGGTGTGATAAGAACAGTTTACAGCAATAAATGAATTTTGTTCAGGGTCCTGAAACAAAGCGTTTTTTGCCAAGTGTATTGGTTCCCTCCAATGGTTAAAAATAAAGTTTTTTCTTTGCTCTTGATAGCTTCTGAGTTCAGTCAGTTTAATTTCCATGACAGTAAACGTGGGGGCTCGTCCAGTATTCCGCGTTTAGGTAAGATTCTGAAGATTCCTAGGAGGCGCAGGTGGCAGCGCCTTGATGGTCCTTCACATCATCTTGAGCACTGAAGTGTCCCCTTTGCGTGAGAGGACTGGGAGTCTGTGGGTTTGAATCGAATAGTGTCGGGGTAAGAGCAGTCGCTTAAAGATTCCTATGTAGAGACTCATCCTAAGAGAATAAATAAATCAGGAAGAGGGTTCAGTAAAATCTCGCATGGTATTCGAGCAAAACTCAAGGGAAAGGATTGCCATCTCTAGAGTAGTTAAGAGACAGCAGGCTAATGGTGGTTCTAGACTTGGAACCAACACAGGTTGAGTTTGACTCGCCAAAGTCACACCGGGTACGTGGTTTCTTGGTTAACAAAAAACAAGGCATTGTGGCGGACGCGCCCAATGCGAGAGGAGACCTCCAGAGGTAAAGGCAGGTCAAATGTAAAAGATAATGGTATCGCGAAAGAGCTGAACACTTTTCCAGTAACGTTGAAAATGGGCTTCAGCAAGACCAAACAAAAAGATGGTTAACAGAGGACTTGGAATGGTCAATCAACAATACAGTATATGTTAAATAATTACGGCTCAGAGTCTGTACAGCAGTTAGAATTGTGGATCAAGGAATGTGGTTTTAGTAAAAGGCAATTGGAAATACTGAGGTCACGGTTGGAGGACAGAGAGTAGGAGAAACGAAAGGTGGAAAATAGAACCTAGGAATTGGAGTGCTTATAATATGTGGAAGGCTGAGGCTGATATCAGAGAAAGGAAATCTCAAGTAAAAGACATATCAAATATGCATACAAACATTAGAGCACATGCAGACGTGTGAGAAAAGAACCTAACGAAGCTGAACAGTACCTTAAGTCTGTTTCAGATCCTGACATTGATGACTACCCTCTGAGATAAATGACCCTCCAAGATCTGCATGGTGAAGATCCCAAGTTAGCGACCGCAGCCTCAGGGTCTGCTGAATCACTGATGGCATGCCATAACCCCAACCAACTGAAGGAAGAGGGCCAAAAGAAGAATGCCCACTCCACGACAGGAAGGCATCCAGAGTCTGTCCACGATCACCCCATGATGGATGATGAGTCAGGCGGTGAGAGTATTGGCGTATGATCATCTTACCAGGTAGTTCTGCAAGCAACAATGGTTGATGTTGCAGGTCCAGAAGGGTGCCCAGTGTGGGTCCACTTTACATGGACCAGTAAAGATTTCGGACGTGCCTCTGGGCAGTTGCCTGATCCACGTACGATTGGAGGGAATAAGTTCACCGAAGAAGTGACGAAGTTCTGTACCGAGTTCTGTCCCACATTGTATGCGATGAGACGCCGCTTGGGACGAAGGCTTTGTGCTGATGTCACCAAAATCAAGTATAACTGGCCAGCCGTAAATGTCCATGCCAGATCAACCGACCCACAAGAGGAAGAAAATGGAGACTTTAATGCTTTTATTGCAGCGCTGGCAATCGCCTGTAGGGAAGCATTCCCAGTGCGAATGGACATGACCAAAGCTGCAATGTGTAAACAAGGAGAAGGTGAGACAGTGTCCCAGTACCTTACGCGCCTCACTGAAGTCCATAACATCCATAATGGACTGAGGCCACCCGACGACATAATGGCAGAAATCACGGCATATGAGGAACACCTGAGGAACAGCTTCATCAATGGAATGAAGGACGAAATAGTGAAAAAGGTAAAAGGCACATATATATTACCTGGGACACGGGAAAGCTGAATTTGATAGAACAACATGCGATACATGCTGAAAAATTGCTTATCCAGGAGAAGGATAGGTGGAAACTAAAGATAGACAACAAGTGCATAACGCTCAGCTTACTTTGATGCAAATGGTCATAAAGCCGTTGGAGGGATGTGCTGCAGGAAAAGAGAGAGGCAGAGGGGAAGGTTGTGGAAGTGGAAGAGGAAGGGGTTGCAGAAGAAGTGCTGGCAGAGATCGATCTGGCGGGTGCTTAGTTTGTGGAGCAATGGACCACTGGGCGTGACAGTGCCCGCACAGACAGACTCACTCGGCCCTGGAGGCTAGGCAGCAGTGTGACTGAGTTGGAGGTCGGCAGCCCACAAGGTACAGGTTAGCCTCTTTCCTTTATGCTTAGCAACGAAGACTCGCTTATGCTAATCTCGTCTACTAACCTTATTGACCCTGAGACGTGTCCCACCTCGATATTGAGCACTGCGATTGTGAAGTGTGGACAATACATTCATTATAACAACGATGCCTATAAGTCGATGCCTCCCTCTATGTTATATGTGGAAGGGACACCAGTTACTTTTTTTAGTAGACACAGGGGCAGCATATTCAGTCATTAAATCAAGCCAGTTCAGAGAGTCAACGCCAATAAAGTTGAGTGGATGGTTCCTGAACTCAATGGGTGCATCAGGAGTTGTGCTACGAGAGAGATTTACGGCACCGCTGCAGAGCAGAATATCCGTTAAAACCTGAGGCTATAGCAGGAATTACTCCAGTCTTTGAATTCTCCTTTTCAGGCAATAACTCTGTTGTTCCGCGCGCATCAAATGTTCCTAACCCCTGTTCTATATTAGATCAAATTCCACCGGACAGTAAATTATTCTCTATTGTGGATTTAGCAAATACCTTCTTAAGTGCACTGGTACACCCAGATAGTCAATTCTGATTTGCTTTTTTTATTCAAAGAGAAATCATATAACTTCACATGACTTTGTCAAGGTTACTGTGAGTCCCCCACCATATACAATTAGGCTCTATGCAGGAGTCTGGAGACTTTTATTTTAACCCTGGGGTCAGCGCTTCTGCAGTGTGTAGATGATTGCTTGATAGCAGCATAAACTACACCTACATTGGTGATTCCGAATCCAGCTGAAACTTTATTGCTGGAACAGCACAGCAGGTCAGGCAGCATCTAGGGAACAGAAGATTCGACGTTTCGGGCACATGCCCTTCTTCAGGAATGAGCAGAGAGTGTTCAGCAGGAGAAGATAAAAGGTAGGGAGGAGGGACTTGGAGGAGGGGCGTTGGAAATGTGATAGGTGGAAAGAGGTCAAGGTGAAGGTGATAGGTCGGAGTAGGGTGGAGGCGGAGAGGTCAAGAAGGAGACTGCAGGTCAGGAAGGCGGTGCCGGGCTGGAGGGATTCGGCTGAGACAAGGTGGGGGGAGGGGGGATGAAGAAACTGGTGAAGTCCAAGTTCATCCCCTGTGGTTGGAGGGTTCCCAGTCGGAAGATAAGACACTCCTCCTCCGACCTTCGCGTTGTTGTGGTTTGGCGGTGGATGAGTCCAATGACCTGCATATCCTCGGTGGAGTGGGAGGGGGAGTTGAAATGCTGTGCTACAGGGTGATTGGGTTGGTTCGTCCGGGTGGCCCAGAGGTGCTCTCTGAATCGCTCCGCAAGTAGGCGGCCTGTCTCCCCAATATAGAGGAGGCCACACCGGCTGCAGCGGATGCAGTAGATAATGTGGGTGGAGGTGCAGGTGAACCTGTGGCGGATATGGAAGTTTCCTTTGGGGCCTTGGAGAGAAGTGAGGGGGGAGGTGTGGGCGCAAGTGTTGCACCTCCTGCGGTTGCAAGGAAAGGTGCCGGGAGTGGAGGTTGGGTTGGTGGGGGGTATGGATCTGACAAGGGAGTCGCGGAGGGAGTGGTCTCCACGGAAATCTGATAGAGGAGGGGAGGGAAATATATCCTTGGTGGTGGGGTCCGTTTGGAGGTGGCGGAAGTGACGGCGGATGATGCGCTGTACATGGAGATTGGTGGGGTGGTAGGTGAGGACCAGTGGGGTTCTGTCCTGGTGGCGGTTGGAGGGGCGGGGCTTAAGGGCGGAGGAGCGGGAAGTGGAGGAGATGCGGTGGAGGGCATCGTCGATCACGTCGGGGGGGAAATTGCGGTCCTTGAAGAAGGATGCCGTCTGTGTTGTGCGTATTTTGAACTGGTCCTCCTGGGAGCAGATGCGGCGGAGACGAAGGAATTGGGAGAATGGGATGGCGTTTTTACAGGGGGCGGGGTGGGAGGAGGTGTAGTACAGGGGGCGGGGTGGGAGGAGGTGTAGTACAGGGGGCGGGGTGGGAGGAGGTGTAGATTCCGAATCCAAACAAGCTTTTTTTTTACAAAAGGTAGATGAGAAGCGTGGCTGCATGACATCTGTCCTGTTGCAAGCTTATAGGGGAATGATTGAGGCCAGTAGCTTATTTTTCAGTTAAACTAGAGCCCATAGCGGCAGGATTGCCGAAGTGCTTGCAAACCATGGCCGCATCTGAAAAGGCTGTTGTAGCATCCAGGGATATAGTCAGCTATGGTGAATTAAATCAACTGGTCCCACATGCAGTATCCTTACTGTTTTCCGAGTAAAAGACAGCACACATGTCCTCAGCACGTTGGCTCAGATATAACACTATTATTAGAGACGCCTGACATTGCAATAAAGTGATGCAACGTCATTTACCCTGCTAGCCTTCTACCCACAGAAGGAGACGGAGACCCACATGAGTGTGTTTGCTGTAACTAATGAAATTTGCAGCCCGAGACCATACTTGCAGGATTCTCCACTTCAGAATCCGGATATGGAGGCTTTTTTGGATGGGTCAATATTCAGGAGCAAGGAGACAGGCCAGAAATGTGTTGCATATGCTGTAATGACTACCCAAGAGGTAGTCAAAGTCGGATCATTCCTTTCTCAACATTTGCCTTGACTGAGGCATGTAAATTGGCTGCGGGAAGGCCAGTGAATATTTACACTGACAGCAGATATGCATTCGAGGTGGTACGTGACTTTGGAACCCTATGGAAACATAGGGGCTTCTTGACCTCCACTGGAAAGCCCATCACACACCGTGGTCTGATTTCTGACCTCCTGGAAGTGGTCCTACTGCCCAAATCAATTTCTGTATGTAACTGTGAAGCCCCCACAAAAAATAACGATTCTATTTCTTAAGGCAATGCGAAGGCAGACACAGCAGCAAGGTCGGCAGCCCAGTTTGACATGTGTATGACAAAGATTTGCACCCCAACAGCAGATGTACGGGAATTACAGTCACAGCAACGCTGGAGGAGAAGCGTGAGTGGACAAGGGCAGTGTGCAGCATGAATGAAGGGGTGTGTTGTGGCCCAATTGTTAACCCTGTCTACCACAATCATTATTTCCATTCTATGCCAAACTGACACACAGTAAGGACCATGTGTCAAAACAGGGGATGTACGACAGTATTTCAGTATACTGATACACTAAGGGATTTACTCATTAATCCCAGAAATATTGTGAATGATGTGTTATCTGTGCCACTAATAATGTGGGGAGGGGATTACAGACGAGACAGACAGCCCACCCCCAATCCCAAAGACACTTTGAGCATATACAGATGGATTTCTTTGAACTAACTCCCAGCGGAGGGAACATATATTGTCTGATTATAGTTGGTATGTTTTCCAAATGGTTGGAAGCGTTCCCCACGTCAAAACAGGATGCCCGTGCCTAGGCTTTTCTAACTGAAATAATTCCAAGATGGGACATCCCTGAAAGCCTTTGTAGTGACAATGCGACACCATTTGTCAATAATGCCTTGCAGCAGAACCATGATTATTTGGGAATAAACATGAGACTACATTGTGCCTACCACCCAGCGAGCCTTGGGGCAGTGGAAAGAAAAAATGCTACCCTAAAACATATAAATGGATGAAATGTTGTGAGGAACTAGGGTCGACATGGACAAAGTTTTGCTGACGTATATGAGATCTAGGAGGAGAGGAAGATCTAATCTTAGCCTGTTTGAGATTTTGTTTGGTAGGCCATCAATTACAGGAATGGGCCCATGACCTAAGGTAAGACAGATAACACACCACTGTGAGGATGGGATGTTGTGTAAAACTCTCTACACTTTTGTGTCAAGCATCGAATCAAGTGAAAGCAACACTACCCCAATCAGCAGAGGGGAAGTTGCACGATCTGAAGACCGGATAGTGGTGGAAAAAACCTCAGGAGGAAAAGTTAGAAGGCGAACAGGTGACTGGGACAGTTTGAAGTGCTCCTTACAACACGGGCAGCTGTTAAGATCGCCGATGTATAGATATCTGGCTCTTTTTTTTTAAATGTTGGTTTGTACATTTCTTTTTTAATTCTAGCTCTGGTTTCTTTGTGCTTGTTGCCATAAAATGACAAAAAAAGGGAAATGTTAGGGGAAATTTATAAAATAAACTTTTGCTGTGAAATCTGAAAGCGAATGCTGTGCTAAATTTAAAACTTTTCCGAACATTGCAAACACTTTGCTGAATTCTGTAGTCGAAGAGACAGCTTGACTTAGCTGAACGTTTTAAACATTCAACCTGGCCTGGCGAGCAGTCGAATTCAGCAGAAAAAGCTAAGGAAAACATAAAGACAGTTATGTCCACGGCAAGGGGATGAGAAAATAAGAACTCGAATGTTTCTCAGCCCTTGTCCTTGGGTGTTTGATAAGAAGAGCATTAAAAAAATCCGTTAATTATGTTCAGTGTCCTTACACAAGACGTTTTTTGCCAAGTGTACTGGCCCCTAAGTAGTGGGTAAAAATAAAGCTTTTTCTTTGCTCTTGTTAGCATCTGAGTCCAGTTTAATTTCCACGACAGTCAGTGATCCACCTGACTGAGATTCTCTGGACCATTCTCTCACACAGTGGGGGCTGTCATCATTTCCTGCTGGTCTTGGAATAGTCTATTTTTAAAAATCCACCTTCTCTATTATACTAATCTATTGGACGAATGGATTTTGTTTAGCTGTTAGTAACCTAGCTCTGTAATATTATTGGGAACAAGTGATCTGGGCTGACAGCCAGTATCGGTACACTGCTCACAGTGCATGGTACCGAGACAAAGGGCTTGCAGTCCAGAGGTATTTCTAAATATAACTTCTAACTTCTGTCTGTCCATATCTATCCACCTTCATGCTGTCTTTTGATCTATTTAACTTCACCCTCATCTAACTCCTCTTCATCTACCACTCAGTCACACCACTTTCTATTCTCTCTCAGTTTATCTCTCTTCACTTTCTTTCTCTCTGTTTATTTCTCTCTCACGTAATTTATCTTCACATACTCTCTCTAGCTCCAATTGTGCCATTGACGAGCTTGTGGCCCCATGATGGGCTGACTGACTCTCATTTGTGCTATTATAATTCCGCGGTTCTCTGATCCACAATATTTACTTTCGGTGTCTGGACAGACACGCTGGTCCGGTGACAGGTACAGTGCACAATTTCCATTACCTCTTCATGTTCTTCTCTGATGTGCAGCTGCCTTGACATGTCTATTCAAACAAAACAGACTGAATGGAATTCGAGCAGTCGGGATGACTTTCATCACCATGCATTTCAATCAGGATTTAATGAAGGATGAGGTTCCACAATAACATAACAATGATAGAAAAACAGGACAACACAATGAATAACAGTTGAGTACAACATGTGGTTCCAAGTAGGCTTAATGGTGTTACCGCGAGATTATCAACCCAGAAAATCAGCTCCTGTTCTGTGGACCGAGGTTCGAATCTCGCCACTGCAGATGGTGGCAATTCAATTCAATAATTTTGAAATATCCCTGGAATTAAGAATCTACCTATGAGAATTAAATCGTTACCGATTGTCAGAAAAATCCATCTGGGTCACTGATATCCTTCAATGAATGAATTTTCCATTCCCCATCTGGACTGGCCGACCGTTGACTCCAGACCCAAAGCAATGTGATTGACTCTCAATCACCCTCTAAAATGGTTTAGCGAGTCAGTCAGATGTGCTACAAAATCTCAAACAAATGAAACCGGATGTATTGGCCTGGATACCGGAAAAGTGAACGTTAGAAACATCATTGTCGAACCTGCAAAGTCCTCCTTACTAACAATGAGTGAACGTGCTAAAATTGGGACAGTTGTTTTATAAACCAATCAAGCAACAGCCTGACATCGGCATAAACATGGAATTTTACCTTACAGATATGACCCAGACAGCACCATCACCATCCCTGGATATGTCTTGTCCCAAAGGCAGGACCGATCCGGTACAGGAGGCAGCTCAGTGCGATTGAGTCGGGCGGTCAATGCTCTGGGAGTCCCTGTGATCTGAAACCTCATATACCCAGCATATCCCCCACTCACCCATTACCATCAAGCAAGAGGATTAAACCTGGTTCAAAAGAGAGTGCAGGAGGGCAAGCCAGGCATACATAAAGATAAAATGTTAATCTGCTGAAACTTCTAAACAAAAGTATTTGCATGCCAAATAGCATAAAATGCAAGGGACAGGCAGAGCTAAGCGATCCCAGAACCAACACATCAGATCTAAGCTCTGCAGTCCTGCGAATCTGATCGTGGATGGTGGTGGACGATTAAACAACTCACCCGAGCAGGAGGCTCCACAAATATCACCAACCTCAATGATGGAGGAGCTCAGCACATGAGTGTAAAAGATAAGGCTGAAGATTTCACAGAATTCTTCACTCAGAAGTTTCGAGTGGATGATCCACTTCGGTCTCCTCCCGTGGTCCCCATCATTACAGATAGCAGTCTTCAGCAAATTCGATTGACTGATATCAAGAAGGCACAGGATACTGCAAAGGCTATGGGCCCTGATAACATGCTGACAATAGTCCTGAAGAACTTTCCGCTCCCTTAGCCGAGCTCTTCTAGTATGGTTACAAACCAACAATGGGGAAAAAAAACTGTTCAAGTGTGTTCTGTACATAAAAAGCAGGACAAAGTCAACCCGGCCAAATACCACCTCATCAGTCAACTCCCCATTGTCAGTAAAGTGATGGAAGGGGACATCAACAGTGCTATCAAGCCAGCACCTGCTCAGCAATACCTGCTCAATGACACCCAGTTTGGGTTCCACCAGTGACACTCAACTCCTGACCTCATTACAGCCTTGGTTCAAACTTAGAAAAAAAAAAGCTGAATTCCCGCCCTTGACATTAAGGCTACATTCTTTCGAATGTGGCTCACGAAACCCGAGCAAAAACGGTATTGCGGGAAAATACTCTATTACTGGAGTCATATCTAATAGATAGGAAGATAATCATTGTTGTTGGAAGTCAGTCATCTCAGCTCCAGAACATCTCTGCAGTAGTCCCTCAGGATAATATGGATGTAGGTTAGCTCGCTGAACTGGAAGTTTCATTATCAGACATTTCATCACCACACAAGACAACACCTTCAGTGACTCTCCGGATGAATCCTAGGTCCAAGCATCTTCAGCTGCTTCATCAATGACCTTCCCTCCATCATAATGTCAGACGTGGGGATATTCGACGATGACTGCACAATGTTCAGCACCATTCGCAAATGCTCAGATACGGAAGCAGTCCATGCTAAAATGCAACAAGATCTGTCCCTCTCCATGCTTGGGCTGACAAGTGGCAAGAAACATTAGCACCACACAGATTCCAGACAATGACCATCACAAATAAGAAACAATATAACAACTTAGTATTTGCAGCATTATCATCACTCTGTTTCCCACTATCAATAGCCTGGGGGTTATATTTGATTAGAAACTCAACTCGACTCACCACATAAATGTAAGAGCAGATCAGAGGCTAGGAATACTGCGCAAGTAACTCACCTCCTGACTTCCTAAAGCCTGTCGATCATCTAAAAGGCACAAGTCAGGAATGAGATGGAATTCTCCCACTTGCCTGAATGAGTGCAGACCCAACAAGACAAAAGAAGCTTGACACCATCCAGGACAAAGCAGTCCATTTGATTGGCATCACATCCACAAGCATTCACTCCTTCCACCACCGACGCTCAGTACTGGAAGTGTGTACTATCGACAAGACACAATGCAGAAATTCCTCAAAGATCCTCAGACAGCATCTTCTGATCCCACGAACACTTACATTAGAATGACAAGGCCAGCATACTTATGGGAATGCCACCACCTATAAATTCCCTTCCAAACCAATCAACATCCTTATGTGAAATATATCGCCGTTCCTTCACTGTTACTGGTAAAAATCCTGGAATTCCCTCCTTCATAGCATTGTGAGTCAACACACCGCAGGTGGACTGCAGCGGTTCAAGAAGGCAGCTCAACACCAATTTCTCAAGGGGGCAATGAGGGGCGGACAAGAAATGGTGGGCCCATCCAGCGATGCCCGCATCCAAAAAAAGATTTTTTTTAAATAGTTCCAAGTTGAGCTTCTTGATGGGACAGGTTATCTGATTTGAGCATGAAGAGGAAAGCAGTGTTTCTTATACAGAACATTATCAACGTTTCTGTTATTAGAAGGGTGTTCAGTGTTCGATGACTTATTGTTGCTGTGTGCTGTGATTAATTGCATCTGTTTTGTTAAATTCAACAACACTGGCATAACAGGATCGAGCCTTCGAAAATACCAGCCTGAAAATGGCAATCATTTGAGAGACAGTGTACTCCCGCCAAATGAGACTCACAGAGCTGTGTATATTCAACGTTTAATAGACTACTGGCCGACACTGAATCCTCCCATCGTCCATATCACAGGGGTTACCATTGAACAGAACGTGAAGTCAAATCAACATACAAATACAAGCGTTACAAGAGCTGCTCAGAGACTTACAATTCTGCACTGAATAATAGACCACATGACCATAAGAGCATGCGATATTGCTGTAGATTGAGGCCATTCAGCTCAGTCCTTCTCTGTGAAACTGTGCCATTTTGTCATAGTCTCTATGACTAGTGGACATATTTTCTACACACTGACTGTCTCAATCTTTGCAGTAATCAATTAGTTTCTAGAAGATGCCTCGCCTCCCGTTCTTCTAAATTCCATCGAGTACACACACTGCCGCTACTGACAAGCCACCATCCCCACGATGGATCACCTCCAATACCAGCTGATCTTGCCCCAGAGATAGTGCCCAAAACAGCTCCCAATATTCCAAATGCTGTCTGACCATTGCCCATTACATTCTCAGCGGCATGTCTCCTCTCTTGTATTCTAGGTTCCTTGAAATGAATGCTAACATTGCATTTGCTTTCCTAACTGCCAACTGAACCTGCACTATAACCATAACAGAGGACGGGTGCTTCAAAATTCTTTTTGTGCTTCAGATTCAATTAGAACATAGTGTCTGCCTCTAGTCCGCCTACCAAAGTGCATAATCTCACACGATCCCATATTGTATTCCATCAACCACGTATTTGCCCACGATCCTAAACTGTCCAAGCTTTTCTGCAGCCTCCTAACTTCATGAATATCGCCTGCCCATCCAACCATCACTGTATCATCTTCAAACTTAGCAAAAATGTCCACAGGTCCTTTATTCAGGTAGTTCATGTAAATGGCACTTCCTGACTCCCTAAGGACTGTCCACCATTGAAAAGGCAGAGCACTCAAGGTGGTTGACTCCATTCAGGTTCAAGCAGTGAGTTGACTGGAATTATACCTGTAACATCTTCACTCCCTGCACCACTGACACCCAGTAGGAGCACACCCTGCCCCCGAATTGTTGTGAATTACCCCGTTATGGTGACAAAGGTCTTGATGCCGCACAATCCCAATCTAATGATGTCACTCTGTCTCACCACTAACTGTTTGCTGCTCACAACAGCCAATGTCACCGTTGATGATGACGGAGGGAGGTAGTGGAGGGAATATCTATGATGAATGACTGTCAGCATGAAAACTGCCCTGACAGCCTCGGATGTACCTGTGCCCGCTGTCACCACTGCAGACATGATCAGTCTTCCTGCAGGTCAAATCAAGGAAAGCGACAGGCCTGGAGAGTGTTCCCGGCTGAGCTCTCAGATCCTGTGAGGACCAACTGGCAGAGAGGTATTTACAAACATCTTCAACATATCCCTCCTGAAGCCGAAATCCCAACCTGCTTCAAGAAGACCACCATCATCCTTGTAAGTGAGAAAGCACATGCAACGTTCCTTAATGACTCCCGCCCAGTGGCTCTGACCTCAATAAACATGAAGTGCTTTGAGACGCTGGTTGTGGCCCACATCACCTCCAATCTTCCAGCCTGACCTGCTGTCCTATAATGTGCGGACTGATGTAATGGGTCCACAACGAATGCCATATACCGGCTCTGCACTCATCCCTGGGACATCTGGACAACAAGGATGCCTACACCATTGTCCTGGTCATTGAATACAGCTGTACCTTTAACATCATTATCCCCTCCAGGCTGATCTCAATACTCCGTGACCTTGATCACGGCGCCACCCTCAGCCACAGGATCCCCGGTTTCTGACACACAGGCGACAATCTGTGAAGATAGGTATCTGCACATTCTCCACAATAAAACTCAACACTGGAACTCCTGGAGGATGTGTTCTCTGCCCCCTATTGTACTCCCCGTGCACCCACAGCAGTGTCCTCAGCCCTCTTCTGTACTCCCTGTACTGACAATTGATCCTCATGTACGCACCCTCAAATTTCTGTGACCATATACATGTCCAGCAGTCTCTTAAATGTCCCCAATGACCTTGCTTCCACAACTCCTGCTGGCAACGCGTTCCATGCACTCACAACTCTCTGTGTAAAGAACCCGCCTCTGATATCCCCTCTATACTTTCCACCAACCAGCTTAAAACTGTGACCCCTCGTGTTAGCCATTTCTGACCTGGGAAATATCGACTCTATCTATGCCTCTCATTATCTTGTATACCTCAATTAGGACCCCTCTCCTCCTCCTTTTCTCCGATGAAAAAAGTCCGAGCTCAGTCAACCTCTCTTCATAAGATAAGCCCTCCAGTCCAGGCAGCATCCTGGTAAACCTCCTCTGTACCCTCTCCAAAGCATCCACATCTTTCCTATAATAGGGCAACCAGAACTGGAACGCAGTATTCCAAGTGTGGTCTAACCAAAGTTTTATCGAGGTGCAACAAGATCTCACGACTCTTAAACTCAATCCCCCTGTTATTGAAAGCCAAAACACCATATGCTTTCTGAACAACCCTGTCCACTTGGGTGGCCATTTAAAGGGATCTATGAACCTGCACACCAAGATCCCTCTGTTCCTCCATACTGCCAACAATCCTATCCTTAATCCTGTACTCAGTTTTCAAAATCGACCTTCCAAAATGCATCACCTCGCATTTATCCAGGTTGAACTCCACCTGCCACCTCTCAGCATCTCTGCATCCTGTCAATGTCGCGCTAGCCTACAATAACCCTCTATACTATCAATGACACCTCCAACCTTTGTGTCGTCTGCAAAATTGCTGACCCATCCTTCAATCCCCTCATCCAAGTCATTAATAAAAATTACAAACAGTAGAGGCCCAAGGACAGAGGGCACTCACCACTGACTTCCAGGCAGAATATTTCCCTTCTCCTACCTCTCGCTGTCTTCTGTTGGTCAGCCAATTCTGTATCCAGATAGCTAAGTTCCCCTGTATCCCATTCCTCCTGACCTTCTGAATGAGCCTACCAGGGGGAACATTATAAAATGCCTTGCTGAAGTCCATATACACACATCCACAGCTCGACCCTCATCGACCTTTCTAGTCACATCCTCAATGAACTCGATAAGATTTGTGAGGCATAACCTGCCCCTCAAACAGCCGTGTTGACTGCATTTAATCAAGCCATGCTCTTCCAGATGGTCATAAATCCTATCCCTCAGAATCCTTTCTAACACCTTGCAGACGACAGACGTGAGACTTACTGATCTGTAATTGCCGGGGATTTCCCTATTTCCTTTCTTGAAGAGAGGAATTACATTTGCCTCTCTCCAGTCCTCAGGTACGACTCCAGTGGAGAGCGAGGATGCAAAGATCTTCGCAAGTGGCGAAGTAATGGCATTTCTCGTTTCCCAAAGCAGCCCGAGGACAACTCTGGTCCAGGCCTGGCGACTTGTCAATCTTAATGTTTGACAAAATTTTCAGCACATCAGTTTCCTCTGTCTCTGTCCATTCCAGCATGCTCACCTGCTCTTCAAAGGTTTCATTCACTACAAAGTTCGTTTCTTTCGTAATGACAGAAGTAAAAAACTCATTTAGAGCTTACCCTACCTCCTCGGAATCGACACACAAGTTCCCTATGGTATCCCTGATCGGCCCTACTCTTTCATTGACCATTTTCTTATTCCTAACATGAGTATAAAATGCCTTTGTGTTCTCCCTAATCCGTTCTGCCAAGCCATTCTCTTGCCCCCTCCTGGCTCTCCTAAGACCATTTTTGAACTCGTTCTTCTAGAACTGAGCTTTATCCTAGCTACCTCCACCTTATGTAAGCTACCTTCTTCCTTTTGACGAGAAGCTCCACCGCTATCCCAGATTACTGAGTGAAGGGGGAGAGGAAATAGTTGGGGCATTAACAGATATCTTTGTAACATCCTTGAACACAACTGAGGTCCTGGAGGACTGGAAAGTTGTTGTTTAAATAGGGTAACATGAATAATCCAGTTAATCATAGACCAGTGAGCCTGTCATCAGAGGTTGGGAGCTGCTAGAGAAGATACTGAGGGACAGGGTCTATTCTCATTTGGATGAAAATGGCATTATCAGTGATAGGCAAGATGGTTATGTGCAGGGTAGGTCATGTCTTACCAACTTAATAGAATTCTTTGAGGAAGTGACAAAGTTGATTGATGAGGGAGGGACTGTAGATGTCATGTATGTGGACTTCAGGAAGGCGTTTAATATGTTTTCCCATGGTCGGCTTATGGAGAAAGTGAAGTCACATGGTGTCTAGGGTGTGATAGCTACATGGATAAAGAACTGGCTGGGCAACAAGAGCTGAAAATGTGTTGCTGGAAAAGCGCAGCAGGTCAGGCAGCATCCAGGCAATAGGAGAATCGACGTTTCGGGCATAAGCCCTTCTTCAGGAACAAGATCCAGAGCGTGGTCGGGGAAGGCAGTTTCTCAAAATGGAGAACGGTGACCAGTGGTCCTCCATTTAAGATGTTTCCAGAACGATACATGAATGGGCAGGGAGAAAAGGAATAAATACCCTGAGAAAATAGGCGACAGAACTAGACAGAAGATCTGGATCTGCACAGGCTTTGACTGCCGAATGGCCTGTTCATGTACTCGAATGTTCTTTGTTCTAACATTACCAAAGACCCATCACATGCCTGTAAAGATCTCCCACAAACTCTTCAATCAGGCTAAAAGATACAGAGGCTTGAAAACACAGAACAGCTGGTTCAGTAACAGCTTCTTCCTGACTGTTGTTAGACTGATGAATGGGCTCTCGAATCTTAGATAATGTTGATCTTGTTCATGTTGATCTCGCCTAGCGCATGCGCTGTGCAGCGTAACCTATATGTCTCTCAGACATGTTTTACAACCATCGTTCTGTACATCCTAGCTTACTATGATCTGCCGGGACATCTTGTTACAGGTCAAAATAAACCCTCACCTCCCTCCTCCCAGCTCCCTCCATTGCTCACTCTCGGGTCTCTCCGGTCCTCACCCCCAACTTCACCCATCACCCCCAGCACCCTGTGATCCCATCCCCAGCTACCCGTGTCCTTTACCTCTCACTGTGTCACTCACACTGTCTGTTTCCCTCTGTTTACCTTTTCCCTGCCTTCTGTTTCTTTCCCTGAACCTAGTATCTTCCCTGCTGCCTGTCCATGTGACGGCTTGTTTCCTTGTTTTGTTTCCTTTCTCTCTTTGACTGACTGTCCATCTGTTTCCCTCACTGTGTTCTCTCTCTCTCCTTCCCTTCGTGTCTCTCTCTTTCTCCCTCGTTGTGATGGTGATGGCTTCTCTATTCGCTTGAAGCACGTCATGGCTCATTGGGTCGATGTGGGCAATACAACGAACTCAACTGGATTTTGGTATCGAAGACATAATTTAAAATTATTGGTTAAATTTCAATTGTTGTCAAAACAGCAACCAAAACATGGGTATCCATTTAACAGCCAATTGTTAAATCTAACTACTTTGGAACAACCCGTCTCCCAATGTTCCATTCACTGGCAACTGAAAACATTCTATTTCCGTGCATAATGGTCTGACATGGTAACTGCTGTGCCCAGGACCATAAGAAACTACAGACGGTTGTATGCACAGCCCAGCCCATCACGGAAGACCACCTTCCGTCATTTATACTTGTCATTGTCGCAGAAAGGCTGGCAACTTCAAAAATCTCTCCCAAACCGGTAATGATCTCCTACAACCTCTTCCAACAGGGAGGAAACACAGAGGCTTGAAAACATGGACAAGCATGCTCAGGAACACTTCCTTCCCTACTATAATTAGACTGACGAATTGACATCTCTAACTTTTCAAATAATATTAATCTTGCTAATGTGGATTTTGCTTTGCTCACCTCCTGTGAAGTTGTATGCCTCACTTTGTGTATGTACCCTACGATCTCTGTTTTCTTCTTTACTATCATGTGCCTGCATTGCTCGCAAAACAGACCTTCCTATTGTACATTTGACCGAAGTAAATCAAATCAAATCAGATCAATCACGTGGCCTGCAGTGGCTCAAAATCTTCTTAAAGGCAACTGTGAAAATGAACTAATGTTGGCCCAGTCAGAGATACCCATATTCCGTTAACAAATATAAGGAGATGACCACACTCAGGGGATACGGACAGGGGAAATCAAATCGCTTAAAACATGGTCTTAGACAAATACAAGTTTCCCTCGCTATCTGAAAGAAACCGTTCGCAAGCTGATATGGTGTAAAGTGCAGTAGCACTAATTTATATGGGACAAATTTCGCCTTTCTTCGTAAAAGTGAAAATCCTCTACCGATTTCTTTTGGTTAGCGAGACAAGGCCCTAATGTAGGTCATTCGGAAAGGGAAGTGGTGAAAAGCAAACTTTTGAAAAGCGGGGAATACCTGTATGTACATGGGCATGATATTCAGGAAGATGGGAATGGCGAAAAATAAATGAGGTGATTCTCACATTTTATTTCCAGCCCAGCTAATCATCATTCCCTTTGTTTCCTCTTTTTCTTCTATATCCCTCTTTCTCTATTGATTCCTCCTTCCCTTCAAAGCAGACTTCCCTGTCAACGGTATTAATCACACTCTTTTCCAGCTGCTTTCTGTTCGGGAAAGTTCCCCGACATTTTCTGTTCGTTTCGTTGCATTGCCTTGTATAATTTCAGATTCCTTTATTTGATTTCACCTTCAATTTTGTTATTTCGTGGGACGTTGGCATCTCTGCCAAGGGCAGCATTTGGTGACCATCACGAATTGCCCTGACTCTGAGGCCATTCCACAAGCCAATATAAAGTAAAGTATATTGTCATGGGGCTGAAGTATCACTTAACCCAGACCGGGTAATAACATTAGTTTTCTTTACCGAAGGTGATCACTGAAACAGGAAGGCTTTCAGACAAAATGTTGCTTTTATGGTTGTCTTTGTGAAATTCACTTTTATTCCAATTCTTATCAGTTTTATTGAAGTTCTGTCATCAGCTGTTCTGGAATTGAAACAAATCACTGAAACAATATCTTTCGTTTAATAAGCTTTGCTCCTGAATTACATCCAGCGACATTCCTACATTCATATATTGTCCGAATCATGAAGTAACGTCCAAGAGAAGAACAATTTTATGATTGAAATATTTGTAATCGGAAAAGTGATCAGAAGAGAGCTTGAAACATTAAGTCTGAATTTTACCAATGTGTAGGCAATGGATTGATCAGCAACAGCACTGACGCAGAGATGAAGACTGGGGATATTAGGAGCTGGTAGTGGACAGGTTTGGTGACAGAGAGAACAGAAGACATAAATCAGTTCAGGGCAAAAAGGGATCTCGAGGTTTTGCACAGTTTTGTTCTCAGATGTTTTAAGGGAGTGGTCTGCAATTCATAGATAATGAATGGAGACTGAAACTGAAACTGTAGACAATAGTTTCTTTCTCTGACAAATATAGATAAGAGAATTTGCAACGAGGTTCAAACTTGTTTGGGGGATTAATGAATGGAGAGAGGTGGAGAACACCAACAATAGCGAGAATAGGTGAGTAGCACACCCTCCACCCCGCCCAGAATAATCACCACCATCGCTGATATCCGATATGGTAGAAATTCCCAAGAGGGGGAAATCTTGAAAAGAATCAAGGAAAGCCTCCTCTCCATTGTTGTAATGCTCCAGTCCACTAATCTCAGATTCAGATCTGTCCTCTCTCTGTCTACGCAGCTGTTGATCTCTGTTACTGTTGGAATTGATGCATTTGCTCCTACACTGGGATAGCGCACTGAATGAAGCCCTTCACCAATAGGAGAGGGAAACCCTCCAGTGATACAGTTACATTGCATGGAGACTGACATTAATCATAGTCATTGAGCAACCAGTCCCAGCTTTCAATACAGCACATTCAGTTCACAATATAACTGGACTGGACTGCATGTTGACATTGCTGGCTATTGGTCAAATCTCCCATCACCAATTGCTCGAGTGAAGGCAGTTGTGAGGGAGAATGATGAATGTTATCTTTTCGTAGGCGAGATGATCCTGTTCTGTTGTCTGTTTACTATGCTGCAGGATGTTGTTACTGTGCTGATCTCTCCTCCACGGGAACAACTGCTAGCCAACACACTGTCACTGGGCAGAGTTGCCCTGGACATAGACAGAAAGTGTGGACTTTTCTGAATGTTCCTCTCACTGCTCTAATAAGACAACTTTGGAACTTTCATAGGGAATATGCTTCAGTAATGTATTTATACAAATTGACAAACTTCTAAATGCAGTTTTATTTGCTGTAAAACAGTATTTTTTACACATTTTGGCCTCAGTCCAAAACCAAAAGTGATAATTACAATGAACTTACTCATTAAGACTTATGAATTAATGAGTCAGCTTCGAATGAGCATGACATTGGCTGGGAGATAGGACAGAATGGGGATAGTGGGTGTGGAGACTGCATGGGGAGTACAATGATATTCCCCAGTCATCATCACTCTTTCTGACAGACAGAATAAAATCTAATACACAACAGGGAAACAGCCAACATTTGGGAGATGCAATGCTGAATGACAATGCGAACTGAACAGGATCATTTCAAATGTGATAAAGTGAACTATATATTATATACACACCATTTAATCAATTGGAATACAGATTGAGTAGGATCACTGGACCAGAACATTAACTTTGATATCTCTTCACAGATACTGCCAGACCTGCTGAGCTTGCCCTCTAAGTTCTGTTTTTTTTTATTTGAGTTTGATCGTATTGTCCATATCTGGCAGGATACTTAAAAGTAAAAGCAGACACTAATAACAAAATGTGAAGGGCAATGGGGACAATACAGGAGACTAACAGTAGAGATATTGTCGTTCCAAGCTGGAAGAGACAATGGGCTGAGATTCCCCCACTTTTGCTGTAAATAATTCTGTGATATGTAATCAAAGCCTTTGGAGAGGGGGTAGACAAGCTAGTTCAACGAAGGACACAGAGTGTTCCACCATCAATAATTTATTCCTGTTATCTCATGAAATTTCAGCTGCCTCTGAAATGTCTTTTCAAACAAAGTGGAGTTCCTGAGATTTACAGGATATTCAGAAAAATATTCTTTTTTCCTTTGAATCTTAAAGAAGAAACAGATTTCGGCCGTAACACTGGTGTCACAGACACACCAACTATAACAGGAACAGGAAAGGACTCCCTTGTTCATATATAACCAAATTCAGCACGTAACCCTGTCAAGAAACATGAAATGTAATGATACGGAAACATGAAACACAAATAAAAATAGTGGAGAAGCGCAACACATGAGGAAGTTTCTGCAGAGAGAAACAGAGTTGATATAACGAATATGATGCGACACTGTTCTGAAAAAGTCATATTGGAATCAAAGGTTAATTCTGTGTATCTCTGCTCAGAGGGCGCCAGACCTGCTGAGTTTCCCACAATCGATTTATTTTTCTTTCTGAACTGTGACAAATTGACTGATCTGAACGATATAAGCAAAGCTGCTATCTCAGTTGAATCTCGAGTAATTTGTAACCAAAAGAGAAAGTGCTGGAAAATCGCAACAGGTCTGGCAGCATCTGGAAGGAGAGAAAACAGCTGACGTTTCGGGTCCACCCGCGGAATATGAGGTGGTGTTCTTCCAGCTTGCGTTGAAATGCCCTGGAACACTGCAGCAAGGCTGCCACAGAGATATTGGCCAGGGAACAGGATGGGGTATTAAACTGGCAGGCAACTGGAAAATCAGGGTCTTTTGCATAGGTACAGCTTGGATATACTGTGAAGTAGTCACCCAGTCTACCTTTAGTTTCCCCAATGTAGAGCAAATCATAATGTGAGCAGGGAATGTAGTAGACTGGATTGTAGGAAATGTTGGTAGGATGCTACTTCACCTGGGAGGTATGTTTGGCCCTTGGATAGTGAGGAGAGGGGAGGTAAATGGGAAAGTGTAACATCTCCGGCAGGAGAAAGTGAAGTGGACCCGTGGTGGGGGGTGGGGGAGGTGGGGGGTGGTGTGGGCAGTGAATAACGAGCGGACCAGGGTGTCCTGGAGGAAATGGTCACTTCAGAAGGCGGTAAAAGGGAGAGGAGGCAAATATGTGTCTGGTGGTGGTATCTCGCTGGAGGTGGGGAAATGCAGACTGATGATCTTATGCATGTGAATGCTGGTGGGATGGTAGGTAAGAACAGGGAGAACTCTTACACTGTTGCAGGAAGGAGGAGAGAGGGTGAGGGTAGAAGTGCAGGAGGTGGGTCAGAACAGGTTGAGAGCGCTGTCGACAAAAGTGCTGGGGAATTCCCGGTGGAGGAAGAAGGTGGACATTTCAGAGGCCACATTTTTGAAGTTGACATCATCAGAAGCAATACGGTTGAGAGGGTGTAACTGGGGGAATGGAATGGAGTCGTTGCAGGAAACGGGATGTGAGGGTGCATACTCTAGGTAGCTGTGGGAGTCAGTGGCTTAATAGTGGATATCAGTGACCCGTCTATCCCCAGAAATAGAAGCAGAGATGTCAAGGAAAGAAAGGGAGGAGTCAGAGATAGACCAGGTGAAAGTGAGGGAGGAGTGCAAATTGGAAACAATTAACTTTTCCAATTCTGGACAAGAGAGAGGAGGAGCAGCTATGATATCATCTATGTATCGCAGAAAGAGTTGTGGATGAGGGCTAGAATAGAACTGGAACAAGGAATGGTATACGTACCCCATGAAGGATCAGGTATAACTTGGGCCCACGTGTGTATCCATGCACACCCTCTGTATGGCAGGAGCAAGCTGAAGCAATGGGTCTGCCCAGGCAGTTCTGTTTGTGGATTTTCAGGAGGACATAAAAGCGAGCTCTGCTATCAGAAGACTATCAGCTTCGGGACTGTTATGTGGGGGCGAATGGGTAGGAATCTTCAGATGAAATGTTGTCAGATTTAGTTAATAAAATGGCCTGATGTGCCATGGCAGGGTTATGGAACAGCAGGTGAAATGTCGAGGTATCTGAGAGCTGGCACTCAGCCTCTGAAATGGAGAGGTGAGTCCATCAGACTACAGCAGCACCACCCTTATCGGCACAGGCTGAATAACACAGTCAGGGTTGGATCGAAGCATACAGCATACAGTCTGTTCAGAGAGTGATAGGTTGGATAGGGTGACGGGGATGCAGAGAAATTAAAACAACCAGTGTCACATTGAAAGTTCTCAAAGAACAGATTGAGTCAAAGTAAACGCCAGAGGAATGGGTCTAGGTGGAGGGAGAGTGTTGGAGCTGGGGGAAGGGTCTGTGGGATGGGGAATGAACTATTGCCCAAAGAAATGGACACTGAGGAGAAGATGGTGGAAGAGAAGTTCAACATTATGTCGTTCCTGAAATTCATTAAAGTGGTGGCACAGAGGGATAAAGCTGAGATCTTTGCTGAGTACAGAACATTCAGCATTAGAGCGTGGAAGGTGAGGAGGGCTGGTGAATACACGTCAGGAGGTGGGCTTTGGGAAGGGATGGACTCAGAGCGCAGGGCATGTGTGGGGTGGCAGGTTCCAGAGGCTCATAGGCATCTCTAAGTTATTACATCTTGTGGGCCTTGTATATCTGGCGATCACGGCAAATGAGCTGGAGAATGAAGTAGAATTGGGGAATGGTGCAGCCTTGAGACAATGTGATGAGATACTATCGGACAGAGAAAATGTTGATCTCAGTGGCACTGACATCGCACGATCAGTCCTCATAAAGTAACTGATTGAAAATAATCAGAATCGTTATCTTATTGTGATGCTCTGATTTCATTGGGGTAACACTCAACCAGCAAGGTGTTAGTTTTCTGAGACTTTAGACCAAACTGTGAAAACAGATGTGTCTTGATGTTATTAATAAGACAAATCCATCCATGGTTTTGGAAGGTACTAGCAAAGGCAGAGTTTATTTGTCATTCCCAATAGCTCTAGGGAAGGTGTCATTGTTCATTGAGGAAATTACCAGCACGGAATTTCATCTGATTCCCGTTAACCACAGTTTGCTGAGGTTTAATGATGCTACATGAGTCTAATATTACTTTGATGCAAGGGATGTTACTCTGATCTCACCTCTAATGACATTGGAAAATCAGTTAAAATGGTAAAGAGCAAAATGATAGAACAGGGCTTATTTGAACAATGTGGTCACTGTCCTCACAACGTTTAAGGAAAAACTGATCCATGGACATCTGATTCTGAGGAGAGGTTTATCCTATTTGTAATGAGGCTGTTTGGTTAAGCGTTGTGACATAGAGACAGAAAAAAAGTTCCACTCTGTATGGGGAACAAAACCACCCTGTTCACGGTGCATTGGACAGTGACACACACACACTATTGTCTGTTCCTATTGGACATTGATCAACTCAATCCCATCATTCACTGATGACAAATAGCAGCACAGAAGCCAGCAGTTCCCATCACCCCAGTTGGAAAGCAAAAAGGAAAAGGAATGGCCAGTGGAAGTGGGAGTAACTAGGGAATTCGTGTAACTTACAGTGGGAGTGGGAGAAGAAAGATGTGAAGATATATCATCAATGGAAGAGTATGTAGCAGCAGAAGGGGTAATGTAAGGGAGGTAGGAGTGTAAAAAAAGAGTAGAAAGGCGGAGGAAGAATGGCTAATGAAGTTTTAGTGACTGGGAAAAACATACTTTAGCAAAAGTGAGGTTGGGTGAAAAACATCACTGTTCAGGAAAATTGGGATCTGGTTCCATTGAAAATTAAGTTTTGATGTATTTCTTTTTCTATCACTTGATTCTTGTTCAGATTGCACATTCACTCTGTATTTCTGCATCTCCATCAATTGCGGATGACATGTTGTTTTTCCCCTGGTATGGTGTCTCAACATTTTTGAATTTTTTAACAGTATGTATTTGCTTCCAATTAAATGTGGACATGAGAATGTGATTTGATCTCCTGCAGTTTGTCCATAACGTAGAATTTAATTGAGCATTTATCCTCATCACATTTACTGATTCAAGCAACGAGTCAGTGTCCATCCTGCAGATGAAAAATTTCTTCAGCTCTGACTATTGTTACGAAGAGCAGTGCCACACAAAAGGTTCCAGTGCAATGTGCCAAACCCTAGTTCATCCTAAATTAGGTACACGCTTTATGAATAAGACATGCTGAGTGTTACAGTGTAAAAAGTGAATTCAACTCTGTGTCGAAAATGCTATTTGCAGCTCCCTCATAATAGATGTTAACTACATCACTCTGTAAATTCCCCAAAATAACAAAAGCAAGAGACTGGAGTTCTTAATTCCTCTTCTGTGAATAACATCTGGAGAACATGTAGGAAATCAAGGTTTGTTTGTGATATTCATAAATGATGATGGTGAGAATGTGGAAGATGGACGGCAGTGGGCTGATAAATAATGTTGGGGATGACACAAAGATTAAATGGGTGGTTCACAGTGAAGAGGAAATGGTTAGCCTAAGGACGATATTAACAGATGATTTCTATACTCAGATTAATGGCCGATGAAGTTTAACACTGATAAATGTGAGATAATGCACATCTGAATTAACAAGACAAGTGAGTACTCAAACTGTGAAGTGCGCGGGTTAAATTTGCTCCTTTTTTCATTGCAGCAGGGAAGGTCGAGGAGGAAACCTGGTACAGGTGTACAAAAGCATCAGGTGAATGGAGAGGATGAAGAGACAGCAGCTGTTTACCTTACTCGAAGGGTCAAAAACAAAGAGATACATACTTAAAGTGAAAGTCATGGGATTGAGAGAGGATTTGTGAGTCTGTTTTGAACTGAGAGGGTGGCACAGACATAGAATATAAAATTCATACAGTGTGGAAATAGGCTCTTTGGCCCAACAAATCCACACTGACCCTCCAAAGAATAACCCACACAAACACGTTCCTCCTATATTTACCCATGAACAATGCACCTAACCTACACATCCCTGAACACTATGGGCAATTAAGCATGGCCAATTCACCTAACCTGCACATCTTTAGATTGTGGGAGGAAACCGGAATACCTAGTATAAACCACGCAGACACGGGGAGAATGTGCAAAACGCGTACAGGCAGTCACCCGAGGCTGGAATCAATCCTGAGTCCCCGTACTCTAAGGCAGGAGTTCTAACCACTGAGCCACCGTTCTGCCCCTGGTGACATGCGACTGGAATGCAATCCCTCGGCGGGTGATTGATCAGATAATCTCACAAACTTTTAAAAAAGCCTTTGGATATGCAATTAGTGGTGCAGGCTCGCATTTTCATTCAATGATTCCATGTGGAAGCAACCATGAACACTGATATATTCTGAAGCAATAGCTAATGGCAGTTCCTGGTTTGTTCCATTGACTGTGTCAGTAAGTGAGCCTCCAGTGAAGTGCTGGTGTTATCTCCCACTTTCTACTGAAGTGTTTCGGTTTCCTTGCGTTGGTAATGTAATTTTCTGTGTCGATTATGTCATTTCCGGCCCTTTTTCTCAGAGGGTGGTAGATGGAGTCAAAATTGATATGTTTGTTGATGGAGTTCCGGTTGGAATGTCATGTTTCTAGGAATTCTTGTGCTTGTCTCCGTTTGGCCTGTCCTAGAATGGATATGCAGACCTAGTCAAAGTGGCGTACTTCCTCAACAGTACGCAAGAAATTAGTGTTGGGATCAAGTCTTTTGTGGCTAGTTGATGTTCATATATCCTAGTTTTCTGCTTGTTTTCCGTTGTAGTATTTGTTACAGTTCATGCAAGGCTTATTGTTCCTGGAGCAGAACAGAGAAAGAAATGAATTTATTGCGGTGCTCAAAAGTATGAATAAATTGTCAGAATGAAAAATAATGTTCTATTGGTTGGCATTACAGCATCAGGGAATTCTAATTTCAAGGTTGTCAGAAAAAGAGCTAGGAATGAAATAAGGAAAAACGTCTTTATTTACGAATTGGAATTGACTGGCTGGGAAAGTTATGGATGAAGATTCAAAAGAGAACTGGAGTAAGCTTCAAGGCAAGAGAACTGGAGAACTTGGGTTGGTACCTGGGACTTCGATGTTGTGGCTATTACGGATACATGGGTAGAACAGGGACAGGATTGGCTGTTGCAGGTTCCTGGGTTTAAATGTTTTAGTAGGGTCAGAGGTGGGGGTAAAAGAGGGGGAGATGTGGCATTGCTTGTCAAAGATAGTATTACAGATGTGGAAAGGACGATGGATGTAGACTCGCCATCTGAGGAAGTTTGGGCTGAGGTTAGGAATAGGAAAGGTGAGCTCACCCTGTTAGGAGTTTTTTACAGGCCTCCTAATAGTCCACGAAACGTAGAAGAAAGGATTGCGAGGATGATTCAAGAGAAGAGTGAAAGTAATAGGGTGGTTGTTATGGGGGAATTTAACTTTCCTGATATTGATTGGGAAAGCTATAGCTCAAGTTCGTTAGATGGGTCGGTGTTTGTTCAATGTGTGCAGGAGGGTTTCCTGACACAATATGTTGATAGGCCAACAAGAGGTGAGGCCATACTGGATTTGGTTCTGGGTAATGAACCAGGCCATTTGTTAGAATTAGAGGTAGGTGAGCACTTTGGGGACAGTGACCACAATTCGGTGACTTTTACTCTAGTGATGGAGAGGGATAAGTGTGCACTACAGGGCAAGAGTTATAGCTGGGGGCAGGGAAATTATGATGCGGTGAGGCATGACTTAGGATGTGTGGCTTGGAAAAATAAGCTTCAAGGCAAGGGCGTAATTGATATGTGGAGCCTGTTCAAGGAGCAACTGTTGAGTGTCCTTGATAAGTATGTACCCGTCAGGCAGAGAGGAAAGAGTCGTGTGAGGGAGCCGTGGTTTAATAAGGAATTGGAATCCCTTATTAAATGGAAGAGGGCGGCCTATGTAAAGATGAGGCGTGAAGGTTCAATTGGGGCGGTTGAGAGTTATAGGGTAGCCAGGAAGAACCTGAAGAGAGAGCTAAGAGCAACAAGGAGGGGACATGAAAGGTCCTTAGTTGGTAGGATTAGGGAAAACCCTAAGGCTTTCTATAGGTATGTCAAGACTAAAAGAATGACTAGGGTAGGAATAGGTCCAGTCAAGGATAGTAGTGGGAAGTTGCGTGTGGGGGCTGAAGAGATTGGGGAGACATTGAATGAATACCTTTCGTCAGTATTCAATCAGGAACAGGACATTGTTGTCAATGTGAGTACTGAGTCACAATTAAGTAGAATGGATGGCTTTCAGGTATGTAGAGAAGAGGTGTTGGAAATTCTGGAAAGGGTGAAAATAGATAAGTCCCCTGTGCCTGATGGCATTTATCCTAGGATTCTCTGGGAAGCAAGGGAGGAGATTGCAGAGCCATTGGCCTTGAATTTTATGTCCTTGTTGTCTACAGGAGTAGTGCCAGAAGATTGGAGGCTAGCAAATGTGGTTCCCTTGTTCAAGAAGGGGAGTAGGGATAACCCTAGTAACTCTCGGCCGGTGAGTCTCACTTCTGTTGTGGGCAAAATCTTAGAGCGAATTGTAAGGGATAGGATTTATGAACATCTGGATAGGAATAATGTGATCAAGGATAGTCAGCATGGTTTTGTGAAGGGCAGGTCGTGCCTCACAAACCTTATTGAATTCTTTGAGAAGGTGACTAAGGAGGTGGACGAGGGGAAAGCGGTAGATGTGGTGTATATGTATTTTAGTAAGGCGTTTGATAAGGTTCCCCATGGTAGACTACTGCAAAAAATACGGAGGTATGGCATTGAGGGTGAGTTGGAGGTTTGGATTAGGAGTTGGCTGGCTGGAAGAAGACAGAGGGTAGTAGTTGATGGCAAAGGTTCATCTTGGAGTGCCGTCACTAGCAGTGTTCCGCAAGGATCTGTTTTGGGACCATTGCTGTTTGTCATTTTTATAAATGACCTGGAGGAAGGGTTAGAAGGTTGGGTGAGCAAGTTTGCGGATGATACGAAAGTCGGAGGAGTTGTAGACAGTGAGGAAGGATGTGGCAGGTTACAGCGGGATATAGATAAGCTGCAGAACTGGGCAGAAAGGTGGCAAATGGAGTTCAATGTAGCTAAGTGTGAGGTGATTCACTTTGGTAAGAGTAATAAAAAGATGGGGTACTGGGCTAATGGACGGATACTTGGTAGTGTGGATGAGCAGAGGGATCTTGGTGTCCATGTACACAGATCTTTGAAAGTTGCCACCCAGGTAAATAGTGCGGTGAAGAAGGCATATGACTTTTATTGGTAGAGGAATTGAGTTCCGGAGTACTGAGGTCATGTTGCAGCTGTATAAGACTCTGGTGCGGCCGCATCTAAAGTATTGTGTGCAGTTTTGGTCGCCATACTATAGGAAGGATGTGGAGGCACTGGAACGGGTGCAGAAGAGGTTTACCAGGATGTTGCCTGGTATGGTAGAAAGATCGTATGAGGAAAGGCTGAGGCACTTGGGGTTGTTTTCATTGGAGAAAAGAAGGTTTAGGGGTGACTTGATAGAGGTGTACAAGATGATTAAGGGTTCAGATAGGGTCGACAGTGAGAATCTTTTTCCACGTATGGAGTCAGCTATTACAAGGGGGCATAGCTTTAACTTAAGGGGGGGTATGTATAGGACAGATGTTAGGGGTGGGTTCTTTACTCAGCGAGTCGTGAGTTCATGGAATGCCCTGCCAGTAGCAGTGGTGGACTCTCCCTCATTATGGGCATTTAAGCGGACATTGGATAGGCATATGTAGGATAGTGGGCTAGTGTAGGTTGGGTGGGCTTGGATCGGCGCAACATCGAGGGCCGAAGGGCCTGTACTGCGCTGTATTCTTCTATGTTCTATGTTCTATGTTCTGTATATATTTGGGAATTATGCATTTAACGGGCAGCAGAGAGAGGGCTGGCAAATGGGAGGTGCTTAGGAGACGTGTTTGGAGCTGATGCATACATAATGGCCAATGGCTTCCTCCTGTACTTTAAAGTTTTTTACTCTATCATGTGTCAGCTGTGAATAAAAGTCAGTATCCAATTATTTCTCAGTGTAAATGCTCGCAAATATCTGATTATTTGGTGCAGCATAGCATTTAAAATGCAAGTATTGCAAGGTCACCTTCATTATGAAGTCTAATTATTACTCAGAACATGAATACTTTACATGTTGTATTCCAATTACTAAAACAAACATATCATTGCTTTGGCACAAAACCCTTTGGAAAGCTCTGACTTTTCCCTGACATGATATTATGTTCGTTGTTTTTTTCCACTCTCCACATTTCAAATTCAATATCATTCATTCTATAAACTGGAAGTTTTCAACTATTGTTCACTGAAATTTGATAACACAAATAATTTATTTAGTTTAATATTCACAGTCCATGTTTAATTATTGCCATTTTAAAATTGCTGGCAAATAGCTGAAGATCATACATTTCAGTGAGAAATTAAACTGATTGATATATATAAATGCATATGAACGCGAATTCTATTTATATGTTCAAATTTCTGCTCACTCTGAACATGCAATCACTCAGAAGCCAACCATTTTAAAAATATTGGAGTGGCAAAACATTGCTTTGAATCCGGACATTGAATATCTAATTCTGATAACCACAAGAGCTATGCTCTTTCTTCGATAAAATAAAATGTACATTCTTTATTTCTGTGTTAGAAAATCTTGACCGGAGTTTATGTTTTAGTTACATAAATATAGAATCAACAGAATTGATTTAAGAGATTATCGTTCAGTTAAATGATTATCGTTCACATCTTATTGTTGCCCAATTCATGAAATATAGCAAACATCCGATTATTGTTCGGGTCAATAAAGTCAACACTTTGCAATGAGCTACGCTGAAAATTGCTTCCAATTTATCTGAAATCATTTACAGTGTTATTGGACCTCGCAGCTGCCTGTGATACAGAGAGACTTAGTGGCCTGTTCCAAAATCTGTGCATGGAGCCTCAAACCTGGTTCAGGGCAGTCAGTCAAACATTACCTCAAAACAAATAATTTGGAATCCACCTTGGGCATGGGGAGAACCCGCCAACAGACTATCACTGGTCTCAGTGCAGGTACAAATATTGTCCAGGTTAAATACTAATGGCTGACCAGCAACCAGATTTTGAAATTCATCTTCAGTCAGAGCCTGTCCCGGAGAGCAGGCGTGTTGACATGGAGAGCCAGACTCACACCATACAAGTTACCTAATGTGATGAAACCTGACCTGCCTCCCAGACTCCATACTTCTGCACACCGGACCAGACATGGGTGAAGACGTTAACAAGTTGACAATCTATTGCAGTGCCTTGTGTCTCACAAAGAAACATGTAAAGCCATATCCAATACATGTCACCTTCACAGTATCAAAGTAAAATTGTACATCTCTGTGAATGGTCAGAGATTACTACATGGATCACACAGTAGAATTTATGTGAAGTAACCAGCAGCAAACGGCAATCCACAAATCACATTAATAACTGAACTTGGTGGAATCTGTCTGGTCTAAGTAACCACAAATATTATACTGGCTTTCAGGTGACTGTAACAATGCACACCATAACTGGAGATTTTGGCCTTACACCACTCCAAGCTTCCTGATCTCACACACATCACCCCCTCACACACACAACAATTGATGAGAATCCACTAGCTGGGTGAAACTGGAAACATAGAACAGTGCAGCACTGTGCAGGTCCTTCATCCTTTGATGTTCTGTCGACCTTTTATCCTACTCTAAGATCAGACTAAACTACATACCTTTCATTATACTATCATTGATGTGCCTATCCATTTAAATATCCCTAATATTGCTGATTTAACTACAACTATTGGCTGTTCATTGCACACACACACCAGTGTCTGTGTAAAGAACCTACCTCTGACATCTCCCCTAAACCTTCCTCCAATTACCTTAAAATCATACCCCCTCGAAATAACCATTTCAACCCTGGGAGAAAGTCTCTGGCTATCCACTCTATCTATGCCTCTCATCATCTTGTATACCGCTGTCAAGTCACGTTCCATTCTTCTTCGTTAAAATGAGGGAAACACCCTAGCTCCCTCAAATATTCTTTGCAAGGCATGTCGTCCGGTCCAGGCAGTATTTTGATAAATTTCCGCAGCATTCTCATCAAAGCTTCCACATCTTTTCTATAATGAGGCAACCAGAACTGATCACAATATTCTAAGTGTGGTCTCACCAGAGATCCATATAGTTGGAGCATAAACTTCCAGCTCTTAAACTCAATCCCTCGGCTAATGAACACATCAAACACCTTCTTAACAACCTTAAAACCTGGGTAGAAGCTTTGTGGGAGCTGTGCTATGGCCCATATGATCCTCCATTCCTCCACAATGTAAGAATCCTGCCTCTAACCCTGTATTCTGCATTCAACTTCGACATTCCAAAATGAATCGTATCCCACTTTCCACATTGAACACCATCTGCACTTAGCAGCTGGGTCCTGCATCCTGTCAATGTCCTGTTGCAAACTACAACAGCCCTCCACACTATCCACAATTCCACCAATCGGTGTTACAACATCAGACTTACTAGCCTACCCTTCCACTTCGTCATCCAAGTCATTTATCAAAATCACAAATGGCAGAGGTCCCAGAACTGATCCTTACGGAACACCACTGGTCACCTAATACCACACTGAATACTTCCCATTTACCACCACCTTCTGTCTACTATGTGCTAGCCAATTCTGTATCCAGACAGATAGATCTCCCTGTATGCCATGCCTCCTTACTTTCTGAATGAAACTACCACGGGGAAGCTTATCAAACACCTTGTTAAAATCCATGCACTCTGCATTCACTGCTCTACCTTCTTCAGTGCGTTTAATCCCATCCTCAAAGAATCCAATAAGAGTTGTGAGGTATGGCCTGCCCCTCACAAAGCCATACTGACTATTTCTAATCAAACTATGATTTTTCAGAATCCTCTCCAATACTTTGGCCAATACTGATGCAAGACTGACTGGTCTGTCATTATCAGGACAATCCCTGTTCCCTTGTCTGAAAAAGGGAGTTGCCACCCTCCAATCAACCGACGCTACTCAAATGGAGAGTGAAGACGCAAAGACCATCGCCAAAAGCACAGAAATCTCTTCCCTCTCTTCCTGTAGTAACCTAGGGTGTTTCCTGTCTGCCTGAGGAATCTATCTATCCTTATGTTTGTACTTCAATCAGTCTGTATTTCACCTCAACTTGTTTATTCCCTGTCCAACCAACTGATTGACTGCTTTCCATTTCAGGGCTCTGTCCAGTGCTGCCTTCCTGAGCAAGTATGGTTCCCAATATCCTGTGTATTATGTAATGGAAAACATGGGAATGCCTTTCTCATGAAGGGCAAATGCCAAAACTTTGATTCTGCTGTTCTTCTGATGCTGCCTGAATGGCTGTGCTTTGCCAGCGCCACACTTTTCGACTCTGATCACCAGGATCTGCAGTCCTCACGTTCTCCATTACTGAGGGCTGTTCCCTCTGCACACTGAGCAGGCAATTAAACAGCAGAAACCCGTTGTATTTAGAGCTGACTGTTCAGTTCTGGAAAGCTGCATTTGACGAACACTTTTACTAAAAACGAAATTACAATTCAACAAATTTTCATTCAGTCCCAGAGCTACAGTTTTCGTTCATGAATTAGACAGCTTGATAACGAGCAATGAATGACTGAAGAACTCCGAGGTGCAGAGTATTCCAGGTGAAATATTCCATGTTGGATGTGCATTACCTTAATGCTAGTAATGTTATCAGACAGACAAATATGACAACGAAACGAGGTGACATGTGGAAGTGTGACATTTTTGCCATTACAGAGATGTGCTTGAGGGAGGTCATGGCTAACAACTCAATATTCTGTGGTACCAGAACTTTTGTCAGGACAAGAGAGAGGGTAAAAGAGGAGGTAGTGGTGCCTTATTAATTATGGAGTCAGTTACTGGCATAAGAAGGAACGATATCTTGAAAAGATCTTCTAATGAGGCTTGGTGGTTAGAGCTCAGTCTCAAAATCATGACAGAAACACTGCTTGGGCTATATTATAGACCCCAGATAAAGGAAAGTACGGAAGCAGGTATATAACCAAGTTATTGAGGTGTGTAAAAACAGTAATAGGATCATTATATTCAGGCATTTCAATTCCAGACATTCATTACGGCAGTGATAACTTCTTAAGCGGGGACAGGTGCTTTGAAATTTATTCCAAAGAGCGTCTTATATCAACATAGAGCAGATACAACAATGGGCAGTGCAGTGCTGGGACTCACTGTGGGAAACGAAGCAGTCAATTGTTCCAGGCAGAAGTGGGAGAGCATTATAGGACCAGTGACTGTGATATCACGCATTTTGATTTTGCTGAGGAAAAGACCCTAAAACTGTTTGAAACATAAAACTTTTTGGATTGGGTAGACACATTTTATAAAAAAAAAAATGACAGGATCTGGGCAAAGTGCAGTTGCGTCTGGGTGAAACTGTATGAGAACAAGGTGGGGCGGGGGTTGGGGGATCATTTGATGAAAATGGAATTGATGATAGAGTCGGCCCAGCATGTTACACCGAAGATAAAATTTAGGAAAACAAGCCCAGAGAACTTCAGACGTCGGCACAAATTCCAAACAGGATGAAAAAAGAAAGAGAAGCTAAAAGCAGTTACAAAGTTAGCAGGTCAATGAAAGTCCTAAAAGAATATAGAAAGTGGAGGACTAAACGTAAAAAGTCAGTGGAAGAGCAGAAGGAGGGTTGATAAAACTTTAGCAGGTAAGATTAGCAAGAATCGAAAGTCTTTTTTTTTTTGTTTATTAAGGGGAAGACGATAACGTGGGAAAGAATGAGAGTGTTAGGGTCTAAGGGGACAGCCTGTTCACAGAGCCAGAGAATATGTTAAATACATTCTACGAATCGGTCTTCAGTTTTGAAAAGCAATTTCTGGATTCAGGGAGAGTGACCGTTTGACTATTGAGCAAATTGACATAGGAGCTGAGAAAGAATTGGAAGTTTATGCAAGATAGAGTGGGAAAATCACCAGATTAAAGACCACCAAGCCTCACATCAGTGAGACGGAAACAATTGGAGAAAATTCGGAAGGCTGTTGAGGCAGGATCACTAAATATCTTCAAGACTGAGACAGACAGATTTTTATACAAGTGTTACGGGGAAATCGCAGGCAAGTGGAATAGGGGATTAACAAAATAAATACAACCTAATCGAAGGAAAAGCAGACTCAGTGAGCGGATAGACATATTGTTGCCTCTGTGTCTAATGGTGTTCTTTTCCAATAGCCCTGTATTCACAAGAAAATCAACCTCTCTCACTATGGAGACAGACACAGCATTGAATGCAATCGAGCGATTCAAGGAATGCATAAACGCGATACTAATCGACAGAAAGTACGAGAGGACTGCGACAGCACGGATTGCCTGTCGGGGTGAGGATTTGCATTGGCACAGTCACCACCACCAGAAGGAAGAACTCAGCAAGTCAACCTCCAAGGTCAAGCAGAGACCCGCACTGGGACCTGGTAGTCAGTGGACATGTGTCAAGGAGTGCTGAAGGCCTAAAGACTACATCACTGTCGTCTCTCCTTCTTTCCCTGACCAAAATTAAATGTGGAGGGGTAGAGAGACATGCCGTTGTAGCAAAGTTAGCAGTAAGGCTTTGGCACGAGAGGGTTCGGACAGCTCCAGCTCAGAAAAATGTACAGGGAAACTGAAATAAAGTCCTTTTAACTTTATTGCTACAGCAGTCGAGAGGGCAGTAAGGGCAGTCGCACGTTCCTCGTGTGGGATGTGGGAGCTCATGGAGATTTCCACCATCCCTGATGGCTGCACTTGTGGACTGTGCACCAACTTCAGCTCCTGGGAGACCGTGTTAGGGAGCTGGAGCTGGGTGGCACGGTGGCTTAGTGGTTAGCACTGCTGCCTCACAGTACTAGGGACCAGGGTTCAAATCCTGGCTCGGGCGACTGTCTGCGTGGAGTTTGCACATTCTGCCCGTGTCTGCATGTGTTTCCTCTGGGTGATGTGGTTTGCTCCCACAGCCACAAAGATGTGCAGGTTAGGTGAATTAGTCATGCTAAATTGCCCGTAGTGTTAGATGTAGGGCAGTGGGTCTGGGTGGGCTGCTCTTCGGTGGGTCGGTGTGCATTTGTTAGGCCGAAGGGCCTGTTTACACAGTGTAGGTAATCTAACTTAGGATGCACCCAGGGTCATCTGAGATACTAGGAACTTCATAGATAAATGCTTTAGTGTGGTGGCCACACCTAAGACACGCCCCTAGTTATGTTCCTTTAATTACTGTAATATTCCGGTCCAATGTTCATCGTCCTCAGTTCATTAGCTTTACCTGTCAGTCCTGTTGTATTTAAATAAATACACTTTAATCCAACAGGCATACCTTGCTTCCTGTCATGTTCCACGTAGAGAGTAGCTGTGCGACCACCAGGAATGGCAAAGCGAGTAGGCAGAGAGTACAGAAATCCCCTGTGGCCATTCCTCTCGATAACAAGTGGACCATTTTGAATTGTTGGGAACGATGCCCGTTCAGGGGAAAGCAGCAGTAGTCAGGTTGGTCGTACTACCACTGGCTCTGCGGCACAGCGGGAAAGGGTAAAGGTAAACAGGACGGTAAAGATAGGAGGGTTGATTGTTATTGGGACAGATCGGAGATTCTGTGGCCACAAACGGGAATCCAGGATGGTGGGTTACCTCCCAGCTGCTAGGGTCCAGGATGTCTCCAAGTGGCTGCAGAACATTCTCAGGGGGTTGGGTGAGCAGCCATAAATCATCATGCACTTTAGCACAAATGATACCCGTAGCAACAGGGACGAGTACCTGCAGCGTGATTACAGAGAGCTAGGAGAAACATTTTTAAAAAAAACCTTGACAGTGTTAATCTCATGAGAGGGAGATTACCGTCAGATTACCAAGGGTGGGTTAAAACTATGTTGGCAGGGGCTGGTATCATCAGGAGCAGGGAGGCAAGTGCGAGGCTGGAAGGAGATACAGTAATCAGAAATAGTAAGATTAGGCTGGAAAACGACAGAGAAATGCCTTTTGGATTAAATTGCATCTATTCCAATGCAAGAAGGCCTACAGGTAAGGCCGATGAACTCAGGGCGTGGATAGGTAGGTGCGACTGGGATAATATAACCATTACAGAAATATGGCTAAGTTATGGAAAGGACTGACAGCTTAATGTGCCAGGGTACAGGTGCTTTAGGTGAGACAGAGATGGTGGAAGGAGGGGAGGGGAGTTGCATTTCTGATTAAGGGGAGTACCACATCAGTAATCAGAGATAAAATAACTGATGGATCACCTAGTGAGGCTTTGTGGGTGGAGTTAAGAAATAGGAAGGGCTTGGTGAGGTGATTGGGGGTATAATATAGGCCTCCAATTAGTCAACAGGAATGAGAGTAACAAATATGCAGGAAGAGAGAGGAGACCTGCAGGAGCAATAGGTTTATCATAATAGGGGATTTTAATTTTTAAATACAGACTGGAATGGACAGAGCAAAGGGATTTGATGAGACAGATTCTGATAAAAGCATCAGGAAAGTTTCCTCAAGCAGTATACAGAGTGTCCTACTCGGAAATGGGCAAAACTCGAAATTTTCTTAGGAAATAGGTCCGGGCAGGTGACTGAGTTAACAGTGGGGGAGCACTTTGGGACCAGTAACCATAGTTCTATTAATTTTCAAATAGTTATGGAGAGGGACAAAACTGGTCCACAGGTTCATGATCGAATTTGGGGCGTGGCTCAGGTCCAGGGAGCTGGGATCAAGGGAATCTCTGGAGGTATATAAGAGATACAGGAGTTTACTGAAGAAAGAAATCAGTAGGGTGAAAAGGGGGCAAGAAAGAGCCTGGGCTGAGAAGATTAGGATGAATCCAAAAAGATACTTTAAATATATTAAAAGAAAAAGCAATAACTGGAGAGAAGATAGGACCCCTCGTAGACCAATGTGGACAAGTATGTGTGGAACTATAAGAGATGGGTGAAGTCCTCAATGAATATTTCTGCTCTATGTTTACCGTGGAGAAAGACATGTTCACTTGAGAACTTGAGGAAGTTCGTGGTGATATCTTAGGGACAATCCATATCATAGTAGAGGAGATTTTGGACGTACTAGAATGTTTGACAGTGGATAAATCTCACAGTCCTTACCCGATATATCCAAGAATACCTCAAGGGGCTCCAGAAGAATTTTCGGGGACCCTGGCCTATAATGTGGATCATCATTGACCACAGTGACGTCCCGGAAGACTGGAGGATAGCAAATGTTGTGCCCTTATTCAAGACGAACTGAACACAAAAAGTCTTGGAACTAAAGACCAGTAATTTTCTGAGGGAAAAGATTTACTTGCATTTAGAAAGACAGGCTTTGATTAGAAATAGTAAGTGTGGCTTTGTGCAAGGAAGTTTGCACCTGACAATTCTCTTAAAGTAATTGGATGATGTGACTAGGAAAATTGACTTCGGTGGGGCAGTAGACTTCAAAACATGTGGTGTTGGAAAAGCACAGCAGGTCAGGCAGTATTCATCAGGAACGGCCAAAACATCGATTCTCCTGTTCCTCTGATGCTGCCTGACATGCCATGTTTTTCCAGTGCCACACTTTTCGACAATGATCTCCAGCAACTGCCGTGCTCACTTTCTCCACGGGCGGTAGATTTAGTCGTTATGGATTTCAATTACACCAGAACAGAATGATGCTTTTAAGCTCCTGGAGCCTGATATATAGAATTACGGGAGGAGGCCAATAAGCCCCTAAGGCCTATAAAACTGTAACCAGATCATGCAGCACCAGTATCCAGTTGCACAGCAACAGGATCAATCTATTCAGTTACTTGAAGTCAGTAACACAGGAAACGAAAGAGGCCACAAAGTGACTGGACTATCGGGTATATTGGAAGAAAGCTGAAAATGTGTTGCTGGAAAAGCGCAGCAGGTCAGGCAGCATCCAGGGAACAGGAGAACCGACGTTTCGGGCATAAGCCCTTCTTCAGGAATAAAACTGGAATAAAACCAGGCTAGCCCCTCAGACCTGCCCATCCGTTCAGTAAGCCAGGGCTGATTTGCACTCGGCCGCAATTTCTCTTTAATGCCCAGTTCTTTGTAGCCCTCCACTCTCTGACGGGTCAAAACCCATTGAAACTCACTCGCACTCCCCAAACATTTCAGTGATGTAGCCTACCCGAACTGTCTGGTCCCAACCATCACTACGCCCTGAGAGAAGGAAACACTCCCCACACATATACCTTGGCCTATTGACATGAATAGAAGATATGAACACAGCGTAAAGTGACTGGCCCTGACATCACGGCAGTATTTGAGCAAGATGTCAAGAAGACTGAACAAAATTGAACTTGATGGAAATCAGTTGTAAACTCCCCACTGATTGGATCATTCAGAGCACAATGGGGCTGGTGGACATAAATACTCTCAGTCCCTGGATATCTCTGTGGGCAATCCTCAGGGGAGCTTCTTTGGCACAAACATCTTCAGCTGCTTCATCAATGTCTTTCCCTCTGTCATACGATCAGGGGTGGGGATGTTCTTTGAAGATTATTGCAACGTTCAGAACAATGTGTCGCCTCCTAAGGTACTAAAGTATCAAATCTGGACAAAATCCAAGCTTGTGCTGTTAATGTATAGGTAACATTAATCAAAAGCACTGCTGGCCACTAAACATTTCCACGGTTAAAAGAAAGAGGAACCCCTTCAGCAACTCTAGCTGGTTTCCCATTCAGCCTATCAGATACATTGGATAACAAGACGCACAATGCGTTCACTCACTCCTGCCTATTACACAAGAAGACAATTTAAAATAAAAGCACGTGTTGGAATCCAAAATACACACGCAGGAAGCTGGAAGAACGTAATAAGCAAGGCAGCATCAAGAGTTTGAGAAGTGAACGCCTTGGATATAACCCTTCGTCAGGGCTGTGGATGGGAGTAATGGGGGCTATAGATAAAGTGGCGGGTGAGGGAGCAGGAGGCAGAGTGGCGAGGTGGGGATAAGTGAACACAGACAAAGGGTATCAGCGAGTTGTTGATGGGAGGGCTGAATCCAGTTGGTGGCTGGACAAAAGGCTGCTCAGAGTAATGGAAGGGAGGGGAGGGCTTGAGAAGTGAGTCGGGGGATTGGAAGGGAGGATATTAGAAATTGGAGAATTCAATGTTGAGTCCCCGGGGTGTAGGTTGCACAGGTGACAAATGAGATCTTGTTCCTCCAAATTATGGTTTGGTTCATTGTGGCAATGGAGGAGGCCAAGGATGACTATGTCGGAAAGGGATTGGGAAAGAGAATTGAAATAGGAAGTGAATGGGGGGTCTTCCGTTCCACCTAACAACCCTACTTTCCAGCTCCCAACCGGATTCATCCCTCCCATTGCCCAACCAGGTTGCACCAACCAATTATGTCCACATAGCCGTAACTCACCATCCCCCTGATCTCCCCACCCCACTCCCTTCCCTCTTTATCTCCAGCTCCCCCTACCCCCCAACCCAGTTCTGAAGAACGGTTATACCTGAAATGTTGACTTTCCCAGCTCATGATGCTGCCTGGCTTGCTGTGTTCTTCCAGCCTTCTGTTTGTCTCCTTTAATTCAGGAAGATAGAGTCTAGTGAGCACCATGTGCTGGTAGGCAGAAACCAAGGGTTGCCCAATGAAGTCCTTGAACCTCTGCCCTTGTGTCAGGAGGAAGACTTTCAGTCCCTCGAGACACTGACACATGAACAGAAGAGGACATTCAGCCCCTCCAAACTGTTAGACTGAAATAGGAGGATGTCATTGTTGCTGCAACACGACAAACCTATGAGGCATAGACTGCACAGACAGACTGCTCCATGTTGTTCCTCCTGGCTCCATTGCTAATGGTACACACGTGTTATGTTAACGTGGTTTGCTGATCATGAGGAGGGAAAGTGATTGGTTTGTGCCAAATCCCAAGGAGGCAGCTTCCATCTCCGAGGTGTTACAGACTAGGCGAGACCACTCAAAACACTTGTTCGCAGACAGCCCTTTGCAACTTGTTTCGGTAAGTGTACAATGAAAATTAACCGGAGTAATTTAGCTGGGGTCACGAGTAGATTTTAAAACAGACAAAAACTGTATTCATAAAATTACACAATGAAACACAAAGAACAGTATAAAGAATCACGATAGAATTCAACCTATTCGGCTGGACTTAATTATGCTGTTCCGAATATACACAACTGTCCCAATAAGCAAACTTCCAATAAAAACCAGTATGAATGGAACACATACTTCCAGGTTGAATTTGAAGGTCAGAAAAGAGAGAGTTTCCACACAGCTCCCAGTTGAACTTCTCAGTTCAAAACTCAACTGAAAACTGCTCAGCTCAGCGAGTTCAGCTAAAATAGCTCACCACTCTCTGTTCATTATACTGGTCACTTATAAAGCATGACCACTTTGGCCTGAAGTCTCACCTGTTTCCATATAAACAAAAGGCCTCTGAAAATCCTTTTCATCTCTGTACCAAACCAGACTGATCGGAGCTTGGCCCCGTTTTATTATGACTCTGAAAAAAACCAAGGGCAAAGTCTCCTTGAGCTAAGGAACAGCTTTTCGACAAAAAAGGGACTTGCTTTGTGACATGTCCCTTCCTCCCCCCCTTAAAAAAAGAACCATCAATGCTAAAATGTGGCTGCATTTTGAACCCTTCAAACCCAGTTAGTAGTCTCAAAACTGACAGATAGACTATATTAATTGTGCATTCAAACATGCACAAACCCATGCAAATTCAGGCCGCGGTATACCCACCACCGAACACCTCCATATCTCATTCGAATCTCAATAACTCATCAGCTTTCACGTTTTCGCGACCTGCCACATGCACAGTTGTCAGATTGAACGGCTGCAACAACAAGCTCCATCGAAACAGTCTGGCATTTTTGTCTTTAAGTTTTTCCACAAATGTCAATCTGTTGTGATCAGTGTATACGATTGTCTCAGATGCATTGCTGGTAATATAAACACAGTTATGGTGTAATGCCAACACTAAGTTTAAAGTCTTTTTCTCCACCGTTGAACATTTCCGTTGATGAACGTTCAGCTTCCCAGAAAAATACCCGACGGGTCTTTCTATTCCCTCATCATCCTCCTGCAGGAACACCAGACCGACACTCACATCACTGGCGTTGATAGCCACCTTGAAAGTCTTCGTATAATCTAGTGTAGTTGATACTGGGGGCAGTGTTAACACAGTTTTTAGGTTGTAAAATGCCTCTTGACAGTCCTCTGTCCACTAAGAGTTCTTGCTCTTGACAATTCGGTGAGTGGAACAGCCGCACAAACTTTCAGTAAAATCCAGTCAATCCCAGAAACCGTAGTATTACATATTTCTTTCTGTCGACGGTGTGGAACATTCCCGAACTACTTTTGTTTTTGAATCTCATGGGGCCATTGGACCATGTCCAATAACGTGACCCAGGAACGTGACATGGGTTTTCTCAAATTCACGTTTAGCTAGGTTTACCACCAAGCCTGCCTTTTGAAGTCAATCAAACAAGTCCGCTAAATGCTGTAAATGCTCCTTTCATGAGTGACTAAAAACCACCAGGTCATCAATGTACACCACATAGTTGGATAATCCGGCAATGACCTTATTATCAGTCTCTGAAATGTGACTGGATCGTTTTACATACAAAATGCGACAACTTTGAGTGGATATAGTCCAATTGGCGTTATGAAAGCCGAAATTGCCTTTGCTCTCTCTGACAGAGGTCCTTGCCAGTAGCCTCTGAGCAAATCCAACTTAGAAATGTAATTAGCTTCTCCCACCGTTCCGACACAGATCTTCAAACATGGAATTGGATATGCATCAGTCTTTGTAATGAAGTTGACTTTGTGATAGTCCACACATGTCCGTTGGGTAACATCTGGCTTTGCCACCATGGCTATACATGAGCTCCAATCACTGTAACTCACTTCGATTATGCCATCTTGGAGCGTGTGCTCTATCTCCTTCTGAATCTGTGCCAACTTTAAGAATGTTGCTTAATCGGAACAGCATCTCCTGTGTCTTCATCATGCACAATTATGTACGTACTTCCCAGTTTATTTCCGCATATCTCTCCTCGATCTCATCATAACTCTTTCAGGTCACTATGTTTTTCTTGTGGAAGGTAACTCAGTAATTTATCCCAATTTTTGACAACTTTCGCATTGTTCAATTTGATATAGGAATGTCCAATTCAGAATCCTCTGACCTTGTTTCTTCCTTCTGTGCTGTAAGCATTAATACCTTCTCCTCTTGCTTTCTCTCCCTATCTAAATACCTGTTGAGCATATTCACATGACACACTCTGTGAGATTTTATCCTGTCTCGAGTCCGTACCAAGTAGTTCACCTCATTCAATTTCTGCTCAATTTGATAAGGTACACTAAAACTTGCTTCTAAAGGCTCAACTGTTGCTGGAAGTAACACCAATACCTTATTCCCAATTGCAAAATTGCGAATTTGTGATTTCTGATCCACTTCCGGTTTTATTGTGTGCTGCGATACTTTTAAATGCTGTCTAGCCAACTCTCTAGTTCTATTTAATCGTTCCCTAAAATTTGACACATCGTCCAAATGGGTGGTCTCTGAATTCTGACTTATTAATTTCTCCTTAACCAATGGTAATGGTCTTTTTACTTCATGCCCACGAATTTATTCAAATAGTCTGAATTTGGTCGATTCATTCCGTGCGTCTCTGATCACAAATAGTTCAAAAGGAATTTCCTTATCGCAACTGAATTATCCTGACCATAAACCCTCAACATGGTCTTCACTGTTTGATTCCATCTTGCTCATGCTCACTGTGATTCCGGATACTACGTAGTAGATTTGAATTGCTTTATTCCAAAGTTATCCATCACCTGCTTGAATAGTTCGGATGTAAGGTTTGATCTGTCTGGATCTCTATTGGTAGTCTGTACCTAGTTAAAAAATAAGTATTTTTTTTCTACAACTCTTTTAGCTGTAATGCTGCATAATGGGTCTGCCTCGGTAAATCTAGTCGACACATCCATTATTGTTAATAAATACTTATTCCCACTTTTTTTGTTTCAGATAGGCGACCTACACAATCTATTAACACTCTTGTGAAAGGTTCCTCAAATGCTGGAATAGGTATTAAAGTTGCAGGTTTTATTACTGCCTGTGTGACATGTTTGAGACGTTTGGCAATATTCAACGACATCTTTGTGTAGTCCAGGCCAGTGAAAATATCTTTGTATTTCAGCCTGTAATGTCCTCACCCCGAAATGATCTCCAAGTGGTACCTCATGTGCCACTCGCAGCACCTCCTTTCTATACCTAACAGGCAAAACAATTTGATGAATTTCTGTCCACGTCTGATCTGCTTCAGTGTGTGCTGATCTCCATATCCACATTAAGACATCCGCATTTGTTAAGTAATAACACACAGGAATACATTTATTCTCTTTCTTGCTAAATATTTTTTAATATAACTTTTGTAACTCCTCATTTTTCTGCTGTAACCAATCAGCTCAGCAGAGCTAAAAATACGTTCATGTTTTCCTAATTGCTCCTTCTCTGTTCCACTTATCAGATCAAAAAGAAACTTTCGGATAACTCCACGTCAGCTTCCTTATCTGTGCTTTACTCCTGCTTAAACCTGTGCAACTGTGATCTTCTGGTCACGCAATCAGGGGAAATTCCTGGATAAACATTCTCCAGGTCTTCAGTTGCCTGCATCTCCACTGGCTTTTCAACTGGAGTACGCAGCACGCCTACCAGTGAATCAGCTATATGAGTTGCAAGGACAAATTCTATTCCTGGAGCTGAGAGTTAGGGGTCCAGTACTCCTACCACACATTCTCCACTCTTTTCTGGACTCTCTAGCCTCACTTTACATAACTGAGTACATTTTTCCTCACTATGAATTCCTGTTACCAGCACATTTTTTGGCATTAGTCTCTCAAGAGTACATAAAGCCTCACCCCTCAGCATTACAGACTGAAAAGATCCCGTGTCAATTAATATTGGAACCTCCTTACCAATTACTCCTGGCCTACGTGAATAAACTTTATCCTTTCATGCAAGTTTTTTATGCAGATTTGGCACGTCCACTTATCATCTTGTACACTCTGAGGCAGTTGCCTACCTTCCCTTATGCTTTTTTTACGAGTCTAACAAAACTTCCAGGCTTGTCTAGTTATCCTACATCTGGTTTTCTCCAGCCCAGCAACACTGTGATTTTGTGTGGCCCAGTTTATTACAACTAAAACACCATACTATTTAACTTCTTTGTTCCCCCCCCCCCCCCCCCCCACCCGAAGGTTTTCTTTGTTACTGTGGTAAATTATCCTTATGATCTACGCTGTGATCTACCTTTCCCTTTGCACGTGAGGATATCTCTTTGCTCCAATTTCTGTCCCTCAGAGACCAGAACTGGTTCTGGAAGCCAAACCAAGTTTATGGACCAGTTCATAATCATCAGCCATTTCAGTAGCTAACCTTGCTGCTTACACTCTCTGCTCTTCCACCTGAGTTTGCACTACTTCAGGCAGTGATTTTTTGAATTCCTCCAAGTACTAAACTCTCTAAGCTTTCAAGCTCTCTAAAATTCAAGCTCTCTAAAATTCAAGCTTTGCTTGAATTTTAAAGCTCTTATCCAACTATCGAAATTAGTCTGTTTGATCCTTACAAACTCAGTGTAGGTTTGACCAGGATTCCTCATTAGATTCCTGAAAGGTTGCCTAAGCAGATAAAATGTTTTTTTAACCTCCTAATACTCCCCAGATACCTCCTCTGACAGGGATGTGAATACCTTACCAGTCCTACCAACAAGTTTCGTTTGGATCAACAAAACTCACATTGCCTCTGGCCACTGCATTTGGTTAGCCAACTTTTCAAATGAGATGAAAAGGGCATCACATTCTTCTCATCAAATTGAGGCAATGCTTGAACACACACAAACAAATTCTCACTAGGCCTCTGACTACAGGGTTTGCTCATCCTCACTCTCTTCCTTACTAAGCGCACCCTCAGCTGTTATCCCCAGCCATTTACACTGATTTTCCTTTTTAACTGTCAGTTTTTGCTATTCAAAAGCTCTCTCTTTCTCTCTCCCCTGTTGTCATTCATTCTTTTTACTCTCTGTTCTGCTGCCCTCTCACCGCGCCCCCCCCCCCCCCACCCCCACCTTCTGCATTTTATCGAAAGTCAAATGTTTCATTTTGGCTGCCCTTTCCTTACCTCTCGATGTTAACTCAAGATGTTTCATTTGCAACTGAATTCTTGCCATCTCTGATTCTGATGGTTTCTCCAGCAAGTTTAATTGACGAGCTACTGCTGTAATTAACTCTCCTTTCCTTACAGATGCAGTCAGTTCCAATTCCAGCTTCTCCGTTAATTCTTGCAACTTGGTCTTATTCAATTTTCATAAAATTTCCAAAGTCACTGCACACCCAGGAAATGTTTGGCGACTGAAATAGCCATCACTATTCTAAGCTTTGTCAACCCAATCAAACTAATACCCGAAATAAAGCCACTAGCATCTTCCACTCGCTGTTAAAAATCCAGCAATAATGCCCCAGTCTGTTATGGACGAGGCCAGACCACTCAAAACATTCTTAAGCAAGCAGCCCAGAGCATAACTTTGCAGTTTGTGTTGATAATTATCCAATGAAAATTACCCGGAGTAAGTTAGCTATGGTGACGACTAGATTTTAAATCAGACAAAAACGTTATTCACAAAATTACACAATGAAACACAGAGAACAGAATAAAGAACCCCTACAGAATTCAACCTATCCAGCTAGACTAAATTATGCTATTCCAAATACACACACTAGTCCCAATAATCAAACTTCCTTGAGAAAACGTTATAATGGAACGCATGTTTCCAGGTTGAAGCTGAAGGGCAGAAGAGAGAGAGCGTTTCCACACAGCTCCCAGTTGAACTTCCCAGTTCAAGACTCAACTGAAAACCGCTCAGCTCAGTTCAACTCAGCAAGGTCAGCTAAAAGAGCTGACAACTCCCCGTTCATTATCCAGGTCACTTCTAAAGCATGACGACTTTGGCCTGTAGTTTCATCTGTTTACATATAAATAAAAGGCCTCTGAAAATCCCTTTCGTGTCTGATCGTAGCCTGGCCCCGTTTTATTGTCCCTCTGAAAAACAACAAGGACAGCGTCTACTTGAGCCAATGAACAGCTTTTAGCAAAAAAGAAGGATTGGTTTGTGACAGAGAAGACAGGCTAGTGTTCTGTATGGAGGTCAGAAGCTGGTGGGAATGGCTAATACTATCAGAGTGTGGCTGATGACAGATTTGTGAACAACATGACGTTCAATGCAGGGTCACACATCAATTGTACATCCAGACGGTGACAGTTCATTCCGAACTGGGAGCTCTCTCTCAACCAACATGGGGGCTCCATAGAGCTCTGTAAACTATCATTGAGTCATAGAATCCTATAGCACTGAGACAGGCCCATTGGAACAAACTGGTTCATGCTAATCAAAATGTCCGTCCATGCTAACCCCATTACCCAGCGCTTGGTCTATATCCTTCTAAATCTTTCCTATCTATATATTTATCCAAATGTGAAGGCACATATCATGGAAAACATGTTATATCTAATGCTATCGGTGTTTTGTTTTGGAAATAATGAGTGTTGATTCATAACACTCCAGTGTTAATGCAATGACGTTTTATTCTTTTTGTGTGTTTACAGATTAAACACTCATTTCCTTTACACTCTCCTCATGATACCATCACCGCAGGGATTAGTCTGGTGAAACTCCAAGACACCGTCTCTCTGTACCAAGGAGATGATTGATTATAAATGAAAGAAAATACTGTCTCAAGTACACTCCACAACTGCAGGACGGTGTCTTCACTCTTACACTTTAATCATTTTGTAATGAACGCGCCTACTCATTTATTGTGTTGATTACTTGCTGAATCATAGGGTCATAGAATGGAAACAGATCCTTCGGTCCGACCCGTCCATGCCGACCAGATATCCCAACCCAATCTAGTCTCATCTGCCAGTACCCGACTGCTCTGTATGAATTCTGATAGTGCCTCATGATCAAGGACATCCAGCTCCTTTTCACCAAGAGCACTTCCCATCATCTCGCGTTCTCATAAATACAAAATGAGAAGGATGGCATTTTTACCAATCATTTATTTGCCTTATGAAGCAAAGTCACACCAACAACAACATCACTGTTGCCATTGCAGTTGATTGGAGATACTGAGGAGGCGATGATCCAGCTGTATTATCTCCGAATATTAATCCAGGGAATCAGGTAATGACTCAGACACCGGATCCGAATCCAACAATGGCAAATGTTGGAAATTGAATTCAATAAAATATCAGGAATTAAGAATCAAATGAAACAATGAAACCATTGTTGATTGTCCTACCTGGCACGCTCATGCCCTTTAGGAAAGGAAATCTACCATCTTCAGCTGGTCGGGCTTACACGTAACTCCAGACCCACAGCAATGTGGTTAGCTCTCAGTTGCAGTTTGAAATAGCCAAGCCAGCCACTCAGTTATATCAGTCACTTCAAAGCCTCAAAGAAAAGAAACCGCATGGACCTCAGCACTGACTACTTACAGCCCACAGACTGCAGTGGGTCAGGAAGGCAGCTCACCAAATCCTTCTCAAGGACAATGAGGAAAGGGAATTAAATACTGTCCCAGCATCCCATTAATGAATAAAGGAAGATTATCCCACACAGGGAAGAGAGAAAAACAGACATAATTAACTTTAAACAGCGACTTCAACATATACCTTACATGGTGATGATTATCAGTAATATGGGAACAGAAGAAACATAAGCAAGGTTTAATTTCATTTTTTATTTCCATCCCAGCTGATCTTCAACAATTCCTTTGTTTGCTTCTTTCTCTCTATCTCTCTCTTTCTCCATCTATTCAACTCAGTCCTTCTCCCCTTCATAACAGATGTTGGGTGTCACCAACGTCAATCACGCTATTTCCCAACTTTGTTCAATTCTGATGTATGGTCATTAGAATCGAATTGCCAATTCTATGTTTCTTTCGAACCGATGGGGCAGCCAAATCTGCTCAGTTTGTCTGGCACTTTCTCGTTCTTTATTGTTTCTGATCTGTTGCATCATTCTTTGCTTTATTTAGCCTTTAATTTTGTTATTACTTGGAATGTCTGCATCGTTGGCAGGGGCAGCATTTGTTGACCTAACCAAGTGTCATTTACTGCGAGGTCATTCTTTCAGGCAGTACAGAACCAAGCACATTGCTGTGGGTCTCACATCAATCTTAAGCCAGACAGATTATAACGCAAGATCTATTTACCAAAGAACATCAGTGAAATAGATAAACGTATAGACAAAAATGCTGGAAATGTTATGGTTGTTATTTCCAATTCCTGCCTTTGGTATTTACTTTCTGGTATCGTCCGTGGTAGGATGTGGAACAGTGTCTTTCTGTGTAATAACCTGTGCATCTGAATTATATTCCTTCCGACATTACTGCTCTGAGAGACTGTTCCTGTCATTCAGTTATTTTAGAGACAAGAACAAAGTTGTGATCGGAACATTTGCAACTGAAAGAGGTGGAACCACAACGTCTGAATTTTACCAAAGCATAGATAATGGTTAATTAAGCGTCAGCATTGAAGCCAAGATGGTGACTGGGCATATAATCGAGCTGGTAGTGGATAGCTTTTGTGATGGACAGAATACCGAGACATAAATGAATTTTATTTATTTAAATTCGGTATTGTGAACAGTCTCGTTCTCAGATATTTGTGAGGGCGGGGGTGTGGGCTGTTCTGAAATTTGTGGGTAATCAATGGAATTTGCATTTGAAACTGAAGACAATAGTTTCCGTCTTTGTCAAATATAGATAATAGAAATAGCAAAGAAGTTCTCCATGGTTGAAGAGATTAATAAATGGATAGAGATGAAGAAACTTACCAGGAACGCCAACAATAGCGAGGATGGGATAATAACCCGCCTGGATAATCATCAGTGCACCATATATCCGAAATGATAATGTTGACCAAGACCAGGAAAAATAGAAAAGTCCCTGGGATAAACTCCTGTCCTTTGTTGGAGCATTCCAGTCTAATGTTCGCAGATTCTGATCCATTAATGGATCATTCCAGACTATACTACGATGTTTAAATCTCATTTTTCTGTCTTTGCAGCTGCTGATCCCTTTGAGCGTTGGAGTTGATGCATCTGCTGCTACAATGGCATAAACCATTGCAAGAGGCCCCTTACTAATAGGAGACGGAAAACATCCAGTGACACAACTAGGATCCATGGAGACTGGCATCAATCGCAGTCATTGAACAACCAGCTCCATTTAACCCCTTTCAGTATGGTTCCTTCAATTCACAAAAACTACTGGACTGGATTGAATGTTGGCACTGCTGGCTATTGATCACATCTCCCATCAGCCATTGCTTTCGTGAAGTTAGTAGTGAAAGAGAATAATGCATGTTTTCTTATCGCAGGCTAGGTGATTCTGTTGCGTTGTCCGTTTGCAATACTGTAACCGGCTGAACCTCCCACCACCACACCCTCAAAAACCACAATCTACATGCTGTTACCGTGCAGATGTCTCCTCGACTAGAACTGGCACCAGCCAATACATTTACAGTGGATATATTTGCACTTCAATACATAGGAAATGTGAATTTGCCTGGGTATTCAATTAATTGATCTAATAAGGCAATTTTGTATCTTCAACACTCAATGTGCTTCAGCACTTTTTTTAAAATATAAATTCACAAACACCTTAACACACTTTATTAAGCACACGTTTCTTCACTTTCTCCTCATGGTACCATCATGCCAGGGTTTAGTCTGGTGAAACCCCTTTGGACTGAATCGCTGACAAGATCATTATTTATAAAGCTGATTCAACCTGTACACAATACACCAAACAGTCTTTCAACAAAACTCTATCATTGGGAAAGATGCATTTACTCTCTTACTTTAATCATTTTGCATGATGAGTCACATATCATTTACTTCCTGCTGCGTAAAAATTATGTTTGTGACTTATGACCAAGCACATCCAGATCTGTTTCAACAACACAACAGCACTTCCCAATCTCTCACTATTTAATGAACATATATGTGAATGATGATATTTGTTGTTCATATCTGAAACATTTTATATCTTATGAAGAGCTATTGCCCAAACACTGATTCTTCTGATACCCCAAAGCCTTCACTCCAGATAATTCTATTACTCTCTTCATTCTCTCGATTATCCAACTTTTAATACATTCGGTGTATTCCACCCCTACCTACCCATTGACTCTAACATTCCCCACTCACCTGTATTCAACCATTTCAAACGTCTGCTGAAAAATCAAATACTTCATTCCCACTGGTTCTCAATTGTCGATGTCACAACGGACAGCCTCCACAAAATCCAGCAGGTTTATCAAAGATCAAGATCATTTCCCCTTCCTGAATCTAGATTAACTCTACCGAATCATGTCATTATTTTCCAAGGGTCTAGTTGTCACATTCCTCACAAAAGGTTCCAATGTTTTTCTCACAGCTTACATCAAGCTAACCATTGCTTAGTTTGCTGTTTGCTCTCTCCGTCCTATTTTAAATATTTAGGTTTACAATCGCTGCTTTCTAGTCTGGGGGGTCCTTTCCAGAATCTAACCAACTTTGAAGAATAATCAGTAATTCTTTCACTAGCTCTACTGCCACCTCCTCAATACTCTGGGATGTAGCTCATCAGATGCAGCAATATACCAACCATAAATTCAATGAGATTTTGAAAGACGTACCTTTTATTAATTCTAATTTACTGCTGTTCCCCATTTTCACCAGTCACTCGGTTCCCTTGTATTTCTGCAAGTTACTTTCTGTACCTTCCTCAGGGAGATGGACACAATATATTGCTCTCAGCGGACAGATGGGTTCTGTCAGCCTGTGAATATATCAGAGGACTGCACTCCGGTGATGATGGATATGTTCCTCACTCCTGCCTGGAAAGTTCCAGAATTAATCCAGTTTAATTCATGGTGAGCATCAGCACAGTCCTGTCACTGGTGTGAGGCTACACAGTACACTGAAAGAGGGGGCACAGCTCAGTAACAACCGCAATTTTGAAATAAATTGGTTTCATACCTGACACCTGGTCCAGCTTAGACAAATGTCCCGGGAAATCCCAGGAAAGATAATGCACTGTCCTGCACCTCCCTATTTATAGAGCTTCCCTTCTGTGGAGCCTCCTCTCCCTTTGTTTATCATGGACCCAGACACTCTGTAAATGCAGTGTATAGAGTGGGGTCACCAGACCCAGCAGCTGACAATACAAACCCGAGATAATCATCCACAGAAACTCCACTGATTTTCCAATGACAGGAACAAGTCAATTCCTCACACGGAACATGAACGCGCTCAGTGTTGAAAACTATTTCCACTCCTGAGTTTCTCTTCCTGGCTGAGAAAGCCGTTGCATCTCTGCACACCCCCACTGTAACTGTTCCTCTCTCCAAAGAAGCAGTTGACAATGTAACATTACCTTTCTCTGTATCTCAGCAACTATAAGGACAGCATTGCTAATGGATTTTATCATCACTCTCACAGAAGAGAGATATAGGGAATCTAACTCACTTTAATCAGGGACAAATCTAAATGGATGCGATATACAGGAATATGGGAAAATGGGGAAATGTGCGAATAACTTGCCATTTTGTTTTCCTTTCAGTTCATCATCAGCAATCCCTTTGCTCACTTTTCATTTCTTTTCCTCTCTTTTTCGGCCATTTCTCCATCCATTCAATTTAAACCTGGCCCCCACTTCTCTCTCCACCCCAACCATCCATGATACCAGGATAAATAATATTATTTCCCAGATTGCTTTCAGTTGTGAAGCTGGGTCACTGGACTCAAACCGTTATCTGCATTTCTCCTGACAGAGACTGCCATACCTGCAAGATTCTCCAACACTTGCAGATGCTGGAGAATTTTGTTTTTGATCTCTAGCACCCACCGTTCCTTGGTTTATTTCACCTTTAATGCTGTTGTTTCTCGGGATGCCAGCATCACTGGCAATGGCAGCATTTGTTGTCCATCACTAATTGTCCTTGACTACGCGGCCATTTGTCAAGACAAAATGGAGCCAACAATTTTGTTGTGGGCCTGAAGTCACATTGAGTTCAGACTGGGCAATGATGTTAAGTTTCTTTAGCAAAGACTATCAGTGAAATAATAAAAATAAATCTTAACGGTTTCTGGTTTCCATGAGTGGAATTATGTTTCATTCCAATTTTTGTCATTCGAATTTAAGCCCTGTCATCGGCTATGGTAGGATTTTAAACACTGCCTTGGAGTCACAGCCCGTGCCTCTGAATTACCCATCTAGTTAGATGATCACTCTGATACAGAGCCCTTATTGCCTAGTCCGTATTCCCTAATTCCTGCCAGAGAGAGATGGCGGATAAATCAGTTTAACTACCAACAATAAAAAGGATTTGGGGGAAAAAAGTGAAAGGGAGATGAAGAGACAATTTCATGTAAGATCACAGGTTTCATAATGCTGAAATGAAGGCATTTCGACAGCATCCTACAATATGAGCCAGTATTCCCAAGATGATAGGTGAAGGGGATATTGGCGTTAATAAAGGTGAGGGAGAGTTTTAGATGAACATTTGTTCTGCAAATTTGTAACTGGGTGTGGGGTCAGCAGAGACTTCGACTCATTGGGCTGAATCTAACAATAGTTTGTCTCAGTGACATTTTTATTGACAAAGGGATTATCTGTACGAGACTGAACTAGTCTCATGGTGCTATCTTATCGAACTCACCACATTAACTACCCACTCAATCTCATAGTGTTCCTCGCATTCAATGCCACCCCGATTCTCAAACCCAACATGGCTGGAGGGACTCACCATCGCACTGATGCCCCTGGCTATTCTATGATCACTGACACTGGTGCCATCTTTCAAAGGCCAATGGGCACACTGTTGTACTTCCTGAGTTTGAAGCCATCCTGCACAGTTGACCCCGAGCATGGCAGGTAAGGGGAACTAACACCACGGTTTTTCATCAGAGGCACAGAGGTCCTAATGGATGGGGGGTCCATTCTCTTCCAAGAGGAGGCCTCACCACCAGCCCAACCGAGCATGGTCTGAGCTCACCACCAAGCTCAGTGCAGTATCTGCGGTCTCTCTCTCTCTTTCTCTCTCTCTATCTCTCTCTCTCACACACACACACACACACACATACACACACACACACACACACACACACACACACACACACACACACACACACACACACACACACACACACACACACACACACACACACACACACACACACACACACACACACACTTTGAATATGGAAAATTCTAGATAGTGTTCCAAAGAATTCCTATTTTCAGGTATAGGAACTTTCAGTCATTCAACCCCCTGCGTTCCTGCAAAAATATGCACTAATTTTATATCCAATCACAGTTAGTAATTCTGGCTATTTCACTTTGTCTCTCTTTATTGTATTCAGCCAAACTCTGCTTCTCAACACTTGTCGCGTTATGAAATACAATTTTGAGCAGTGAACATTTTATCCTCCGCTGTTATCTTGACCGTTATCTGAATTATACCATTTTCCTTGTTATGAAAGTTTCTCTTGCCCTTTGCCTGTGCCTGTTCCTGTCTGTAACAGTTACACTGTCTCCCATTCAGTTGGCTGGACGGCTGGTTTGTGATGCAGAGGGAGGCCAGCAGCGCAGGTTAAGTTCCCCCACACTGACAAGGGTTACCATGAAGGGGACGCTGTCTCAACAATGGGCAATCGAGCATGGCAAATTCAGTCTAAGCTGCACATCTTTGTACTCTGGGAGGAAACTGGAGCTTTGGGAGGGAACCCACACAGATACGTGGGGAATGTTCAAACTCACCTGAGGTTGGAATTGAACCCAGCTCCTTGGTGATGTGCGGCCGCAGTGCTAACGACATATCCATCATACTCCTCAGTTAGTTCTGTTAATTACTTGTAGCTGACTGAAGAAATCCAACTGGCTTGTTCTGATAACTGAACCTGACCCAGTATGAGATCTTTATCATCGGCCATATCGCCAACCTGGTTACATTTAATTTTTTTTGTGAGCAATGGAGGAGTGGGACTAGAAATGGAAACAGTGACACCCTCCAACCTCAGTCAGAACCGGACTGAGGAGAAATTCACAAAGTGGGAATTAGTTCAAGTGGGAATTCTCTCACCCAGAAGATTGGGAGGGCTGAATCTTCATATTATATCGAGGCTGACTTTGTCTGATTTTCCATAGACAGGTGAATCAGGGATCATTCTGAAATCAGAGAAAAGTGCAGCTGGGAACACAATGAAATGAGCCATGACCTTATTGACTGGTGGGATAGTGCCAAAGTTCTGAATGGCTCAGTCGTGTCCGTTCCATTCAGCCCTTCGGTCCTGCTGTGCAGGAGCAGACTGAGGCCACTCCGATAGTTTGGTGTTGTTTGGCAAATGTATAGGAACATCCAGGCTGGGTCAGGCAGTGTCCCCCCTCCCCCAATCCCTCTTTTCAGGCTTCTCCTCTCTGTAACTTCTGCTCCTGATGTAGGTCATGTTACAGGCCGAGATTCGCATTGAATACAGCCCCCCTGCCCCACATAAGGTCAACTCAGACAAATCCTCTGCTGTCTCTGAATGCAACATTTTACATCATGACTTCCAGGAAAATAATCAAGTATTTTCCAAAAACATAAATAAGAACGTAAGAAATAGGAACCTGCGCTGTTATTCAATTCGAACATGGTTGATCTACTCCACGGCTCAACTCCACTTTCCTGCTAACCCCTTGCATCCCTCAACTCGCTGAAATATCACAAATGAATCCACCCGTTTGTAAATACAATCAGTGACCCAACGTCCACAACTCTCGGGGTTAGGAAATTCCAGCCATTCACTACACTCTGAAAGAAGATATTTCTTTACATCTCAGTTTGAAATCGGTATTCCTTATTCAGAGTCTATATAACTGACTTCGAGACTCTGTCCTGGTGTGGAATCACATTCTCAACACCGACCTTGTCAAGCCCCCTCTGTTTCTTATCCGTTTCAGTAATGACACTCTCATTCATTTAAACCACAATGAATAATCACCTCAGCATTTTTGATGTATTCAATAATTCTATCCTTTCATCCCAGGAACCAGTCTTATGAACCAACATTTCTGCATCAACATGCTGACGTAATGTTTCATATACAAAAACAGTCCAATTCGTTGTACTGCTCCTTTTTTGGGAGTCCTCTCCATTTAATAACAGCCTGCCTTTTGGTTGTCAGTGTCATCCTCAAATTCGAATGTATATTGCACTCAGCTCCCGCCGTCAGGAGCTGAGTGCAGTTCTTGTAAGCAGCTCTTGCCATCGGACTGATATTTGTGGTACTCCAGAAGGTACATTTTTTCATAAAGATCGATGAATCATGACTCTCCGATTTGTAAGTGTTTACCAAGTGTCATCTCATGCTAATGCATTATCCGTCAGACTATGAGCTTCTGTCTTGTGTAAGAACCTTTATTTTGTGATACCTTGTGGAAAATCTCTGGAAAGCCTCATGTCTACCAGTCCCCCTTTATCAAGCCCACTTGTCACATTCTCATGGATTTCCAGAAAAACGTTGCATGATTTTACAGGCAAAATGTAGTTCGCCTTCAACAAGACCATGCTGACTCTGTGTGAAGCTTTTCTAATTGCTCTGCAGTCCCTTCCTTAATAACAGACTCTCACAGATTCCCAGCAATAATGGTTAGGCTAAGTGTTTCATGCTTTCAGTCTCGTTCATTTCTTGAAGACAGGCGCCACATTGGACGGTCTCCAGTTTCACTGGATCACTCCTTTAATCCAGAGAGCTATGGACTATTTCACACAGTGCCACCAGCCACTCTGAGACCACCTCTTTTTAAACCAGCTCTGAATTGTCGATGATCTGTTTACCCTTGGTCTAATCTGTTTGAGAATTGCCTTGTTCCTTCTGTTAGAGACAGCTCAAGATTTTCCCTGCTGTTAACATTTTGCCTATACCATTGAAATATTTACAGCACCTTCGCCTGTGAGGAACGATGTAAAATACAGGTGTAAATTATCCGTCTGTTCCCTGTATCCAGTTCCCCAGTCACACCCTCCAAATATCCTCAATATACTTTCCTGACTTCCTTTTTATCAAAGATCACACACACACCTAATTAACTCTTCTTACATACATGGAAAAGCTCATACTGCTTTTTTTTATATTTCTTGCCAATTTACTTACATCACATCTTTTCTTCACTTTTCTTCGCTTTCTATATTCATGCAGTCATAGCGCATACAAGCACAATCTTTGGTCCAACTTGTCCATGCCGGCCAGGTTTTCCAAGCTAAACTATTCCCATCTTCTTGCATTTGGCCCATATGCCACTAAACGGTCCCCACCCAAATGTCTTTTAAATGTTGGAGCTGTACTTGCATCTGCCAGTCTTCCTCTGGCAGCTCATTCCATAAACACGTCACCCTCTGTGCATAAAACAGTTCCCTCTTCCTCCCTTTTAAATCTTACCTCTTCCACCATAAACCTATGGCTCTCTGGTTTGATTTTCTTATCCTGTGGAAAAGACCTCGTCTTTTCACCCTGCCCAAACCTCCCCTGATTTTGTAAATTACTATAATGTCACCCCTCAACCTCCTACAAACCATCTGATACTAACTTCAAGAACAAGCATTTAAAGATAAGCACTGTAAATTTGAAACAATGTTAAAAGTGACAGGTAAACAATGCTCAGCCCAAACTTCATACTGTTATTTGCTTTCTTCTTTATGTTACAATACTAAGGCAGTATGAAAATCTTACTAGTGCCAATAAGCCTTCAAGCACATGAATTCCTTTGCCTGACGGCAGTGATCTCTACAGTGAAAATGTATCTCTGGCCAGATCTATATAATACAACATGTTCAACATTCTCCCTCCTGGCCTCTGTATGACCTTATGTGCTTGTGTCTTCTTTATCTTACACTCAATAGAGAGAACCTCTTTCCCCCATTCACATCTTAATTTAAACTCATTTTATAACATCTTCTCTTTTCACCACTGCTAAAAGCCTGTTTATCTGTTGTCACACCCTCTTTTCCCTGTCACCTACTCCCCACCTCTGGCAAATGCCCAGTTTCCAATCCTTTTCAGTTCTGAAGGGTCACACTGGACTTGAAACGCTAACTCTGTTTCTCTGTCTCTGCAGATGCTGCCAGAGCTGCTGAGTTTCTGCAGAAATGAATTGGCACAGCACAAATTTTCAATTAAACAAATAACTATGAATACTAGAAATAAAAATGCACAAATTGCTGTAGAAAATGGGAGCTTTGTCGAAGGGTCGCTGGACACGAAAGATGAACTCAGCTTTCACTTCACAAGATGCAGCCACACTCCTTAGTTTCTTCAGCAGTTTCTGTTTTTGAACATTTTCCAAAGACGTGTGTTGAATCTGCTCAAACGCCCTGTCAAGCACAGAGCGTTGTACATTGGGAAGGGAACAAAAACGCAAAATGCACAAGTTCGTTGGCTCTGAAACGACATAAGGCTGGCATCACTGACATGACCGAGGTCTTAATCATGGTCAGGGAGAAAAACAGAGGAAAAAACATTCACTTCAAACATAGAAGATGTGATGACGGGAAAGAAAATGATTCAGATTAATATGTTAAAGGATCTGAATAATGGGTAACAAATTGAAGGCGTGACATCAGGGCGAGACCCTCAGCAGAATGAGATTATGAAACTGGATGTGTTCGCACATCAGAAACCAGGGTAGGTTACTGAGTACAGGGCTGATGGGTGAATGTGTCTCGGTGTGAACTGGGGGAAAGTCAGTAGAATTGATTTGCAGATATTGCAGCTCACACTGGGTTATCATGTGATCACACTAGCAGCCGCAGCAGAATTGCGTTCAAACACAATCCATAACCTTTCCCCCAGGGTAATGCATCGCTCTACCATTATCATCAAGCCGAGTGATGGTTCAGTGACGAGTTTGGGTGAACATGCCAGAGTCAGAACCATGTATATCTAAACCTGATGACAACCCATTAAAGCTACCGCACTTGACTGGTTACATTACAAACAGCTCCATCTGGTGGAGCGGGGGAAATGATCCTAAGACAAATAGATAAGATCGAAACTCTGCAGTCAAGGCACATCCAGTCATCAATGTCGATGGACTAGTCAACAACTTACAGGAGGAGAGAGCTCCATAAATATCCACAGCCTTGTACATCAGTCTAAAAGACAAGGACGTAGTATCTGTACCATCCTCAGCCAGAGATGTTGAGTCGATAATCCACCTCACCCTCCTCATGATGCCCACAGAATCACAGGTGCCAGTCTTCAACCAATTCGATTCGCTGGACTTGACATGAAAAATAGCTGAACACAGTAGACATGACAAAGGCAATGGGCCTTGACACCATTCCTGCAATAGGACTGAAGACACAAGCCGTGTCCCTGGAGAAGCTGTTTCATTCCAGCTCCAACTCTGACATCTGCCTGGCCACGTCGGAAGTTTCTCAACTCTCTCCAGTCACATAACATGGGAATGACTACAGTCTGACCATTTACCACGCCCTCAGTCCTGTCGCGATAGTCGCATTGGTGGGTGTTCTTTTTGACAGAGCTGACAAGCAGCACAGGAATAATGTGCTCAGTGTCGTTTCTGATAGGTCCCCATGTGGAGATGGTGCTGTTGTGCAAATATCACTGGATTACTGATCCAGACCAGGATAATTCTCTGGCAGCTGGTGGAAGTTGAAAACAATTAACAAAATATCGAGACATAAAATCTGGTCCAGTAATATTGACCTTGAATCTAATGTCCATTGTAAACATCTGTTCACTTTCAGGAAGTGAATCTCCCGTGCTTCCCGGTCTGGCCAGAAGTGTCTCCAGACACACAGACATGTGCGAAACTCTATAATGGTCTCTGAAACGACCAAGCAAGACACTTAATTGTATCAAATTGCTCTAAGATCTTAAAGGATAAAATCAGAGAGAACACCAGTAACAAGCTTTGGAAAAGGGAACGGGAAACACAGTCCTGTCGACCAGACAGATGCTGCCTTCCTAATGTTTAAGAGCTTGTGACAACAATGACAGAGATTTCCCGCACACTGCACAGAAACATTAGGAAGGGAGCAGGGCATTAGACACTTTTAGCTTTCCCTGTTCTCGCTCATGGAGACAAGTTCACTTTGATAACCCTACTTAATACATTATTCAGAAACTCATTAATTCATGTCTTATGCTGAACAATGATTGACCTTCCAACCCATACAATCACAGAAGCACTGACTCTGTACTGTCATAAATACTGCACGATCTACATTAGTCCCACTTTCTGATACGAGGCACATAGCCATGTATGCTATGGCACTTCAAGGGCACGACCATGTATTTATTAACAGTTGTGAAATTATCTGTGCCAACGGCCCTCTCAGGAAGTGCATTCCTGACCCCAACAGCCTCTGGATGAAAACCAATCCTCAAATCCTCACTAAACATCAAACCCTTCACTTTAAAATGGTACTCCCTTCTTCTTCGCCCTTTGACTGGAAGGAACAGCTGCTGTCTATCCATCTTGTCCATGCCCCTGGTAAGCTTATCCTTCTGAAGCACGTCCCTCTCAGCCTTCTCTGTTTCAAAGTAAACAATCCGAGCTGATCTACTACATCCAAGGGAACATCTGGTGAATCTCCACTGCAATCACATACTTTCTGTAATGTGGCTCCCAGAACTGTACATCGTATTCCATTTGGCCTAACCAAAGTTACGCATAGCTCTTATAATCTGTGCCTCCATGAATAGAGGCTATGTTTATGGTCGCTATGATTTGTCAACTTGTGCATTAACCTGTTTAATCACATTCAGGGATATTAGATTAGATTACTTACAGTGTGGAAACAGGCCCTTCGGCCCAACAAGTCCACACCGATCCGCCGGCGCGCAACCCACCCATTCCTCTACATTTACCCTTTTACCTAACACTATGGGCGATTTAGCATGGCCAACTGGAACGCCCGGAGAAAACCCACGCAGACACGGGGAGAATGTGCAAACTCCATCCAGTCAGTCGGCTGAGTCGGGAATTGAACCCGGATCTCTGGCGCTGTGAGGTCCAATATGTGGCGACACACCCTCTGAGCTTCCTAGTGTGCTGCTATTAATTGAGTCCTCCCCTGTCTGGTTGCTTCTTCCAAAGTACGTCACCTCATATTTATCAGGGTTACATTCCATCGGCCATTGATCCAACCATTTCATCATTCCATCTGTATCTTCCTGTAATATAAGGCCTTCCTCCTCACTGCCAACCAACCAGCCAAACTTTGTGTCAAACGCAAACTGATTTATCACACTCACCCAATCCCTTCCATATTCATAGCTGCATCATTTATGAATACTACAAATAATAAGGTTAAAAATCATAAAATACCAGTTTTTAATCCAACAGTTTTATTCGGACGCACTAGCTTTCGCAGCGCTGCTTCTTCATCACGTGATTATGCTCTTCGAAAGATCGTGCTTCCAAATAAACTGTTGGACTATCATCTAGTGTTCGTAACTTCTTTAACTTTGCCCAAGCCAGTCCAACACTGGCATCTCCGAATTACAAATAATTTGGGACACAGCATTGATCCCTGTGGTACACGATTGGATACTGGTCTCCAGTCAAACAAACAGACTTCGACCAGCAGACCTTCAGTCTCCTGCCACTAAGTTGATTTGGATGCAACTTGTCAAGTCACTAATGAGTCCTACCTGTTCCTTGGTTATTCTGTTCCACTTGACGGACCTGTAGAATATCTGAGGATTCTCCCTAATCTTGCCCTGCCAGCAGGTTTCCATGTCGCTGTGTTAGTCCGTCCCCTTCAAATGAAGAATTGCCTTCTTACTGCAGTCTGAAATGGTCTATCCTTTACCTGCCATTATTTGCCTTAAATGTAGAGTCGACAGCCAGAGAAAAATCCTGTTTATTTCCACCTTCTCATATGTTTAGTAACTTTTCTAAATTTCATTATGATCACCTGTCATTCTTTGAAACTCTAAAGAACACAGGCCGAGTTTCCACATCAGGCAATCTCACCATCTGAGGAATTAATCTGGAGACTATCAATTGCACATCCTCCGTGGTCAGTATATTCTTTCTCAGATTGGGTCACCAACACTGGACCCAATACTCTATGTACAGTTTCATTACCAATCTGTGAAACTGCTTCAACATGATCTTCCGACTATGTTCTGATTCATTTAAATGAAGGCGAATCTGACTTTAACTTTCCACTTCTATATATTTCTCCAATTACCATTTACATTATTTTATTTATGAATTCACTGCATGAGTTCAGATAAAGAAAGCCTTCTGAAAATCAAAATATGCCATTTCTATGTTGCAATAAACAAGTTCAAATCATTCTGAAGATTGTCAAATATGAAGACTCTGTCAGACTCTGTCAGTGCATACTGATTCTCTCCAATGTTGCTCTTAATTTAGAAATATCCAATATCAGACCCTATATAGTAAATTCCATCAGTTTCCCTACAGATGTTAAGTTAATTGGTCTGCAATTCTCCGCACGATCTCTTCTTCCCTTTGCAGATGCTTGAATCCCTTCCATTCATCTACAATGCTTGGAACACATTTACTAACTTCCAGCCTCTGCAGAATGTACAGGAAAAAAAACAGTCAGCGACAGCACAATTAATGCGTCTATTGCTGATTTATTTCTAATATTTTGATACGAAGTACAATTGGCTCATCAGACTAAGCAATGCTCAATCCAGCTACAATACTACTATGCTAGCCTTCAACTACTACCTTGTTACTGATATTAATTGACTTTATGTCTTTAGTTCCATACGTTCCATGTGATCACTTAGTATTTCTCAACGATTTTCCTCCGTGATGACAGATGCAAAGTAACTGGTTACTTTCTTGGCCATTTCCCTGTTCTCCACAATAACCTCTCCTCTCCCCATTACAAAATTCCACATTTTACCTTGCTTTTATTTTGTTTTCTTTGCAATACAGATTGTAGATTTATGTAGTCTTTGTGTTCTTCTTTCACAGAATCATTAAAAGCCCACAGTATGGAAAAGTCCCTTGGGCCCAACAAGTCCATCCTGCCCCTCCGAAGAGTAACCACCCAGACCCATTCCCGTCCGATTCTACATTTTGCGACTGATGCAGCTAATCTACACATCGCTGAACACTTTGGGCAAATAAGCATGGCCAATTTACCTAACGTGTAAATCTTTGGACTGTGGGAGGAAACCGGAGCACCTGGAGGAAACCCACGCAAACACGTGGAGAATATGCAAACTCCACACAAACAAATTTCTGAGAATTCTCCGGTTTCCACAATGTCTAAAATTCTTCTGAAATCACTTCCTACGATTAATATAATCTTTAATTTATCATGTTAGCATTCATTAAGTCACTTGCCCTTTCCTTGGTGATTCTACTTAAAGAAATAGACTTTTTTTTCAGACATTGCAGTATTTCTGCAGAGCTTCTCGTCTTGACCAGGTGTATCAAAAACACAGCAAAAGACGAGAGAAGATATTGCAGGGGTCCTGGCTGATCTTTTTGCATCATCGCTGGCCATGGGGGAGGTCCTGGAAGACTAGCGGGTAGAGAACGCTGTGCCCTTGTTCAAGGAGGGCTATGAAGAAGAACCTGCGGACTGTAGACCAGTTAGCATCACAACTATGACATGTAAGTTCCTTGAGAAGGTTCTGAGAGATAACATATACATGCACTTGAAAAGACACGGTTTCATAAGGAGCAGTCAGCACTGCTTTGTGCATAGGATATCATGGCTCACAATTCTTTAGCATTCGTTTGAAGAAGTGACCTGGAATGTTGATGAGGTTAGGGTGGTAGACGTAGTCTATCTAGATTTCAGAAAGGCCTTTGATAAGGTTCCACATGATAGACTGCTCTGAAAGGTTCGATAACATGGAATCCATGGGACTCTGGCAAATTGGATATTCAATTGGCTTGATGGTAGAAAGCAGAGGCTAATACTGGAAGGATGCTTGTTGGACTTGAGGCCGGTGACTAGTGGAGTGTCTCAGGAGTCGGTGCTGGGCCTATTACTGTTTGTTATCTATATCAATGATTTGGATGAGAATGTGCAAAGCATGATTAGTAATTAGGCTGATGACAATAAAATAGACAGTACTGTGAACAGTGAGAAAGGTTATCAGAAATTGCAGCAGGACCTTTATCAGCTGGAGAAGTGGGCCGAGAAATGGCAAATGGAGATTAATATGTAGGATGTTGCTTTTTGAAAAGTCAAATCCAGGTTGAAATTTCCTGATGAATGTTAGACCTTGAAGGATTCTAGTGGAACAGAGGGACCTTGGTGCTCAGATCCGTGGTTCTCTGACAGTAGTTGCACGTAGACAGGGCAGTGAAAAAGGCTTTTGGCACACTGGCTTTCATCAGTCAGGGCATTGAGCATAGGCGTTCGAGAGTTATATTGCAGTTGGATAGGATGCTGATGAGGCATGCACTTGGAGTATTGTGTTCGGTTTTGTTCACTTGCTATAGGAAGGATGTGATTAAGTTGGAAAGAGGACATAAGAAATTTACAAGGATGTTGCCAGTACTCAATGGTCTGAGTTGCAGGGAGAGTTTGGACAGGCATTTTCCTTTAAGTGGAAGACACTGAGGAGAAATCGTAGAGAAATGTATAAGATCATGGGATGCGTCGATAAGGTGAATGCACCTATTCTTTTTCCCAGTTTTGGGAATCAAAGACTAGAGGACATTAGGTTAGAGGTGAAAGAATAAAAATGATCCTGAGCGCCAAGTTTTTTTTACGCAGAGGTTGGTACACATATGGAATGAGAAGACAGCGGGTTTGGTTGAGGCACATACATTAACAACATTCAAAAGGTTTTTAGACAAATACGGGGATAAGGAAGGTTTAGAAGAATAAGGGGCAAGGGCAGGGAAATGGAATTAGCGGGATGGACATTTTGGTCGGCACGGACCACTTTGGTCCAAAGGGCCTGTATCCATGCTGCAGGACTCCATGATTCTAATATTCTAACAACTATTTCGTGTCTACTACTCTGTGTTCAAACATTCGAGATTGTATGCAGGCGCCGTGTAAAATGCAGTATATTAACGTCTCTAGTCCTCAGAGCAAAGTTTTTTCTGAGTCCTTCTGACCACACAACACCAAATCCAAAATAACCTGCTCTCTTGTTTGAGTCACAACATACTCTTCAACCAACCTGTTATACGCTTATGGAATTTATTTTTCACAACATTAGCAGACACTTAGTTAACGCAGTTTAGATGCAATTTGAGATCATGTAATAATACTGCAGCACCCATAATATTTGCATCTCTAATATATAGAGCACATAATGGACAGAATTTGCACGAGAACAAATAATACACTTATACACTAATGCTTGCTTCTCCTTCCTATTTGTAAGATCCACCCAAACTGATTCTGTGGAATCTGAGGGATAGGGTCAGTGGCGTTATTAGTGATAGACATGAACAAGACATTCGGGGAGGGTCACCTCGACGCTGACATGGTCTGAAGAAATGACCAGAATCACAGGACAAGCATCAATATCCTCCCCACTCTGTCAGGTTAACTTTCACCGTACTCTCTCTGCGCCCTCACACTCACTACCTGTTATAGCACCTACCCCCTAACAAGGCTCATACCCTATCTCCAAATAAGGCTCAGGCACTACCACTCTCACTATTGAATTCAGCACCTACCACCACCCCCCATCCCCACCCTGCGTGCTCTCTCTTTCTCCACTATACTCCCAACACGAATAACACTGCATGGATACAACACTGTGGACTGACTCCCTCCGGACACATCACCATTCCCCCTCCCCCTCCACCTACACCAGCACTAACAGCAGGGACACACACTCCCACCACTACTCCCTTCCCCCCTTTCTCTTATTCCAGGAGAAACGGACTGTAATAGGAGAGAAAAGGCCAAGCCAGATGGTGGAGCACCCGATATCTGATCCCACCTCCACACCCCCTCCCCAACCATGTGGGGAGGATCCTGGTATGAGCCAGAGATGACCGGGAGGTGTCGTATGGAGATTCCTCGACATCCATGTCCCTCGAACTGAGTAAAAAAACAATGTTCAGTGAATGGCAATTCGCACTTTAACCATTTTGTCTGTTCTCACAATTTTCTCCCTCCCAAAACAACAAATATCACATTGCAGAGCGATACAGACACAAAAATATTCAGAGACATATGTAACCACGCCAATATACGGACGCTCACAGTACATATATGGAGGTGGACCCGCACACGTGTAGTGGCATACGGAGACATAGACAGTCGCCCCCAAATAGACACAAGCACAAGTAAAACGCACAGGCTAATACACAGATAAACCGATGTCAGCACATAAATACACAACACACAGACACATGAACAAACACACACAAGTGCACATATGGACGCACAGAGACACAGACACTAGTGCTTATGAAACAGAGATAGATAGGTTTTTGACGAATAAGCATGTCAAGAGTTACAGAGAGTAGTCAGGAGAATGGTGTTGAGAAATCTCTAAGCCACTATTTAATGGCATTCAGAGTCGATGGGCCGAATGTCCTAATTCTGCGTTTTTAATGCCCGTGTGGTGTCATGCTATCAGTTATTATCTTCCTGGGACACGAGCAGAGAATGAGTTTAATACATATTTGATTATAAAGAGTCAGTGGTCCTATTGGACAGGATTAGAGGGCTGAATGGTTTATGTCTATGCCTAATTATTCTGTCCTTCTGTTTCAAAAGAGGTGGAGATTTCATGTTAGGTGAACACAGTTTAAAATAACAGGGTCCACGCTGAAATCAGGTCGCCCTTTCACTTTAGTGTTGTACTATCTGTAGGGTCCTCATCCTCAGGGAGAAGTGAAGACTCGGTTTTTGAAAATATTCAAGGCTGAGCTCGAGTGATCTTTGCTGGACAGGAGGGTCAATATTTATTGGGAACAGGAGACGGATGGTCAAACACAATCGGTTCAGTCATGAGCATTCTGACTGGTGGCGCCGAATGGCCAACTGCTTCCCCTACCCCATGTGTTGTTCCCTCAATCCACCCTCGAGGCTGTTACAGAGACGAGCTGCTGTCCCTACGTCATGTCTTGTTCTGGTAATCCACGCTCGATGATGTTACAGAGATATACTGCTGCCCTACCCCATGTGTCGTTACCTCAAGCCACCCTTCAATGCGGTTACAGAAATATACTGCTGACCCTACCCAATGTGTTGTTCCCTCAGTCCACCCTCGATGCTGTTACATTGATATACTGCTGCCATTATCCCATGCATTGTGCCCTCCATCCACCCCTCGAAGCTGTTTACAGAGATAGGGGGCCAGTCATTATCGTTACCATGAGACTGGAGGAGACCATTCTGCCTATTTAATGAGTTATAGAGGAAAATAGAACGAATCATTTTAGCTAATTGAGTACATTTTACTGCACAGGATGCCATGTAGACAACTGAGCTGCTACACAGGAAGCTGTTGCTAACAGGAAATAGAGAGTAGAGATAAATGCTTATTTTCACTTTACAAAGCTGTAAGTGGTGGAGTGCCTCAGAGATCACTATGGGATCATCAACGATCAATATCTGCATCAACGATCTGGAGGAAGGGACTGAATATATCAAAGCCCAATTAGCTTAAACACCAAGCTGGTCATCCAGTATGTCATCAAATGGAGGTCGTGTGTCATCAATGTGATATAGGCAAAGGGAGATTCGTGAGCAAACCTTCACCAGATATAGCATAATGTGAATTGTCCATTTTGGATGGAAGGATAAAACAATGGTAAACAATTTAAGTGGAGAGAGATTGCAGAACTCTGTGATACAGACAGCATTCATGATCCTGGTACACGAATCATATGCAGTTACTCTGCACTTGCTGTTAGTGATTTGGAAGCTAAGTGGAATGATTGTGTTTCTGGCAAAGAGTACCAGGTTTAATCAGGAATGTTTTACTGCGTCTGTACCGGTAAAAGTGAGGAGTGCAGTTGCTGGAGATCAGAGTCGAACAGTGTGAGGCTGGTAAAGCACAGCCAATCAGGCAGCATCCGAGGAGCAGGAGATTTGGCGTCACGGGTATAAGTCCTTCATCAGGACTGTGCCCAAAACATCGAGTTTCCTGTTCGTAGGGTGCTGCCTGACCTGTTGTGCTTTTCCAGCATCACATTTTACGAGTCTACATCTGTACAGGGCATAGCTAAGACCACATCTGACACATTATGTGCAGTTTTGATCCCTTAACATAAAAAAAAAAGTTTTAGAAGCTTATCAGCAATGTTCTGGTCACACTTTCCTGGAATAAAGGCCTTTTGTTCTGAAACATTAGCAGTTTTAGACTTGGATGAGTAATCATTTTGAAGCATACACGATTTTGAGAAAAATCAGCTGGATGCGTATTTTCTCTTCTCAGGGAGACAAAAACAAGGAATAAATTTTAAGAATAAAATGTATTAATTTTAGCACAGATATTATAAAGATATCAAACGATTTTTAAAATTAAGAATATACGTACCAACATATCATCAAATTATAAAACAGGAATTTTCTCTTTTGCTAATGAAAGGCACCGTGTATAACAACAGTAATGATGCACTTGCATATCGTCCATTATGATCCATTCCAGAGAATGTTCACGACGAGCGGACGCGGTCCAGTTTGGTGTTCAGTTGACATGATTGCATGTTTCAGCATAGAGAGGGAGAACAATGTTCCCTGCCTGAGAAGCAGCAGCCGATTGATCCCTCTATCTTCTTTTGTTCCACCTGACAACAGTAAATTTCTGACTCACCTCCACTTGATGAGTCGAGGAGAATCCCTGATGAGAGATTCATTGGAATCTCCCTAACGTCTGAAGCAAAGGGCATTCAGTTAACTCCAACTATTCTGGGAGAAATCACATCACAAGTAATTTGTCTGTGCAAAATGGGCGGCATGGCAGCTCAGTGGTTAGCACTGCTACCTCACAGCACCAGGGTCCCAGGTTTGATTCCAGCCTCGGGCGACTGTCTCTGTGGAGTTTGCATATTTTCCCCGTGTCTGCGTGGGTTTACTCCGGTTTCCTCTCACAGGTCCAAAAATATGCAGATCAGGTGATTTAGCCATGCTAAAATGCCCATAGTGTTTGGTGCATTGGCCAGAGGGAAATGGCACTTAGTGGGTTACTTTTCGGGGGGTCGGTGTCGACTTGTTGGGCCGAAGGGCCTGTTTCCACACTGTAGGGAATCTAATCTAATAACTTCAGTGGACCGAATAGCATTTGGGACAGTCTTTCATCTATCCACTTGTTATGAGTTCAACTATTATGAAACTCTGGAAAGCCTTCATGTTTCTGTTTTGTTTTAAGTTGTGTGTGTTTCACATTTTTCTAGAAAATGAGCCAGGCTGACATTTATATCATTAGCCATATCACTAAACTTTGAAATTTGTTGTAAACAGTGGAGCAGTGTGACTGCAAAAGGAAACACTGACCCTGCAACATTGATTGGACCACGAATGACAAATTCTAAAAGGGCTGTTCAAGTGGGAAGTGAACTTCCCCAGAAGTTTGTGGTGCCTGGATGTTTACATTTATTCAAAGTTGTGCCTGTTACATATTTGATAGACAATTAAATGTAGGACAATAGTACACGTACAGAAGAAGTACTGCTGTGACCACAATCAGATCAGATACGATCTTAGTGCGTGGCAGAGCAAAGACAAAGTGCCGAATGGCCCACTCCTACTCCTCAGTCCGATGTTCCTATATTCCATTCAGCCCCTCACAGCTCCTGCACAGGATTGGACGGAGGCCACTTGCTGGAAATACCTGGTGAACAGTAATACAGGATCTCCGTCTGCCCCTTATAATTGTCACACACAGTTTGGCGTGGGTTGATAAATGTTAATTCAAAATCAAGGCTGGGCTCAAAAGACGCCTCTGGTCTATTTATAGATTGTCTCTTCTCTGCAACTTGTGCTTCATTTGTTGGTCATGGTGCAGACCCAGATTCACTGTGAATACAGTCACCATACCTCACCCAGAGATGACTCATAAAATGCTTTGCTCTCTCTAACTGTAATGTCTAAAAACGGAATGTTCGGTAAAATTACCACCATTAACTTTTTAATTACAGAATATGAGAACATAAGGAACAGGATCGGATGTTATGTCGGAATGTCAGGCCTGCCGTGCCATTGTATAAGATTATGGATGATCCACTGTTGTTATCAATTCTGCTTTATTTCCCAATACTTCACATCCCTCAATTCTATGTCAGGTGAAAAACCCACCGACCTCTTCTGTAAATACTTTCAGTGATCTAGCTCCCCGAACTCTCTCGAACAGATAATTCCTGACATTCACTATCCTCTGTGAGAAGGTTACAGTCCCCAACCATACACTATAACCTATTTGTATGTTCTAAAGAGGTGAACACAGCAGCTCATGTAAGAGTCACAGACCCTGATATCAAGGCCGCAGTTGACTCAAGATGGTATAAAGAATCGTTGACTAAATTAAATTTAATAGGAATCAGCCACAAATCTCTCCACTGGGGGGTCAGAGGAAGATGTTCATGGTTGGGGGACATCCATCCTTTCAGTCCTGGGACATCCCTACAGGAGATCCTCAGGGTAGCTTCCTCGACACAATCATCTTCAGCTGCATCAGCAATGTCCTTCCCCATCATTACAATCGAAATGGGGATGATCACTGAAGATCACACAATGTTCATGAACATTTTCCCCCCTCAGCTCCTGAAGCAGTCTCTGTCCATGTGCAGCAAGACCCGGACAGCTATCCAGTTTGTGCCATTAAAGTATCGGTAACATTCCCGTAACAGTACGGCCAGACACTACACATTTCCACAGTTAAAAGACGAGTATCTCAAGTGGTTTACACACGAATATGAGTTAGCATTCAGCCCATCGAAACTACTGAACAGGAAGAGTCGCAGTACATTCAATACTCAAGCCTGTTACAATACTCAGCACATCGAATTGTTAAAGCAGGAATTGGTGGAGCCCAAACAGTCTCTCGAAACTGTTAGACGTGACCAGGAAGAGGCCATTCAGTCTTGCAAAGGCTTATACAGGAACAGGAGGATATCACTGATGGTCCAATATGGCAAATCACTGGAGCAGATCATGATGTTCATCGTGGTTCCATTGTCTGTGGAAAATGTGCTACTTTAACGTGGTTTGCTGGCAGTGAAGAGGGAAGCGAGCTGTTTTCTGTCAAGTCTCAAGGAGACATCTTGCATCTCCGAAAAGACAGACCCACGTTCTCCGTGGGGGTCAGAAGCTGGTGGGAATAGTTAACTGTTTTAGATTGAAGGTATTGTGGCTGAGGTTGGGATTGTGGATAATATGATGTTCAGTGCAGGATCACACACCAAATGCACTGCATTAATATGTGGAGTTTTTATTCGAATTCTGGGTTTCCTGCTCTCTCATTGATATGGGGAGTGTGGGTCGTTGGGGGTGGGGGGGGGGAATGTTCTCAGAGCTACTAAAAGTATCTAGAATTTCATAAACTTAGTAAATAAAGAAGCCATGGGATGTATCACCGTATCAGTGTCTGTTTCGAACATCATGTGAGATTGTCCATCCCCCTGAAGGTCTAATGCAATCCCATCTTATTCTCTCACAGTGCGACAGATTAATCTTCACTCACTCCTCATGGTACCATCATCCCAGGGATTAGTTTGGTGGAACTCCTTTGCACTCTCTCTGTGGTAACGCGATCATTCCTTATCAAGGAGAGAAAATCTGTGGACAATATCCCAAATACTGTCTCAACAACACTCTCAGGGATGATCATATTAATTACTTTCCCTTACTTCACTGTCTCCATTTCTAGCTTATGGCGTAAAATGCATCATTCTCTATATATTGCCACTGATGCGAAATTTACAACTTCCTTACATCTGTATGTCAGTGTCAATAAAATCAGCACCAGGGGTGCCTATCGAGATGGACATCACTCCCGGGGACAGACGCAATGAGATGGAATACACCTAAAATAAGGAATAGTCGCCTACCTGATGGAAATGAGCAGTAGGACTATGGGAAATAGGAAGCAGAAGGGAGTTATCTTTAATTTTGTTCTTTTTCACGAGGCATATGAAGCCCTGGTCAGACCAGCATGTTATCCCTATCTTGAACTGAGTGGCTGGTCCAGCTGTTCCAGTGGACATTAAAGAGTAAACCACATTGCTGTGGGTTTGCAGTTACAAGGAGACCTGACCAAGGAAGGATAACCCATTTCCTTCTCTAAAGGCCATAGTGCAAGCAGATGGGCTTCTGTTTATTACAAATAATGATGGTTTCTTGTAAATTCCATCAAGTTGCTTCATGAGACATCAACAGATTATTATTCTGTGCCTCTACATGAAGAGTCAATGAATTGGGCACCATGCACTATCTTCCTGTCTGACAGATTCTGTGGAGAGAACAAGTTAAACATCTCAAGTACAATTCTTTTCGCATGGACATGTGGTTAGAAGGTACTTGAAACAGATGAATCCAGATTTCATAGCGGCACAAATAAAGAGGTTTATTCAGAAGTTGCACTGAGGCTGGCGATTACACCGGGACATCACAATGATGGTGCTGGCCAGGATTGGTGAGTGGGGAAGATATAGAAATGTAGATATGCGCAGGGCTAGAAGGATAATGGAGTTTGAGAACAGCCTGGTTCCTTCTCGTATATCAGTGAGCTATTTATAAATAGTAATTTGCTTGATAGAATTTATCACGAAAGGAATTTTTGACTGGAAGTGAAGACACTGACTACCCCTTTTCCAAAATTTACCTAACATGAGCAGAAACACAGTTCAGCCCGGTTTAATAGACAAAGAGAATGACTTACTAGGAACACCAACTAAAGCGAGGATGTGATATTAACCACCTTGAGTAATCCAAAGGATATCTTCGATCAGTGTTGCTAATGGTATCCAAGGCTGAGAAAGGTAGTAAAGGCCTTCGGATAAACTCCTGTTCATTGTTGGAACGTTCCAGTCAAATGTTCTCAGATTCTGATCTCTCCTTCCCCTCTCTCTGGAGCTGCTGATCCCTGTTAGTGCTGTCGGTGATGCTCCTGCTCATACTATGGGTGAAAAAGAGGCTAATCCTGTAGTGACACACTTAGGATCCACAGCGACTGACATTAATCACAGTCGCTGAACAAATAGCTCCAGTTGACCAATTTCAATTCAATAGAGTTATTATTAAATTTCAAAATAACGTATAAAAGTTACACATTCGGAGTGGGAGATGTGAGGGTGACTGAGGGAAGGAATGTTGGAGACGGTAGATTGATTGTATGTTATCATTCAATCTGAATTGGATATGGGAGTAATGACAGAGGATTGTCAGAACATAAATGCATTTCTCTGTTTATAATTGGAAACATACAGTCTGCAATTAGTGATCAGTCATTACAATATAAATAAAACATTAAGACAATTTCTATAGTCGATAATCTGACAGGAAAATGTGCCTAAGACAACATGGGGTTATAATAGACAAACGGCATGGATATGTTAACAGTGAATTATCCCTGACAAATGCAATTCAGATTGTTACTCCAAGATCAGAGAGGGTAGGTGAGGGTCATGCTGTTGATTTATTAATGCCAATCAACTGTGATGAAGTGCCACTTACAGGGTTTCAATTACAATGTGATTACAGCATTGGGGAGGAGATAGAAAACATTCAGAATTGGGGGACATGGCAGCTGAGACGAGAGTGAGGGAACATGATGTTGCCAATTCATCCGTATTAGAACGCTCTTCTTTATAAATCATTTGAAGATCAGATGCAAGTGTAAGTCTACAATGAGGACTGAGGAGAGCAAATATTACGAAAGACCTATGACTAGAAGACATAGGAGGAGAAACTTGGCCATTCAGCCCATCCAGTCTGCTCAAACATCAATCAAAGCTGATAACTTTCTCAAACCCATTCTCCCCATAACCCTTGATCCTCTTTACAATTGAGAACCTATCCTACGCAGGCTTAAATATATTCAATGACCTGGCCTCCACTGCCTTCTGTGGAAGTGAATTCCATAGACTCACAATGCTCTGGCTGAAGAAGTTACTCGTTAACTCTGTTCTAAAAGGTATTCGTGGTGGTCTATGTCTGCCTCGGATCCTAGTCTTTCCCACCAATAGACACAAGTTTCAAAACTCCACTCTGTCCAGGTCATTCAGTATTCTGTACGTTTGAATTAAATTCCCCCTTATCCTTCTAAACACCATCGTGTATCGACCCAGGCCCTCAAACGTTCTTCCTATGTTAAGCTTTTCATTCCTGGGACCATTCCAGTGAACCTCCTCTGAACACGCTCCAGGACCAGTACATATCTGCTGAGACATAAAATCCAAAATTGCACACAATAATCGAAATGTGACCTGACCAGAGCTTTTTAGTGCCTTGTAAGCACATCCCCGCTTTTAACTTCAATTTCTCTCGAAATAAATCCCTTCATTGTATTTGCCTTCCTAACTACTGACTCAACTTGCAGGTTTACCTTGAGTGACGCCTGTACTAGGATTCCTAAGTCTCTTTGCATTTCAGACTTCTGAATTTTCTCCCCATTTAGAAAATAGTCCATGCCTCTATTCTTCGTACCAAAGTGCATGACATCAGACTAGTGCATGTTTTACTCCATCTCCCACTGCTTTGCCCATCTCCTCACCTGTCCAAATCCTTGTGCAGCTTCTCTGCCTCCTCAGTGCTACCTGTCCCTCTACATATCTTTGAATATCCGTTCCTCCGTTTGTCCTCCGTTCCATCATCTAGATCATTAATGTACAATGTAAAAGGTTGTCCCAACACTGAGTCTTGCAGAACACATTATATCACCAGCTGCCATCCTAAGAAGTACCACTTTATCCCCACTACCTGCTTTTTGCCAAGCAGCCAAACTTCTATCCATGCTAGCACTTTGCCTCTGTCACCATGGGCCCTTACCTTAATCAATAGTCTTCAGTGTGGAACTCGTCAAAAGTCTTCGTGAGGCCCGGGCAATAACATCCATCGGCGCTCCTGGGTCTAAGCTGCTCGTTACTTTCTCAAAATGGTCGAGCAGATGTGTCAGGTATGACTTCCTCTTGAATATACCATGCTGACTTTGCCTTATATTACTATACACCTCCAAATATTCAGAAATCTTATCCTTCCCGATCGGTTCCAGGACCTTACCCACGACTGAGGTTAGGCTATTTGGTCTGTATTCCGTCTTCTGCCTTATTCCCGTTTTAAACAGGGATTTTACATTACCGCCATTCCAGTCCTCTGGGACATTCCCTGATTCTAATGGTTCCGGAAAGATCACCACTAACTCCTCCTCTACCTCTGAGCTTTCTCCCTTAGAACTCTGTGGTGTAGTCCTTCTGGTCCAGGTGATTTATCCATGTTCAGCCCATTTAGCTTTTCTACCCTGTTTGCCTTGGCGATGGGTGACGTACTGAGCTTTGCCCCTTCACATTCTTGAACAATTGGGAAATTATTCGTGTTCCTGGCTATTTCTTTGTTCCCCACTACTCTCTGTCCTGTGCCATTTTCCAGCAGTCCAATGTCTACTTCTGTTTTGCCTTTGCCCTTTTTATATCTGAAAAAAATCTTACAATTTTCCATGATTTAACTGGCAAGCTTACCCTCATATTTAATCTCCTCCTTCCATACTTATTATTTTGTTGTCCTCTGTTGGTCTTTGTGAGCTTCCAAATCGTCTGGTTTTCCTCTGTCCTTCGTTACATTATATGCTTGCTCTTTTGCTATTATTCTGTCCCTGACTTCCTACACAAACACCTGTTGAACGGAGCCGCACTCTGAAAGCTAGTGTGCTTCCAAGTAAACCTGTTGGACGATAACCCGATGTTGTCTGTTTTTTAACCTAGTCAGCCATGGTTGTTTCATCCTCCCCTGTGCCATTCTTCTTTGTTCGCGGGAAGAATCTCAGTTGTGTCTCCTGAATTACTCCCAGATACTCCTGCCATCCCTGTTCTACAGTTTTTCATGCTAGACCCCATCAGTCAATTCTACCCAGCTCCTCCCTCATGCCTCTGTAGTTGACTTTATACAGTTGAAATACCATTACCTCTGATGCCATCTTCTCCCTCTCAAATTGCATTATAAATTCAATCATGTTGTGATTACTGCTTCCTTCGTGTTCCTTCATTTTAAGTTCTCTTAAATAATCTGCCTCATTGCAGTATACTAAACCCAGTATTGCCTGTTCCTGAGTGCGCTGCACCACAAGCTGCTCCAAAAGCCCTATCGAATATACTTCACAAATTCTACCAACCTGATTTTCCCAGTCCCCCATATATTGCAGTCTCCCATGACTACTGTACTTTGCCTTTTCTATGCATCTTTCCAATCTCCTGGCATATATTGTGCCGCAGCTCCTGACTCCTTTTTGGAATCCTGAACATAACGCCATCTATGTTTCTTTAATCAACCTTTCGGGATACTCTATTCGACCCACACTGATTTTGCGCCATCTGACCCTACTTTGTGTCATTCAGTCAGAAAGGTATACAGCCAGAGAGATGTACAGCATGGAAACAGATCCTTCTGTCCTACTCGGCCTTGCCGATCAGATTACCCAACCTAACCTAGTTCCATTTGCCAGCAATTGGCCTATAACCGTCGTACCCCGCCTATGTACATACCCATCCAGATGACTTTTAAATATTGGAATGGGACTAGTGTCCATCACTTCCTCCCACAGTTGTTTCCATACACACCCTGTGCATGAAAAAACTTGCTCTTTTGGTCCCTTTTATATCTTTCCCTTCTCAACCTAGACCCATGCCGTCCGGTTCTCACCCCCCGAGGGAAAATACTTTGTCGATTTATCCCATGCATGCCCCTTGTGATTTTCTAAACCGCTATAAGGTCACTTCTCAGCCTCTGACGTTCCAGGGCAAACAGCCCCAGCCTATTCGACTTCTCCATGTAGCTCAAATAGTCCAATCCTCGTGAATCTTTTCTGATTACTTTCAAGTTTCACAGCATTCTTCCAATAGTAAGGAGACCAGGATTCTTACGATTGATTTATTTTTATTTTTACTCCTCCCACCAACCTATCTTTTCGATAGGATGCATATCCTTGAATATTGTCATTCGTGATCCCCTTTCAGCACGTCTCTACCAATTTCAATCCGCTACAAGCTCATTTACTTCATTTCTTACACGGCGTGCATTCAGATATAACACTCTCAGTCCTGTATTAAACGTGCCTCCTCTCAATTTCATTTGTCTGTCCAGTGTGCTTGAAGTTTAATTGTTTACATTTTCAATACAGTCTGTCCTATCTGTGCCTGGGCTGGAGACTCTCCTGCGTTCTGCACTCTTACCACCTCTTCGAATTCGAGTTTTCTAATTTCCCCTATAACTGAAACTCCACCTAAACCTAAAAAATTGTTGTAAGATCGGACCGCAGCCCTAGTTATGAGATTTGTTAGGACTCTGGTCCCAGAATTGTTCAGATGAAGGCCGTACCATCAGAACAGGTCCTTTCTTCCCCAATAATACAATATGCTTATGCAACAGAAGATACAGGAACAAAATGACTTGTTGTATATTCCAAACTATGAAAAGTACAAACAGTTAAGATTGTTAAAATGCACTCATGACCTTGAGCTGTATAAATTGATATGTGAATTACAAAACCATGGAAGTGTTGTGCAAACGTTATCAATCATTATTTGGCCCACAGCTGAGATGTTGATTTCCCCTTTGTCAATGTTTCCCTTCACTGAGATTCTCTGGTACAGTCCCACACACAGTATTTCGGGGCTTATCAGTTCCTGCTGCTGCTCGCCCAATCTATTGAAGTTAATCCAACTTCTCCCTGGAACCAATCAATTTGTCTATTGGATTCCGTTTAACTGTCAGCAACCTAGCTCTGTGATGTTATTGGAGATAAATGATCTGGGATGATAGCCAATATCAGCATAATGCTCACAGTGTATGGCACCAGACAAAGGCCTTCAGTCCAGCGTAATATCGAAATAAAATTTCCATCTTCTGTTTATTTTCCTCATGGTGCCTCCTGATCTATCCAGCTTCACTCTCTTCGAACACCCGTTTCTCCCACTCAGTCAGTCGCTCCAATTTCTATCCACTCTGCTAATCTCCATTCACATTCCTTCTTTCTGTTTCATTCTCTCTCTCTGTGTGTGTGTCAGTCTGTCTCTCTCTCTCTCTCGCTCTCTCTCTCTCTCTCTGTGTATCTCCAATAATTCTCTCTATTTCGGATAGTGCAGTTGGAGGGCTTGTGGATGTAGGATGGGCTAAATTGCCTCCGTCTGTGCCATATAATATCTGAAGTCTGTGACCCACAATAAAGACTTTCAGTGCCTGGAGAAACAAGCTGGTCCTGCGAAGGACACAGTACACAATCATCCATTATCTCTTCCTGTTTTCTGTCAAAGTTAAAAATCACACAACACCAGGTTATAGTCCAACAGGTTTAATTGGAAGCACACTAGCTTTCGGAGCGACGCTCCTTCATCAGGTGATCACCTGATGAAGGAGCGTCGCTCCGAAAGCTAATGTGCTTCCAATTAAACCTGTTGGACTATAGCCTGGTGTTGTGTGATTTTTAACTTTGTACACCCCAGTCCAACACCGGCATCTCCGAATCATGTTTTCTGTCATGGAGTGTCCTATAAATATCTGTTCAAACAAAATAGACTGATATTCGAGCAGTTGGGAGGACATTCACCAGACGATAGTGTAATCAGGATTTAATAAACCGTTCCACCATGCAAAATGTGGATTTGCCTGATAGCAGCTCCTCCCAATTAACAGCCCCTCGCATCTGCCTGATGCGGATTTGCCTTCCACCAATTTATTGACTACCTCAAAGTCCTGTCTTATGTCATGATCGTAGCTCTCTCAAACCTGAGGGCATTGTGATCACTGTTTCCAAAATGATTTTCTAGTGAATGGTCAGTCAACTGGACAGACTCATTTTCTAATACGAGGTCCAGTATGGCCCCTCCTGTAGTTGGACAAGCCCCATACCGCTGCAAATAATTTTTCTTGGATGCACTTAAGAAATTCTACCCCGTCTAAGCCTCTTGATCTAAGGGACTCCCAGTCAATATTGAGGATGTTAAAGTCACTCACGTTGGCAACTCTGTTTTTAATACACGTTTCCATAATCGGCCGACATATTTGTTCCTCAATCTCTCGGTAGCTGTTGTAGGGACTACAGTACAATCCTAACACATGCATCCATCATATCTTGAGCTCGCTTCATGTTGCCTCAGTAGATGAGTCCACAAATACGTCCTAGGTACAGATGTAACAACCTCCCTGATTAGTAATGCAACTCCTCCGCCTCTTTTAGCTTCCCCTCTGCCTAATCTAAAACAACAAAACCCTGGAAAGTTGAGCAGCCAGTCCTGTCTCCTTCTCAACCAAGTCCCTATAATGTTTGTTACATCGTAGTCCTATTCAGGCTCTAAATTCATCTGTTTACCCATAATAATACTTGCATTGAAATAGATACAGTTCAGCCAAACACATCACACACTGACCTGATATTTGGTTTGAGATTCCCTGAAGTATTATCTGCTGCTATTTTCCGGTGACAGGATATTACAAAAGACTGTCAGTAAAGCAGAAAATATTGTAGGCAGACAATTCCAGTTTCCTCCTTTGTCACTTCAATCTGTACATTGCATTACACATGATCCGATTTCGATAGAGGGCTGGATAATAATTTCACTTTAAACGATTGTCTCCAGCCTACAAACCCGGGAATCCCAATGAACCACATATCAGAGATTGCTGCCAATTCAGGTCCATCCCGTCCTCCTTGGGTATATTCTATCGAGTCGGGAATCGCCATGATCAAAATATCAGAAGTGCTACCAGCTCTTTGGCCGTGTATTTAACTGTACTGGAGAAAGTGAGGACTGCAGATGCTGGAGATCAGAGCTGAAAATGTGTTGCTGGAAAAGCGCAGCAGGTCAGGCAGCATCCAAGGAACAGGAGAACAGGATTCCTGAAGAAGGGCTTATGCCCGAAACGTCGATTCTCCTGTTCCTTGGATGCTGCCTGACCTGCTGCGCTTTTCCAGCAACACATTTTCAGCTATTTAACTGTACTACCTTCCTAATCATAATCTCACTCGCACGTGACATATTCCAGTGTCTCCAAAATTCAAATATCCTTTCAGCACAACTCCAGCAAGGCCTTTTCTTTAAAGTGGATAGACGTGATATTAAAAACGGAAGTGTGACCTCATTAACCAAGAAGGTGGAGCCCACTGACTCAGTCCAATGGCCTGAGGATCTGATATCGATCACCTCCACCAAACCTGTTTGACAAGGTAGACATGTGGACCATTTATTTGCAGATTGACGAGGATAAACAGAAGACTACAGAATGTCAGAGCAGATGATGTCATTCAACCTGTATACTCTGATTTGCGATTAAATTGGATTGTAGTTATTCTGTTCTTGTCAATGGCAGGGTCTTTACCCAGCATCCCCAGCGGGTCAGAAAGTGCCCAGTGTCGCTGTGTGCACAGTCCTGCAAAGCGAGTATCCAGTGGCAGGCAATGGGGCGTGGGGAGCCCCAGGGGTGGCAAAGGAAAGGCAGCATGCAGTAACGATGGACGGAGGGACTGAAAGAGATGGAATGAGTATCCAGGGACACTGCACTCAGACAAATGGCCGGTCAACATTCCTAAACACCCAGGGGAATCCGCGAACCACGGCTGCTTTTACAAAAAACTGTCACATTTACAGCATTTCTCCATCAAATAATAGAAAAAATACGGTAGATTGTACAATCCGAAACAAATACAGAGACATACTGTGGAGAGAGAAAAGAGTTTATGCTCCCAGTGCAGACACGGGAAGAATGTACCAATTCCACACAGACAGTTGTCAGAGATTGGAATTGAACACGAATTCCTATCACTGTGAGGCAGCATTGCTGTTTCACTGTGCTGCTCAATTATGGATACTTGCGCGTAGTATAGTTAGAGGCATAGCTAATATTCTCTGTTGTGGTTCTGTTCGCCGAGCTGGGAATTTGTGTTGCAGACGTTTCGTCCCATGTCTAGGTGACATCCTCAGTGCTTGGGGGCCGCTTGTGAAGCGCTTCTGTGATCTTTCCTCCGGCATTTATAGTGGTTTGAATCTGCCGCTTCTGGTTGTCAGTTCCAGCTGTTCGTTGCAATGGCCGGTATATTGGGTCCAGGTCGATGTGCTTATTGATTGAATCTGTGATGAGTGCCATGCCTCAAGGAATTCTCTGGCTGTTCTCTGTTTGGCTTGTGCTATAATAGTAGTGTTGTCCCAGTCGAACTCATGTTGCTTGTCATCTGCGTGTGTGGCTACTAAGGATAGCTGGTCGTGTCGTTTCGTGGCTAGTTGGTGTTCATGGATGCGGATCGTTAGCTGTCTTCCTGTTTGTCCTATGTGGTATTTTGTGCAGTCCTTGCATGGGATTTTGTACACGACATTGGTTTTGCTCATGCTGGGTATCGGGTCCTTCGTTCTGGTGAGTTGTTGTCTGAGAGTGGCTGTTGTTTTGTGTGCAGTTATGAGTCCTAGTGGACGCATAGTCTGGCTGTCAGTTCAGAAATGCTCTTGATGTATGGTAGTGTGGCTCGTCCTTTGCGTTGTGGCATGTCCTCGTTCCGTTGTCTTTCCCTTAGGTATCTGTTGATGAAATTGCGCGGGTATCCGTTTTTGGCGAATACATTGTATAAGTGTTCCTCTTCCTCTTTTTGCAGTTCTGGTGTACTGCAGTGTGTTGTGGCCCTTTTGAATACTGTCTTGATGCAACTTCTTTTGTGTGTGTTGGGGTGGTTGCTCTCGTAGTTCAGGACTTGGTCTGTGTGTGTGTGGCTTTCCTGTATACCTTTGTGGTGAATTCTCCGTTCGGTGTTCTCTGTACTATCACATCTAGGAATGGGAGTTGGTTGTCCTTTTCTTCCTCTCTAGTGAATCGGATTCCTGTGAGTGTGGCGTTGATGATCCGGTGTGTGTTCTCTATTTCTGTGTTTTTAATGATTACAAAGGTATCATCTACATATCTGACCCAGAGTTTGGGTTGAATTTGCGGTAAGACTGTTTGTTCAAATCTTTGCATTACCACTTCTGCTTTGAGTCCAGAGATTTAGATGTATGGAATTCCTAGATGCATGGCACTCATCCACAGATTCAATCAATAAGCACATTGACCTGGACCCAATATACCTGCCATTGCAACGGAGATCTGGAGATGACAACCAGAAGCTGCAGATTCAAATTTGGAGACCAGAACTGCACACAGTACTCCAGGTGTGGTCTCACCAGGGCCCTGTACAGCGGCAGAAGCACCTCTTTGCTTCTATACTCAATTCCTCTTGTTATGAAGGCCAGCATGCTATTAGCCTTCTTCACTACCTGCTGTACCTGCATGCTTGCCTTCATTGACTGGTGTACAAGAACACCTAGATCTCTCTGTACTGCCCCTTTCCCTAACTCGATTCCATTGAGGTAGTCATTTGCCTTCCTGTTCTTGGCACCAAAGTGGATAACCATGCATTTATCAACATTAAACTACATCTGCCATGCATTTGCACATTTACGTAACTTGTCCAGGTAACCCTGTAATCTCCTAACATCCTCATCACATTTCACCCTGCCACCCAGCTTTGTATCATCAGCAAATTTGCTAATGTTATTGCTGATACCATCTTCTATATCATTAACATATATAGTAAAAAGCTGCGGTCCCAGCACGGATCCCTGCGGTACCCCACTGGTCACTGCCTGCCACTCCGAAATGGAGCCGTTTATCACTACCCTTTGTTTCCTATCTGCCAACCAATTTTTAATCCAATCTAGTACTTTGCCCCCAATACCATGCGCCCTAATTTTACTCACTAACCTCCTGTGTGGGACTTTATCAAAAGTTTTCTGAAAGTCCAGATATACTACATCTACTGGATCTCCCTCGTCCATCTTCGTAGTTACATCCTCAAAAAATTCAAGAAGATTAGTCAAGCATGATTTCCCATTCATAAATCCATGCTGACTCTGTCCTATCCTGTTACTACTATCCAGATGTGCCGTAATTTCATCCTTTATAATAGACTCCAGCATCTTTCCCACCACTGACGTCAGATTAACTGGTCTATAATTTCCTGGGCCCACAACGTTTGTGGGCTCTGGGTCTATCCTCGGTAAAGTTTAGAAAGATGAGACGGAATACAATGGAAGCACAGAGTACTGAATTACCTGGACAGAGGTGATGTTGGTAATATGTTTCCATTGAACGAGAGCTCGAGGGCAGAGACAAAGATGAAAGGGAACACCTTTTAGAACAGTGATAAGGAGAAATGTATTTAACCAGAGAATGTCGAATCTTTAAAATTTATTGCCACAGAAGGCAATGGGGGCCAGGTCATTACGTCAATTTGAGACGGCTTTAGATAGGTTCTTGATTAACCAGGGGATGAAAAATTACGAGGAGAAGGCTGGAGAATCGATTTGAGAAACCTATCAGCGATAATTGAATGGTGGGCAGACTCAACAGGCTAACTGGCCTAATTTCTGCTCCTGTGTCTTATAGACGTCTCTGAGTAGATGGATTCATGTACTTCATGAATGTCAGAAGCTGGTGGGAATAGTTAACTGTTTTAGAATGAAGGTATTGTGGCTGCTGTCAGGGTGGTGGATAATATGACATTCAGTGCAGGATCACACAACAACTGCACTATATTAATGTGGTGATAGTTTATTCAAAACCTGGACCTCTCTGTCTCTCTCAGTCACCTTGGGGAGTGGAGATTGGGGTGGGTGGGCGTAACGTCCTCAGAGGCACTAAAATTATCCAGAATCATGCATCCTGAGTGAAACAGCAAACATGGAATTTATCACCTTCTCATTATCTGTTTAGAAAATAAGGAGTGATTGTCCCTCCCCCCTCAGTGTTGAATGCAATCACCTCTTATTCTCCGAAAGCACCCCAGATTAAACTTTACTCATTCCTTATGATGTCATTATCCCGGAGATTAATCTGGTGGAACTCCTTTTCACACTCTCTGTGGTAAGGAGATCACTTCTTATAAAGGAGAGAAAATCTGTCCACAATGCCCCAAATACTGCCTCAACAACACTCTCAGGTTTGATCACAATAAATCCTTTCCCTCACTTAGCTGGTTCCATTTCCTTCATGCGACAAAGGAAACCATTCATTTACAATCCTTTGTCACTGATGTGGAATGTAAAACATCCTTACATCTGTAGGTCAGAATCAATAAAGCCAGCACTAAGAGGTGCCTATCGAGATAGATATCACTCTCGGGGAGAGACTCAATGACAAAGAATGCACCAAAAACAGTGAATGGTCACCTACTTGAATGGAAATCAGCTGTTGGATTATGGGAAATAGGCAAAGGAAGTCGCTGCCTTCACTTCTGTTCTTCCCTCACGGGATGTGTGCAACCCTGGTCAGGCCAGCATGTTATACCGATCTTGAACTGAGTGGCTGGTTCAGCTGTTCCACAGGACAGTAAATAGTAAAACAAACTGCTGTGAATTTGCATTTAAACAGAGACCTGACCAGAGAAGTACGACCCACTGCCTTCTTAAATGTGCATCAGGCAAGCCGATATCAACAGATTATTATTCTTTGCATCTAGATTACGAGCCAATCACGTGACCACCATACACTATCTTCCCATCTTTCAGATTCTGTACAGAGAACAAGTTAAACATCTCAAGTTCAATTATTTTGCAATGGACACGTGGTAAGAAGGGACTTGAAACATGTATCCAGAATTAACAAAGGCGCAAACAATGCTTTATTCAGGAGTTGCACTGCGGCTGAGGAGGAGACTGGGACGTCTTAATGTTTGTTCTGGACAGGATTGATATGGAGATGTAAACTTTGCAGGAGAAAATGAATCACGATGGTTGAGAACAGTCTGTTTCATCCCCGCAAATTGGGGAGTTATTTGTAAATAATAATTTGCTAGTTATTATTTATAATGAATGGAATCTTTGATTGGAACTGAAAAAGTTGACTTGCACCTTTCCAAAATTTACATCTCATCAGTATCAATGCAGTTCGATCGACAGACTGAGTGACTTACCAGGAACACCAACTATAGCAAGAATAGGATAGTAACCAGCTTGAATAACCGGCAGTACATCTTCAATCCGATATGATAATGATATGCAAGGCTGGGAAAGCCAGTAAATACCATAGGATAAACTCCTGCCCATTGTTGGAACATTGCAGTCTAATGTTCTCACAGACTGATCTCTCCTCCACCTCTCTCTGGAGTTGCTGATCCCTGTTACTGGTGTGGGTGATGCTCCCACTCATACTATGGGATAAAAACCTGAAAGCATTCCCTTATTGATAGAAGAGAGAAACTCTCTAGGGACGCTTAGGATCCATGGAGACTGACATAATCACAACCGCTGAACAAATTGCTCCAGTTAACCGATTTGAATCTGTTAACCGTTGAATCAAAACTGTTTTATTAAAGTTCAAAATAACTTTGAACATTTGTGCATTCTGGATGCGATATGTGAGTGTGACTGAAGGAAGGAATGTTGAAGATGGCAGATTGATTGTGTGTAATCATTCAGTCTGCCTTGGATATGGAAGTAATGGAAGAAATAGTGTGTAACGGAACATTAACATGCTTCTCTGCTCATAAATAGAGAAATAAATCCTGTAACTACAGATCATTCATTGCAATATCTGTAAAACATTGACAGAACATCTTTCGTCCATGACCCAATGGCAAAATGTGCCTAAGAAAACGTAGGTTATAACAAACAAATGGCATGGATATGTTAACAGAGAATTGTACGTGACAAACACAATTCAGATTGTTATTCCAGAATCAGACAGGGCAGGTGTGGGTCATGTTGTTGATGGTATCCATGTTAACGAACAGTGATGAAGTGTCATTTAATGGACTTCATTTACATTGTGATTATGACATTGTCGAAAGACAGAAGATGGAGAGAACTGGGTGACATGGTTGTTTAGACTGGATGGAGGGACAGTGATGTTCTCCAGTCACCAGTATTGGAACGTTACTCTTTATAACTCATATATGTAACAGATTCCAGGATATAATTACAATGAGGATCTGGCAGAGACAATATTAATGAAATGCATTCATGCAATATAAAATCCAGAAACAAAATAATTTTATCCACATACCAATATATGCGAAGTACAAAGAGATAAGGTTGATAAAATGCACTCCTGATACTGTGCTTTTCATGCAATATAAAATCCAGAAACGAAATGATTTTCTGCACATACCAATATATGCAAAGTACAAAGAGATAAGATTACTAAAATGCCCTCCTGATACTGTGCTATATAAATTGAAATGTCGATTACAAAAATAGGTAAGTGGTGTTCAAACTTTATCAATAATTATTTCACCCACAGCTGAGGTGCTGATTCCCCTCTGTCAGTGATGCCCCTCACTGTGATTCTCTGGCCTCTCAAACTGTGTGGTCTCTCACACAGTTTGGGGGGGGGGGGGTCATCATTTCCTGCTGCTCTTGGCACAGTCTACTTAAAAACTCTGCTTTCTGCAAGGAACCAATCTATTGGCCTAATGGGTTCTGTTTATTTGTCAGTAAATTCTGTGATATTATTGGAAATAAATACTCTGGGATGGTAGCCAGTATCAGCATAGTGCACACATGGTATGGTGTACAGAGGAATTTCTAAATAATACTTCTAATTACTGTCTGTGCATATTTATATACCCTAACGCGGTCTCCCGATCTATCTAACTTCACAATCATCTAACACCTTTTCCACTCAGCCAGTCACTCCCCTTTCTATCCCCTCTCAGTTTATCTCCTTTCACTTTCTTTCCCTCTGTTTATTTCTCTCACACATCATCTATCTCCACACAATCTCTCTATCTCCGTTTGTTCAGTTGGAGAGCTTGTGACTCCTCGATGGGCTGAATGGCCTCCATCTGTGCTCTAATAATTCAGAGGTTCTCTGACCCACAATAAATACTGTACGTGCCTGGACAGACACGCTGGTCTGGTGACACATATAGTGCACAGTCAGCCATTCTTACTTCCTGGTATTTTCTGATGGGCAGCTGCCTTGAAATGTCTGTTCAAACGAATGGATTAAATGAAATTCAAGAAGTCGAGAGGACGTTCATGACTGTGTGTTTCAATCAGGATTTAATGAAGGATGAGATTACAGAATAACATAAGCAATTAATGAAAAACAGGGCAACACAAGAAATGGCAGTTGAGAACATCATATGGTTCCAAATAGGCTTCATGGTCTTACCTATAAATTATCAATCCAGAAAATCAGCTCCTGTTCTTTGGACCCAAGTTCAAATCCCGCCACTGCAGATGGTGGAAATTCAATTCAATATCGCTGGATTTATGAATCTACCAATGAGAATGAAATCATTGCCGATTTTCAAAAAAATCCAACTGGATCACTAATATCCTTCAATGAAGGAATCTTCTATCCTCACCCGGTCTGGCTGACATGCAAATCCTTACGCACAGCAATGTCATTGACTCTCAATCGCCCCCTGAAATGGTCCATTGAGTCATTCAGTTGTACCAATCGTTACAAAGTTTCAAAGAAATGAAACCGGCTGGACCACCTGTCATCCAACCCTGCACCGGAAAAGTCAACATTAGAAACATCACTGTAGAACTTCCAAAGTCTTCCTTACTATCATCTAATGGGTAGTGCCAAAACTGGGACAACTGCCTTACAGACTATTCAAGCAACAGCCCGACATAGTCATACTCACGGAATCATACCTGACAGAAATAACACAGACACCACCATCACCATCCCTGGATATGTCCTGCCACAAAGGCAGGACCGATCCAGCAGAGGGAGCAGCTCAGTGAGGTACAGTTGGTAGGTTGTTGCTCTGGAAGTCCCCAAGATTGACTCCAGAGCCAATGAAGTCCCATGGCTTCTGATTAACCATGGACAACGATGTCTCTTACTGATTACCACGTAACGTCGTTCCTCATATGAATCACTACTCCTCAATGTTAAACAACACTTGGAGAAAGAACTGACTGTGGCAAGGGTACAAAGTGTATTCTAGCTGGGAGATTTCAAAGTCGACCACCAAGAATAGTTCGGCAGCAGTCCTGCTGATAAGGCTGGTCGGGTCCAAAAAGGACATAGCTACTAGATTGGGTCTGCAGCAGATGTTGAGGGAAAGAACAAGAGGCAAATAATGATATATGACCTCATGCTTACCAATCTACCAACTGCAGATATATCTGTCCATGACAGTATCGGTAAAAGTCTCATGGTGACATTCAAAATAAACTCTTTTCTGTTGTGTGGCACTATCACCATGCTAATTGGTACAGACTTCGAAGAGATCTAGCAACTCAAGACTGAGCGTCCATAAGACACAGTGGACCATCAATAGAACCAGAATTATACTCAAGCACTGTCTGTAATGTCACGGCCCAAAATATCCTTAACTCAACCATTACCAGCAAGCCAGAGGATCAACTCTGGTTCGATGGAGAGTGCAGGAGGGCATGCCAGGAGCAGAACCAGGAATATACAAAGATAAAATGTTAATCTGCTGAAGCTTCCAAACAGAAATACTTGCATGCCAAATAGCATAAACAGCAAGGGACAGACAGAACTGAGCTATCCCACAACGAATGCATCGTATTTAAGCTCTGCTGTCCTCCTAATCCGATCGTGGATGGTGTTGGACGATTAAACAACTCACTGGAGTCTCCATAAATATTCCCATCCTCAATGATGGAAGAGCCCAACACATCAGTGCAAAAGGTAAGGCTGAAGCTTTCGCAGAAATCTTCAGTCAGAAGTTTCGAGTGAATGGTCCATTTCGGCCTCCTCCGGTGGTCCCCATCATTACAGATAGCAGTCTTCAGCAAATTCGATTGACTGATGTCAAGAAACGATTGAAGGTAATGGGTACTGCAAAGGTTATAACCCCTGATAACATGCCAGCAATAGTCCTGAAGACTTGTACTCCAGAACTTCCCGCTTCCCTAGACAAGCTGTTCCAGTACAGTTACAAACCGACAATGGGAAACAAACTGCTCAAGTATGTTCTGTACAGAAAACGCAGGACAAATTCAACCCGGCCCAATACCGCCTCATCAATGTACTCTCCATCATCAGTAAAGTGATGGAATTGTCATCAATAGTGTTATCAAGCAGCACATGCTCAGCAATAACCTGCTCAGTGACGCCCCTTTCGGGTTTTGCCAGAGACACTCAGCTCCTGACCTAATCAGAGCCTTGGTTTAAACATAGAAAAAGGAACTGAATTCCAGCCCTTGACATCAAGGTTGCATTCTGCCAAATGTGGCATCAAGGCGCACCAGAGAAAAGGGTATCGCGGGCCAACACTTGTTATTGGAGACATAACTGACAGATAGGAAAACGGTCATTGTTGTTGGAGGTCAGTCATCTCAGTTCCAGAACTTCAACTGGAATCGCCACGTAAATATAAGAGCCGATCAGAGGCTAGGAATATTGCGTGAGTAACTCACCTCCTGTCTTCCCAAATCATGTTCACCATCTACAAGGCACAAGTCAGGAGTGAGATGGAATACTCCCCATTTGCCTGAATGAGTGCAGCCACAATGACACTAAAGAAGCTTGACACCCTCCAGGACAAAGCAGCCCATTTGATTGGCACCACATCCACAAGCATTCACTCCCTTCACGACCAACGCTCAGTAGCAGCAGTGTGTACTATCTACAAGATGCACTGCAGAAATTCTTCAAAGATCCTCAGACAGTACCTTCCAATCCTACAAGTACTTCCATCTAGAATGACAAGAGCAGCAGGCTTTTGTGAACACCACCACATTCAAAATCCCCTCCAAACCAGTCAACATCCTGAGTTGGAAATATATCACAATTCTTTCACTGTTGCTGGGTCAAAACCCTGTAATTCCCTCCCTCATAGCATTGTGGGTCAAAGCACAGCAGGTGGACTGCAGCGGTACAAGAAGGCAGCTCAGCACCACGTTCTCAAGGGGACAACTAGGGACGGACAAGAAATGGTGGGCCCATCCATCGATTCTCATATCTGAAAAAAAAATGTAAAAATTTCCAAGTTGAGCGCCTTGATGGGACAAGTAGTCTGAGTTGAACATGAACAGTAAAGCAGTGTTTCTGATATTGAACATTTTAGACCATTCTGTTATTAGAAAGGTGTTCAGTGTTCCATGACGTATTGTTGCTGAGCTCTGTGATAAGTTGCACTAGTTTTGTTAAATTCAACAATATTAGCATAACAGGATCGATCCTTCAAAGATACCAAACTGAAAATGACAATCATCGTAGAGGCAATGTACTCCCGCCAGATGAGACTCACAGATATCAGCTTATATTCAACATATTACTGCGCTACTGACTGGCACTGAATTCTCCCACTGTCCGTATTACAGGGGTTACCATTGACCAGAAGGTGAAGTCAAATCAACGTCCAGATACAAGGGTTACAAGAGCAGGCCTGAGCCTTTAACTCTGCACTGAATAATAGACTGTATGACCACAAGGGCATGAGATATAGCAATAGATTTAGACTATTCAGCCTATCTCTTCACTCTGAAACTGTGCCATTTTGTCTTAGTCTCTAAGAGAGAGGAAAAATCTTCTATACTCTAACTGTATCAATCTTTGCAGTAGTCGGTCAGTTCCAATCAGATGCGCCCCCCATTCTTCTAAATTCCATTGAGTACAGACACAGAGTCCTCAACTGCCGCTCATATGACAAGCCATCATTCCCAGGATAAATCATGTCCAACAACCGTAAATCCTTCCCAGAATATCTCACAATAATCCAAATGCCGTCTGACCATAGTTCATTACATTCTCATCAGTATGTCTCCGCTTTTTTATTCTCACTCTCTTGAAATGAAAGCTAACATTGCATTTGCTTTCCTAACTGCCAACTGAACCTGTGCATTAACCGTAAGAGAGGGCGAGGACACCAAATTGCTTTTGTGTTTCAGTTTTCATGAAGCCTTTTAGAACATAGTGCCTGCCTGTATTCCGCCTACTGAAGTGCATAATCTCACATGTTCCCATATTGTGTTCCATCAGCCATGTGTTTTCCCGGTGTCCTAAACTGTCCAAGTCTTTCTGCAGCCTCCCCACTTCCTCAATATCACCTGCCCATCCAATCATCATTGTATCATCTGCAAACCTAGCAAACCTGCCATCAGGTTAGATGGTTCAAGTAAATGGCATCTCCTGACTACCTAAGGTCTGTCCACCATTGAAAAGGCACAACGCTCAAGATGCTTGACTCCATTTAGGTTTAAACAGTGGATTAACTGGAATTACACCTGCAAAGTCTTCACTCCTTGCACCACTGGCACTGGCACCCTGCCCAAACTTTTATTATGAATTGAGCCCATTATGGTGATGCAGAACTTGATGGCGCATGATCCCAGTCTATTAATGGCAATCTGTCTCAGTGCTGAATGTGTGGTGCTCACACCAACCAATGTCATTGTGTGTTGAAGATGACAGAGGGAGGTTGGGGTGGGGATGTCGATCATAAATGACTGTGTGACTGTCACTGAGGGCTGACACTTGCCGTGAAAGCCCCAGATGTACCTGTGTCTGTTGTCACCGCTGCAGGCATGATCAGTTTTTCAGTGAGTCAAATCAAACAAAATGATGGACCTGGAGAGTGTTCCTGGCTGAGCACTCAGATCCTGTTTATACCAACTAGCAGAGGTATTCACATACAACTTCAGACTCTCCCTCCAGAAGCCCAAGTCCCAACCTGATTCAAGAAGGCCATCATCATCCTCGTAAGTGAGAAAGCAAATGGAACGTGCCCTTATTGACGACCACCCAGTGGCTTCGACCTCAATAATCATGAAGTGCTTTGAGAGGCTGGTTATTGCCTACACCAACTTCAGTCTCCCAGCCTGACCTGCTGCCCTATAATTTGCCGACGGATGTAACGGGTTCACAACAGATGCCATACCCGAGCCTGCACACATCCCTGGGACATCTGGACAACAAGGACACCTACACCAGACTCCTGCTCATTGACTAAAGCTCAACCTTCAAAATCATTATCCCTGACAGACGAATCACAAAACTCTGCGACCTTGGTCTTGGTTCGATCCTCTGCAACTGGCTCCTCAGGCCTTTGACCCACAATCATGAAGATAGATAAAATCACCTCCTCCACAATAACAATCAACACTAAAACCGCTGAAGGATGTGTTCTCAACACCCAACAATACTCCCTGTACACCCACGGCTGTACCCTCAGCCCAGTACTGTCCTCCCTGTACACCCACGGCTGTACCCTCAGCACCTTACTGTACGCCCTGTACACCCACGGCTGTGCTCTCAGCCCTCCACTGTCCTCCATGCACACTCACGTCTGTGCCCTCAGCCCCTTACTGTATTCCATGCATACCCACATCTGTACCTTCAGCCCCTTACGGTACTCCCGCTACACCCATGGCTGTGACCTCAGCCCCTTAGTGTGTTCCCTGTACACCCACGGCTGTGTCCTCAGCCAACCACTGTACTCCCTTGTACACCCATGGCTGTGCCCTCAGCCAACCACTGTTCTCCCTGTACTCCCACAGTTGTTTTCTCAGTCCCCTACGTAATCCCTGTACACCCACGGCTGTATCCTCCGCCCCCTAATGTTCTCCATGTACACCCACGGCTGTGTCGTCAGCCCCCTATGTACTCCCTGTACAACCACGGCTGAGTTTCCAAATTCCAAACAACGCCAGCTACAAGTTCGATGATGACATTACTATAGCAGTACGGATATTAAACAATATCGCGTCAGAATCTAGATAGGCGTTAGAGAGCTTGGTGGCATGATCTGTTGATAATTACCTCTCTCTTCAATCCGGTAAACGTAAAGGACTGATCACTGACTTTAAGAAGAAAGGAGGGGAACATACCCCATCCAAATCAACCGTTTGAGGGAGTGCCGAGCATCAAGTGCCTCGGGAGTGATGATAACTCACAACCTGTCCGGAACTTCTCACATAGGTCCGACGGTCGGGAAGGTTCAACAATGCCTCTCCTTCCTGAGGTGATACAGGAAATTCGGCATGCGCTACATCTAAAGATGCACCATTGAGAGTGTATTGTCCCGGTGCATAACAGCCTGGTACAGCAACTGCTCTACTCAGGGCCGTGAGAAATTACACAAGGTTGGGTGCACAGCTCTGACCAACACGGACTCTAACATCCCAACCATCGATTCCATTTACATGGCTCGTTGATGCAGAAAGGCTGCCAACATCTACCCCAGATAACTGAGTGAAGGGAGACACGGAATAGCTGAGGCATTAATAGATATCTTTGGAGCATCCTTGGACACGGCTGAGGTCACGGAAGACTGGGAAATGGTTAATCCCTTTGTTTAAAAAAGGTAGTAGGGATAATCCAGTCAATTATAGACCGGTGAGACTGATGTCAGGGGTAGGGAATCTGCAAGAGAAGATACTGAGGGATAGGATCTACTCTCATTTGGATGAAAGTAGTCTTATCAGTGATAGACAACATGGTTTAGTGCAGGGAAGGTCATGTCTTACAAACTCAATAGAATTCTTTGAAGAAGTGACAAAGTTGATTGATGAGGGAGAGACTGTAGATGTCACGTACATGGACTTAAGGAAGGCGTTTGGTATGTCTCCCCATGGTCGGGCTATGGAGAAAGTGAAGTGACATGGTGCGCTAGCTACGTGGATAAAGAACTGGCTGGGCAACATGAGACATTGAACAGTAGGGGGAGGGAGTTTCTCAAAATGGTCAACTGTGACCAGTGGTTCCATTTAAGACGTTTCTGGAAAGATACATGAATGAGAAGGGAGCAAATGGATACAGACCCTAAGAAAATAGGCGACAGATTTAGATAGAAGATTTGGATCGGCGCAGGCTTAGACCATCGAATTTCCTGTTTCTGTACTGGAATGTTTTGTTCTAACATTATCAAAGACCAATCACACCCCAGTAATGGTCTCCTACAACCTCATCCATCAGGCTAAAAGATATGGAAGCTTGAAAACACAGAGCAGCTGGTTCATTAAAAGTTTCTTCCTGACTGTTATTAGACTGATGAATGTACTCTCTAATCTCAGATAATGCTGATCTTGTTCATGTTGATCTCGCCTAGCGCATGCGCTGTGCAGCGTCACCTATATGCCTCTCCGACATGTTTTATAGCCATCGTTCTGCACATGCTTGCTTACTATGATCTGCCTCTACACTTTGGTACAGGTCAAAGTAAATCCTCATCTTCCTCCCCCCGCTCACTCCGAGCTCTCTCTGGTCCTCACTCCCAGCACCCCCATTTCCCATCCCCAGCTCACTGTCTGCTTTGTGTCTCACTGTATCTCTCACACTGTCTGTTTCCTTGTATTTTCCTTTTCTCTGTCTTCTGTTTCTTTCCCTGAACTTACTATCTCCCCTTCTCCCTGTCCATGTGGCTGTTTGTTTCTTGTTTTGTTTCCTTTCTCTGTTTTACTGACTGTCATTCTGTTTCACTCTCTGTTGTCTCTCTCCTTATACGTGTCTATCTCTTTCTCCCTCGTTATGATAGTGATGGCTTCTCTATTCTTTTGAAACATGTGATGGCTCTTTGGTTGGATGTTGGCAATAAAATAAACTCAATTGGATTTTGTTATCTTGGACATAATTTAAATTTATTGGTTAAATTTCAATTGTTGTCAAAACAGCAACAGAACTTGGGTATCCATTTAACCTGAAGAAGGGTATCCATTCCTGAAGAAGGGCTTATGCCCGAAACGTCGATTCTCCTGTTCCCTGGATGCTGCCTGACCTGCTGCGCTTTTCCAGCAACACATTTCCAGCTCTGATCTCCAGTATCTGCAGACCTCACTTTCTCCTATCCATTTAACAGCCAATTGTTACATCTAACTGTTTGACAGGGCTCTAAATATCGATGACGTCGTGCATTGTGAGAACTTGCCATGAAAATGTTGAAACAAAAGGGACGTTGATGTAAATGCTCAGCAGGTCCTGCAGCATCTGTACAGAGAAATCATAGTTAACGTTTCAGGTCAAGTGCCCTTTTTCAGAACTGATGGTAACACGGAAAATGTTGATGTATATGCAGAAGAGACTGGATAGCTCTTAATGGAGACTGTTAGTAGCTAATGGGTGTGAGTAATGGAAGGCTATGTGATAACTCGGCCTGGTGTATGGGTAGGGGACGAGGACATTTAGGAGTTCAGGCCCCGAAAATTATTGAACTTGATTATGAGTCTAAAGGGCTGCAGGGTCCGCACATGGAAAATGAGGTGTTCTTCCAGCTTGCACTGAACTTGCCTGGAACACTGCAGCAAGCCTGACACAGAAATATTTGTCAGGGAATAGGATGGGCTGTTAAACTGGCAGGCAACTGAAAGCTCAGAGTTGGATGTTCTGTGAAGCGGTCACCCAGCCTACTCTTCATTTTCCCGATGTAGAGGAGACCACATTGTGAGCAGTGCATGTAGTAGACTGGATTCTGGGAAATGTTGATAAGGTGCTGCTTCACCTGGACGGCTCAGTTGTGCCCTTGGATACTAATTAGGAGGGTTGTAAATGGGTAAGTGTTACACCTCCGGCAGGGGAGATGAAGTGGCCCTGTGGTGGGAGGGAATAAAGAGTAGACCAGTGTGTCCTGGAGGGAATGAACCCTCTAGATGGTGGACAAGGGAAGAGAGGTGAATATGTGCAGGTGGGGGCATCTCGCTGGAGGTGGGGGAAATGCGGGCTGATGATCCTCTGCATGTGAATGCTACTGGGATAGTAGGTCAGGACAAGGGAAACTCCGTTGCTAGCGGGAGGGGGAGGAGTAGGCTTGAAGTGCAAGAGATGGGCCAGACTCGGTTGAGGACCCTGTTGACAACAGTGATGGGGAATCTATTGATTGATGAACAAGGTGGACATTTCAAAGTCTTCCTTGTTGAATTTAGTATCATCAGAAGCAATGCGATGGAGATGGAGGAACTGGGGGAATGGAATTGAGTCTATGCAGGAAACCTGGTGTGAGGACGCATACTCCAGGAAGCTGTGGGAGTCGGTGGGATAATACTGGATATCAATGGCTTGTCTATCCCTAGAAATGGAAGCAGAGATGTTGAGGAAAGGAAGGAAGGACTCAGAGATAGGCCAGATGAAAGTGATGGAGGGGTTCAAATTCCAAGCGAAATCGGTGAACTTTTCCAATTTCAGACAAGAGAGAAAAGCAGCATTGATGATATCATCTATGTATAGGACAAAGAGTTGTGGATGGGTGCTGAAATAGAACTGGAACAGGGAATGGTCGACGTACCCCAAGAAGAAACAGGCATACGTGTGTATCCATGCACTTCCTCTGTGTGGCATGAGCATGCTGAAGCAATGGGTCTGCCCAGGCAGTTATGTTTGTGAATTTTTGGGGGGAGATAGAAGCGAGCACTGCTATCAGAGGACCATCAGCTCGGGGGCAGTTAGGGGAAGGGTGAGTGGGGCAGAAATCTCCAGATAAAATATGGTCAGTAATCATAATTTATACAATGGCATGATGTGCCATGGTAGGGTCATAATGCAGGGCGAGATTAGAAGAGGTATCTGAGAGTGGGCGTTCAACCTCCGCAATTTCTAAATCAGTCCACCAGACTTATCGGGACAGGCTGAGTAACACATTCAGGGTTGGATCTAAGCACATTGAGTGTAGGCTAATCGGACAGTAACAGGTTGGATTTGGATAGGGGAGTGCAGAGAAATTAAGACAACTAATGTCACGTGGAGATGTCTCAATGAACCGATTTAGTTCAGGTAAAGGCTAGAGCGAGTGGGCCAGGTGGAGGGAGAGTGTTGCAGCTGGGTAACGGGATATATGGGACAGAGGGAGGAATCTCACCGAAAGAAATGGGCACTGAGGCGAAGACAGCGGAAGGGTTCAACTTAATGTCATGCCAAAAATTCTTTAAAGTGGGGGCACAGAGAGGTAAAGATCAGATATTTACTAATTACAGAACATTCAGCATCAGAGAGTGGAAGTTCAGGAGGGATTGTGAATAAACGACAGGAGGTGGAGTTGGGGAAGTGCATGGAGTCAGAGGGCAGGTTATGGGAGGGGAGGAAGTTTCCGGAGGGTCAAGGCATCTCCACGTTGCAGCAAATTGTGTGCCCAATACATCTGGTTAGCACAACGAAAAAGCCGGTGAATAAATTAAAATTGTGGAGTGGTAAAGCCTTGAGACAATATGATGCGATGCTGCTGAACAGAGAAAATGTTGATCTCAGTGGTACTGATATCGCACGATCAGTCCTCAGAAAGTAACTGATTGAAAATAATTGGGAAGGTAATCTTATTGTAACGCCCTGATTTCACTGGAGTGACACTCAAGCAGCAAGATCTTACTTTTTGTAGACTTTAGACCAATCTGTGAAAACATAATATGTCTTGGTGTTATTATAAAGACAAATTTATCTATGGTTTAAGAATGCACTATCAAGAGCAGAGTTTATTTGTCATTCCCAATAGCTCTGGGGAAAGTGTCATTGTTCAGTGAGGAAATTACCAGCGCAGAATTTCCTGCGATTCCCATCGACCACAGTTTCCTCAGAATCCCTGATGTCACATGAACCAAATACTACTGTGATTCAACGCAAGTTACTCTGACCTCACCTCAGCTGACATTGGAAAATCAGTTAAATGAATAAAGAGCAAAAGGATAGTACACGGCCTGTTTGCACGATGTGCTCACTCTCCTCACAATGTTTAAGGGAAAACTGATGCATGGATTTCTGATTCTGAGGAGAGGTTTGTCCTATTTGTGATGAGGCTGTTTGGTTAAATGCTGTGACAGAGAGACAGAAAAACACTCCACTCTGTACCATGAGGAACAAAACCAGCCTGTTCACGGTGCATCAGACAATGACAGGAACACACTATTGTCTGTTCCTATTGGACATTGATCATCTCAATCTCATCATTGACTGATGACAAATAGCGACCCAGAAGCCAGCGGCTCCCATCATCCCAGTTGGAAAGCAAAAAGGGGAAGGGATGGCCAGAGAAAGTGGGAGTAACTGGGGAATTGGTGTAACTTACAGTGGGAGTGGCAGAAGAAGAGTGTGAAGGGAGATCATCAGTGGAAGAGAATGTGGCAGCAGAAGGGGTAATGCAAGGGGAGTAGGAATGTAAGAAAAGAGTAGGATGGAAGCGGAAGAATGGCAGATGACGTTTTAGTGACAGGGAAAAGCTTGTTTTTGAGGTAGTGAGACTGGATGAGAAAACATCACTGTACAAGAAAATCAGGATCTAGATTCCCTTTAAAATGTAGAAAGGATTCCTTGTACTTTCTCTTCTACCACTTGATTCTTGTTCAGGTTGGACATGTACTATATATTTCTATATCTCCATCAAGTGCAGACGACATGTTTCTTTCTCCCTTACGGTGGTGTTTCAATATTTTTGATTTTTTTACAGTATGTATTTGCTTCCAATTCAAGGTGGATATGAGAATATGGTTTTATCTTCTGCAGTTTGCCCCTAACATAGAACTTCATTGAATATTTATCCCCATCACACTCGCTGATTTAAACGAGCAATGAATGTTTGTCCATGTCCATCCTGCAGATGAAAAATTTCTTCAGCTCTGGCTATTGCAGGGAATGTTACAAAGAACAGTGCCACGCAAAATGCTAATGTTCTATTGCAAGGTGCCAAACCCTAGTTTATCCTAAATTATTTATAATGCCTATAAATAAAACATGCAGAGGGGCAGAGTGTAAAAGGTGACTTCAACTCTGTGTCGAAAATGCTCCCTCATAAAATATGTTAACTACATCACTCAAATTCACCAAAATAGGAAAATCAAGAGACTGGAATTGTCAAGTCATCCTCTGACTAACATCTGGAGAACAGGAAGGAAATCACGGTTTGTTTGTGATATTCAGAAATGACGATTGTGAGAATGTGGAAGGTGGGGAGCAGTGGGATGATGACCAATGTTGTGGATGACATAAAAATGAGCTGGTTGGGTCATAGTCAGGAAGAAGGTGATAGGCTACAGAAGGATAGAAACAGATTATTCAGATAGCCAGATCAATGGCCTGATGAAATGTAACACCGATAAATTGGGAAGATGCAAGTCAGAAGTAGCAAGACAAGTGGGTACTCAAAAGTGAGTATGAAAGAGGAGGGCTAAATTTGCTCGTTTTTTCTTTGCAGCAGGGAAGGTTGAGGTGGGAATATGGTAAGGTGTACAGAGCAAAAGGGGTATGGGTAGGACGAACAGGCAGCATATGTTTTCCTTAGTCAAAGGATCAAAAACAAAGGGATACACTTTGAAAGTGAACGTCAGGGGATTAAGAGAGGATTTGCGGAATGTGTTTAGAACTGAGAGGATGGTATGAATCTGGAATGCGTTGTCAAGGTGTGTCGTTGAGGCAGGTAAACCCACAAAGGTTTAAAATGTCTTCGGATATGCACTTGCTGGCACAGACGTGTCTAGGTGTGTCGTTGAGGCAGGTAAACCCACAAAGGTTTAAAATGTCTTCGGATATGCACTTGCTGGCACAGACGTGACAGGCCTGTTTTTCATTGCAAGATTCTTTGCAGTGGCAACCATGAACATTCTTGTGTATTCTGAAACAATAAACAATGGCAGTTGCTGCTTTGTTCCTTTGACTGTACTCAGTAAGTGGCTATATTACAAACCAACATCATCTCATGCAACTTCAGCACTCACTCAACCAAAGGCAGTCCAGCCATCTCTGGGAATATACAGTGTAATTAATATGCTCGGTGAAAGCATTGTCCAACAACAGCACTGAAACTATTCTAGCTGTTTGCCACCATTATTAAAGCTACAGCCATAATATGAACACAGCTTTTCCTCCATTATAACACAGAACTCTAGCAATAAGGGTGACATTTATCTGAAGGAAAAACAATTCTTTCCCAGGTATTCACTTTGACAAACAGCAAGTTTTCCCATTTTTTGCTGCCAGTTGTTTATCACAGAATTCCCCAGCCCAACTTCTTTCCCCTTTAACATTTTCTTGTGCACTGTCTCCCTGATCACACACACCTCACTCCCTCACACCCCCCACACTCTCCATCCTTATTTGTTAATCTCTGAAAAACCTGCGCCTCATCTCGATAATTTATTCCAATTCCCAACTCACTGTTTTGATTCCTTCTTTCGGCATGGTCATTAGACTGGCTGTGCCTGATGTCCTATTCACCTCTACCTTCTGCTCACTTCCTGATCATCTGCTTTGGTTCTCACTCTCCTGGATTATTCAAATCCATCTGAGTTGCACTAGCACACCTCCCCACAAGGATGTTGGTGCTCGTCCAGTTAAGATACAACCTATATTCTTTGTACAGGTCCCCACCTGTCCTGGAAGAGATCCCAATGATTCAACAATCTGGAACCCTCACCTCTGAACGAGATTTTTAACAACATGTTAAGCTTTACTGTCTTTGTCATTCTTCCCTCTTTTCCACATGGCACGGGGAGTAATCCAGAGATTACAGATTATTCTCTCTCTCTCTCTCTCTCTCTCTCGCTCTCTCTCACACATACACACACATTCAAACACACACAGAAAGACATGATATTACTTTGAAGAAGAATACAAATAACCTTAAAATAATCGGAATGACAAGTGGAATGAAGTATTTAGTTAAAGAGAGGATGAGAGAAATTGCACTTCTTCTGGATGTCAGTTTGTTCGCTGAGCTGCAGAGTTCATTTTCAGATGGTTCATCACTGTACTAGGGAACATTATCAGTGAGCCTCTGAAGAAGTGCTAGTGTTATGTCATGGTTGCTATTTATGTGTTTAGGTTTCTTTGAGTCAGTGATATAATTTCCAGTATTGGTGATTTTATGTCCGGTACTTTTTGTCAGAGAGTGTTAGATGGAATCAAAATCGATGTGTTTGTTGATAGAGTTCAGATTGGAATGCTATTCTTCTAGGAATTCTCGCGCGTGTCCCTGTATGGCTTGTCCTAGACGGATGTGCAGACCCAGTCTAAATTCCCATTCCTAGACGTGATGGTACAGAGAATACCTAACGGAGAATTCACCACAAAGGTATACAGGAAAGCCACACACACAGACCAAGTGCTGAACTATGAAAGCAACCACCCCAACACACACAAAAGAAGTTGCATCAAGACACTATTCAAAAGGGCCACAACACACTGCAGTATACCAGAACTGCAAAAAGTGGAAGAAGAACACGTATACAATGTATTCGCCAAAAACGGATACCAGCGCAATTTCATCAACAAATGCCTAAGGGAAAGACAATGGAATGAGGACATGCCGCAACCCAAAGGACTAGCCACACTACCATACATCAAGAGCATTTCCGAACTGACAGCCAGACTACTGCGACCACTAGGACTCATAACAGCACACAAACCAACAGCCACTCTCAGACAACAACTCACCAGAACGAAGTACCTGATACCCAGCATGAGTAAAACCAAAGTAGTGTACAAAATCCCATGCAAGGACCTCACAAAACACTACAAAGGACAAAGAGGAAGACAGCTAACGATCCACATCCATGAACACCTTCTAGCGACGAAAGGACACGACTAGCTATCCTTAGTAGCCACACACGTAGATGATAAGCAACATGAATTCGACTGGGAGAACACTACTATTATAGGACAAGCCAAACTGAGAACAGCCAGGGAATTCCAAGAGGCATGGCACTCATCCACAGATTCAATCAATAAGCACATCGACCTGGACGCAATATACCGATCACTACAACGGGTAGCTGGAACTGACAACCGGAAGCGGCAGATTAAAACCACTATAAATGCAGAGGAAACATCACAGAAGCGCTTCACAGGAGTCTCCCAAGCATTGAGGATGTCACCTCGACAGGGGACGAAACGTCTGCAACACAAATTGCCAGCTGGGCGAACAGAACCACAACAACAAGCACCCGAGCTACAAATCGTCTCACAAACTTTGACCAGTCTAAATCTTATACTTCCTCATCTGTATGTAAGGATAGTGATAGTGGGTCATGTCTTTTTTTTTCTGGTTAATTGTTGTTCATGTATCCAGGTGGCTAGTTTTCTGACTGTTTTTCCGATGTAGTGCTTGTTACAGTTCTTGCAAGGCTTATTCTTCCTTGTGCAGAACAGACAAAGATGTGAACTAATTGCGGTGCTCAAACGTATGAAAAAAAAATTATAGAGTAAACAGGAATACTCTGTTTCCGTTAGTTGGCATTACAGCATCAAGGAGTTCTAATTTCAAACTTGCTAGCAAAAGAGCCAGGAATGAGATAAGGAAAAACTTCTTTATTGAGAGAGTTGTTAGGATTTGGAATGGAACTGCCTGGGAGAGTTGTGGATGAACATTAAACAAAAGAACTGGATATATATTTGGAAATATGAATTTAACAAGCTGCAGAGATAGGGCTGGCAAATGGGAGGGGCTTGGGAGACATTGCTGGAGCTGATGCACACACAGTGGCCAATGGCCTCCTCCTGTACTTTAAAGTTTTGCACTCTATCATGTGTCTGATGTGAATAAAAGTCAGTATCCGATTATTTCCCATTGTAAATGCTCGCGAATATCTGATTGTTTAGTGCAGCATAAGCATTTAAAATGCAAGTATTGCAAGGCCAGCTTCACTATATAGTTTAAGTATTGCTCAGAATATGAATATTTTAAATGTTGTATTCCAATTACTCAAACAAATCTGTCATTGCTTTGGCACAAATCTCCTTGAAAAGGTTTGATTTTTCACTCACACATTAATATATTCATCGTTTTTGTTCACTGTCTGCATTTCAAATTAAATAAAATTCTTTCTAAAAGTTAGACGTTTTCAAATTATTGTTCACTAAAATTTGATAGCACAAATCATTTATTTAGTTTAATATTCACAGAGCATGTTGTACTATAGCCATTTTTAATTCGCTGACAAATAGCTGAAGCTTATACATTTCAGTGAGAAATTAAACTGATTGGTCATTTATAAATGTATAAGAACGCTAATTCAATTTGATTGTTCAATTGTTTGCTCACCCTGAACATGTATTCATTCAGAAGCCAACCATTTTCAAAATGTTGGAGTGACAATGCACTGTTTTGAATCCTGACATTGTGTGTGTAATTCTGATCGCGAAAAGAGTTACATCCATGTTCTTTGTTCGATAGATAATAAAATGTGCATTCTTTATTTCTGAGTTGGAAAATCTTGACAGGAGTTTATATTATAGTTCCATAAATATAGAATCGACCTGATTGTTTTCAGAGATTATAGTTCAGTTGAATAATCATAGTTGATGTCTTATTTTTTTTACCCAATTCATGCAACTTAGCAAATATCTAATCAATATATGGGTCACCCAACAGATTGTACCTGAAGAAAATAGCAGCAAATGACAAATCAAGAATCACGTTAATAACTGAACTAGGCAGCATCTTGGTAAATCTCCTCAGCATCCTCTTCGAAGATTCAACGTCTTTCCAGTAATGAGGCGACTAGAACAGAACACAATATTCTAAGTGTAGTCCCATCAGAGCTTTTTGGCGCTGCAGCATAACCTTGCGGCTCTTAAACTCAATCTCAGGCTAATGAAAACACCATACATCTTAATAACCTTATCAACTTGGGTGACAACTTTGAGCGTCCTATGACATAGACCACACGACCCCTATGGTCCTCCACACTGCCAATAATCCTCACTTTAACCCTGCATCCTGCATTCAAATTCGACATTCCAAAATGAATCACTTCACACGTATCCAGGTTGAACTCCATCTGTCATATACCAGCCCAGTTCTGCATCCTGTCAATGTCCAATTACAACTTACAACAGCCCTCCACACCACTTATAACTCCAACAATCTTTGTTACATTGTGTAACTTATTAAAGCACCCTTTCACTTTATCATCCAAGTCATTTAAAAAATCACAAAGAACAGCAGTCCCAGAACCGATTCTTGCAGAACGCCACTGGTCACCGAGCTCCAGGCTGAATACTTTCCATGTTCTACCACCATCAGTCTTCTCTGGGTCAGACAATTCTGTATTCACATAGACAGATTTCCCTGTTTCCCTACATCCCATGCCGCCTTATTTTCTGAATGAGCCGATCTTAGGGTAAGCCATCAACCACCTTGCTAAAATCCATACACATCATATCCACTGCTCTACCTTCATCAATGTGTTTGATCCCATCCTGAAAGAATTCAATAAGATGTGTGTGGCATGACTTGCCCCTCAAAAGCTATGCTGACTATCTCTCATCAAACTATGATTTTCCACGTAATCATAAACTCTGTCTCTCAGAATCCTTTCCAATACTTTGCTCAAGACAGAAGTGAGACTGACTGGCCTGTATTTCGCAGGATTATCCCTATTGCCTTTCCTAAACAAGGGAATAACTTTTGGAACCCTGCAATCATCAGGCAATGCTTCATTGGACAGTGGGGACGCAAAAATCATCTACAAAGGCGCAGCAATCTCTACCCTCACTTCCTCTGGTAACCTCGAGTGCTTCCAGTCTGGTCCAGGGGACTTATCTATCCTTATGTTTGTACTTCAATCAGTCTGTACTTCACTTAACTTTGTCTACTCCCTGTCCAAACAACTGATTGACTGCTTTCCATTTCAGGGCTATATACACTGCTGCCTTCTTGAGCAAACACAGTTCCAAATACCCTGCGAATCATGGAATGGAAAAGAAATGTGACCACACCAATGTCTTCCTGATGAAGGGCTTATGTTCAAAGCTTTCACTCTCCCACTCCTCGGATGCTGCCTGACTCGTTGTGACCTACCAGCACCACACTTTTCGACTCCGATCTCAAGCATCTGCAGTCCTCACTTTCTCCATTATTGAGGGCTGGCTCCTCTGCACACTGAGCAGGAAATTAATCAGCAGAAGTTCATTGTATGTGGAGCTAACTGTTCAGTTCTGGAACATTGAATTTGATTAATTAAAAAAGAAATTACAACTCAACAATTATTCATTCAGTCCCAGAGTTACAGTTCTCGATCATGGAAATTCAGCTTGATAACAAACAGTAAATGACAACTCGGGGGTACAGAGTATTCCAGTGCTATATTGCAGACTGGATGTCCTTTACCGTAATGCAGGGAATATTATCGGACCGACTGATGTGAAAATGGTGACATAGAGAAGTGGACATTTTTGCGATCGCATAGAGGTGTTTGAGGGAGGTCAGGGCTGACAACTCAATATTCTGTGATACAAGAACAATAGGCAGCACAGGAGAGGGGTAAAAGAGAAGGTGGTGTTGCATTGTTAGTTATGGAGTGAATGAGTGCAGTAAGGACGGATGATATCTTGGAAGGGTATTCAAATGACGCCTTCTGGGTTGAGGTTAGGATCAAAGCAATGGCAGACACACTGCTGCGGAGATATTATCGACCCCCAGATAAAAGAAAATACAGGAGCAGATATATAACCAATTCACTGATGTGTGTAAATACAATAATAGGATCATTGTATTCAGGCATTTCAATTCCAAACATTCATTTAAAGATGGGGCAGATGTCTTGATATTTATTCCAGAGAGCCTCTAATATCAACATGTAGCAGATACAATTGGCGGGGCTGTGCCAGGCCTCACTGTGGGGAACAAAGCCAGTCAGGTGTTGCAGGCAGAATTAGGAGAACATTGTCGGATTAGTGACCGTGACTCGTGTACTTTAGCTTCTTAAAGAAAAGACCAAAACGAAAATGTTTGAAAAATAAGAATAATTTGGATGAAGGAGGCAGATTTTATCAAAAAAAAGACAGGATCTGGCCACAGGACAGTTACTTCTTGGTGAAACTCCAGCAAAACAGCGTGGGGGTGTCACATGCTCAAAATGGAATTGATGAGAGTATCACCGATGTTACACCAAAGGTGAAATGTAGGATAACCAGCCCAGTGACGCTTGGATGTCTACAAATATTCAGAACGGAATTAACAATGAAAGAGAAGCTCAAAGGAGAAATAAAGTGAGCAGGTCAATGGAGGTCCCAGAAGAGTAGTTGACCATGTAGGGCAAAACTCAAGAAAGTAAGTAGAAGAGCAAAAAGCGGAGAGGGGGCTTGATAAAAGCATTAGTGGGCGATAATTTCAAGAATCCAAAGACATATTGTCGGTTTATTAAGGGTAAGAAGGTAACATGAGAAAGAATAGAGAGTATTAGGGATCGAGGATGCAACCTGTGCATAGAGCCAGATAATATGTCAAATGCTTACTATATATTGTTCTTCAATTGGAGAAGCAGTTCCTGGATTCGCTGTCTGTTCCTGCCATAGTGAACTGAAGCAAATTGACACAGAAGCTGAGGAAGGATTGAATGTTGATGCAGGATAAAAAGTGGGCAAATCCCTCGACCTGGATGAACTGTATTTGGAAGATGAGGGAGGAGATTACAGGCACTTCAGCTTAGTATTGTTTATTGTTTTGTCTCTGGCCAAAGAGGTGGTGTGATCGAACCGGAATCGAACATCTAATGTAGGTTCAACTTCCACACAGAGTGCTAGAAAAAAAAAGCCATGGGATTAAAGACCACCAAGTCTCACATCATGGTGAGGGAACAATTGGAGAAAATTGTGAAGGTTTTTGAGGTTGGATCACTAAATATCTTTAAGGCTGAGATGGACAGATTTTTAAACAATAGTTATGTGGAAAACGCAGGAAAATGGAATGGAAGGTTATCAGAATATATGTACGCGAACTGAAAGGAAAAGCAGACTCAGCGAGCAGATGGGTATGCTGTCGCCAATATGTCTAATGGCAAACTTTTTGTAATAGCTTGTGTTCACTGGACTGACTCCGGAGTGAGACACAGTTTGGAATGCAATCGATGGATTCAAGGAATTCATAAATGCAGTACTAATAGACAGAAAAGACCAAAGGACTGCAACAACGTGGATTAGCTGTCGGGGCGAATATTTGCATCAGCGCAGTCACCACTACTGGAAGGAAGACCTCAGCAAAACAGCCCCCAAGTCCAAGTATGGGCCTGATGTCAAAGAGTGCATAAGGCCCAAATGTTACATCAGCCTAGTGTCTCCCTCCTTCTCTCACCCAAACTAAACGTGGACTGGTCTATTGACGTGCTGTTAGTAGCTGAGTAGGTAGTAATGTTTTGGTCCGAGAGGGTTCATTACAAAAGAGAAAGTGCTAGAAAAGCTAAAAGAACTTAAAATTGATAAACCTCCTGGCCCCGATGGGCTACATCCTAGAGTTCTGAGGGAGGTGGCTGATGAAATAGCGGAGGCGTTGGTTGAGATCTTTGAAAAGTCACTGGAGCCAGGGAAAGTCCCGGGTGATTGGAATATCGCTGTTGTAACCCCCTTGTTCAAGAAATGATCAATACAAAAGATGGAAAATTATAGGCCAATTAGCCTAATCTCGGTTGTTGGTAAAATTCTAGAATCCATCATTAAGGATGAGGTTTCTAAATTCTTGGAAGAGCAGGGTCAGATTAGAACAAGTCAACATGGATTTAGTACGGGGATTTCGTGCCTGACAAACCTGTTGGAGTTCTTTGAAAAGGTGACAAGTATGTTAGACCGGAGAAACCCAGTGGATGTGGTCGACCTAGATTTCCAAAAGGCCTTTGATAAGGTGCCACACGGGAGGCTGCTGAGCAAGGTGAGGGCCCATGGTGTTCGGGGTGAGCTACTGGTATGGATTGAAAATTGGCTGTCTGACAGAAGGAAGAGAGTTAGGATAAAAGGTTCTTTTTTGGCATGGCAGCCGGTGACAAGCGGTGTCCCGCAGGGTTCAGTGCTGGGGCCGCAGCGGTTCACGTTATATATTAATGATCTAGATGAAGGGACTGGGAGAATTCTAGGGAAGTTTGCCTAGAATACAAAGTTAGGTGGAGAGGCAGGGTAGTACCGAGGAAGTGGGAAGGCTGCAGAAGGATCTAGACAGTTTGGAAGAGTGGTCCAGGAAATGGCTGATGGAATTCAATGTGAGCAAATGCGAGGTCTTGCACTTTGGAAAAAAGAATACAAGCACGGACTACTTTCTAAACGGTGAGCTAATTCGTAAAGCCAAAGTACAAAGGGATCTGGGAGTGCTAGTTGACGATTCTCTAAAGGTAAACATGCAGGTTAAGTTCGTGATTAAGAAAGCGAATGCAATGTTGTCAATTATCTCAAGAGGGTTGGAATATAAAAGCACCGTAGTGCTACAGAGACTTTATAAAGCTCTGGTTAGGCCCCATTTGGAGTACTATGTCCAGTTTTGGTCCCCACACCTCAGGAAGGACATACTGGCACTGGAGCGTGTCCAGCGGAGATTTACACGGATGATCCCCGGTATGGTAGGTCTAACATTGAGGAATGGCTGAGGATCCTGGGATTGTATTCATTGGAGTTTAGAAAATTAAGGGGAGATCTAATAGAAACTTGCAAGATAATACATGGCTTGTAGAGGGTGGACGCTAGGAAATTGTTTCTGTTATGCGAGGAGACTAGGACCCGTGGACAGACTTAGAATTAGAGGGGGCAAATTCAGAACAGAAATGCGGAGACATTTCTTCAGCCAGAGAGTGGTGGGCCTGTGGAATTCATTGCCACAGAGTGCAGTGGAGGCTGGGACGCTAAATGTCTTCAAAGCAGAAACTGATAAATTCTTGATGTCACAAGGAATTAAGGGCTACGGGGAGAATGCAGTAAGTGGAGTTGAAATGCCCATCAGCCATGATTGAATGGCAGAGGAGACTCGATGGGCCGAATGGCCTTACTTCCGCTCCTATGTCTTATGGTCTTATGGTCTTATGGTTCAGTGAGCAGCAACTCACCACAAAGTACAGGTAAGCTCAGGTAAAGTCCTTTTGACGCTAGTCTGGCAACAGTTGGGCTGGCTGTTAGGGCAGTTGCACATTCCTCCTGCAGGACGTGGAATCTCAGGGAGATTTCCACCGTCCCTGATGACTACACGTATGGGCAGTACAACCAGCTGTAGCTCCTGGGGGACCATGTTCGGGACCTGGACCTGGCTACTTTCCGGATCACCCAGATACAGAGCACTTCATAGATAAGAGCTTTCACGAGGTGGCCACACCTAAGTCCCTTCCTTAGCCAAGTTTCTGTTAAGACTATACTATCCCAGTCCCATGTAAAGCTCCACGCGCTGAGTTCATCAGCCTTACCTGTCAGCCCCGTTTCATTTAAATAAACGCAATTTAATCCAACAGGCGTTCTTTGCTTCCTGTCGTGTTCCAGGCAGAGAGTAGCTGAGCGAACACCAGGAATGGCGAAGGGAGTGCAGGAATCCCCTGTGGCCCTTCCTCTCGAAAACAATTATAACATTTTGGATACTGGTTTTGTTTGTGTTGGGAGATGGGGGATGGGTGTCAGGAAATGACCGTTCAGGGGAGGGCAGCAGTAGCAAGGTTGGTTGCACTATGATTGGCTCTGGGGAGCAGCAGGAAAGGATAAAGGTAAACATGGTCTGAGATTTAGGTGATTCGATTGTTAGGGGGACAGATCGGAGATTCTGTGTCCTCAAACGGGAAACCAGGATGTTATGTTGCCTCTCAGGTGTCAGGCTCCAGGATGTCTCCAATCGGCTGCAGAATATTCTCGAAGGGGAGGGTGATCAGCCAGAAGTCATTGTACACGTTGGCACAAATGACACAGGTAGATATAGGAATGAGGTCCTACAGAGTGATTACAGAGAACTTGGAGAAAAGTTAAAAACCAGGACCTTGACAGTGGTCACCTCCTGATTATTTCCAGTGTCTTGAACTAGTGATGTTAAGAATAGGAGGAAATGGCAGATAAATATGTGACTAACGAATCGATGCAGTGAGGAGGGATTCAGATTTTTAGATTATTGCGATCTTTTCTGTGACAGAGTTGACCTGTTCAAGAGGGACAGGTGGCACATGCAATGGATCGGGGACCAACAACTTGGCAGACAGTTTTAACTGTGCAACACGGGAAAGTGTAAACAAGATTGGCGAGGTGGGGGGTGGGGTGGTGAGTTATCCTCAAGATCATGGAGGAAAATGCAAGGCTGGAAGGATATAGTAATCCGAAACACTAAGATGGAGAGACACTTCAGGATGGAACACGATAGGGAGCAAGGAATGCCTGCTGGATTAAATTACATTTATTTCAATACAAAAGAGCTGACCAGTTAGGCCGGTTAACTCAGGGCATGGATACGTACGTGGGGCTGGGATATTTTAGCCATTACAGAAACATGGCTAAAGGAGGGACAGGACTAACAGCTTAATGTACCAGGGTAACGTGCGTTAGGAGGGACAGAGGTGGTGGAAGGAGGTGAGTGGGCATTGCATTTTGGATTAAGGCGAGTATCGCAGCGGTGATCAGAGATGATATATATAAAGGATCTACCAGTGAGGGTTTGTGGGTGGAGCTAAGAAATAGGAAGGGGATGGTGACATTATTGGGTTTGTACTATAGGTCCCCAAATAGTCAATGGTAATTAGAGGAACAAATATGCAGGGAGGGAGGGGAGACTTGCAGGAACAATAGTGTTGTCATAATAGGGATTTTAATAGGGCAGACTGGGACTGCCAGAACATTAAGTGATTTGATGGAATGAAATCCATTAAGTGTGTCAGGAAAGTTTCTTCAAGCATTATATAGAGGGTCCTGTTCGAGAAGTGGCAAAATTTGATCTACTCTTAAGAAGAAGGGCAGGACAGGTGACGGAGGTGACAGTGGGTGAGCATTATGCGACAAATAACCATAGTTCTATTAATTTTCAAGTGGTTATGGCGAGTGAAGATGAAACTGCTCCACACGTTCAAGTTCTAAATTGTGGCAAAATGAATTTTGATGGATTTATACAGGAGCTTATAGGGTTGGTTGGAGTAGTTTGTTTGCAGGCAAAGGAAACTGGCAAATAGGAGACAGCTAGAGTTCAAAATCTACAATATATGTTCCTGTGAGCATATATTGTAGAGTTCCTGTGAAAAGAAATTTGTCAGGAATGGGGAGCCCTGAATGATAAGAATTATTGAGGCTTTGATCTGAATAAATGTGGAGGTGTGGCTCAAGTCCAGGCAGGTGCGATCAATGGAACTCCTGGAGGTTTATAAGTGATACAGGACTTTACTGAAGACGGAAATCAGGACAGCAATAAAGGGCTATGAGATAGCCTTGGCTGAGAAGATCAGGGTGAATCCAAAGAGGTACTTTAAGTATATTTAAGGAAAAGCATTAACTATTGAGAGAATAGGACCACTCAAAGACCAAAGTGAACACGTATGTGTGTAATCATAAGAAATGTGCGATGTCCTTAACAAATATTTCTTCTCCGTGTTTAACGTGGAGAAAGGCATGAATACTTGGGAATTTGAGGAAGTTGAATATGGTATCTTAGGGACAGTCCATATCACAGTAGAGTAGGTACCGGATGTACTGGAATTTTGAAGTTGCATAAATCTCATCGTCCTTACCAGATATATTCAAGAACACTGCAAGGGGCTAGAGAAGAATTAGCGGTGGTCCTGGCTGATAATTTTGATCATCATTTACCAAAAGAGAGATCCGAGAAGACTGGGGGATTGCAAATGTTGTACCCTTATTCAAAAAGGACTGAAAAATAAAGCCAGGGAACTATATACCAGTAAGTTTAACATCTGTGGAAGGTAAATTACTTAAGAAGATTCTGAGGGATAAGATGCATTTGGAAAACAGGGTTTGATTAGGAATAGCAAGCATGAATGGAAGCTCACGCCTGATGAATTTGTTAAAGTTTTTTGATGACATGACCAGGAGCTTTGACGAGGGCGTGCCGGTAGACGTCGAAACGTGTGGTGCTGGAAAAATACAGCAGGTCAGGCAGCATCGTGGGGGCAGGAGAATCGACGTTTCGGGCATAAACACATCATTAGGAATGTTCAAAACATCGACTCTGCGGCTTCTTGGATGCTGCCTGACCTGCCATGCTTTTCCAGTGTGACACCTTTCGACTCTGATCTCCAGCGTCTGCAGTGCTCACTTTCTCCAATGGTGATAGAGAAGTACTATATGGATTTCAGTTACACCAGAACAAGATGAACTTTTCAGCCCATGGATCCTGATATGCAGGAACAGAGGGAGACTATTCAGTCCGTCATGTCGATTAAACTAGACCCAGTTTAGATCATGCAGCAACAGTATCAGTCTTTTCAGCTACTTCACGTCAGTAACACAGGAATGGGGTACACTGGAATAACATCAGACTACATAGCCCCTCAGGCCTGCCCTTCAATTCAGTAAGGTCATGGCTGAAATGTTCCTGGCCGGAATTTCTCTTTCATGCCCAATTCTTTGTAGTCCTCAACTCCTTTGTAGTCCTCAACATCCATTAACACCACCCCGCGCCCTTAAACGTTTCAGCGATGTAGCTGTCTGGAATAGAGAGGCCCCAACAGTCACTAACCTCTGAGAGAAGAAAACACTCCCTACACATATAGCTTGGCCTATTGATTTGAACAAACTAATAAACACAGCGTCAGAGTGACTGGCCCTGACATCACGGCAGGATTTGACTGAGCAAGGTTTCAAGGAGTCTGAACAAAATTGAAATCCCCACTGTTTGGGTCATTCAGAGTACAATGTGGCTGGTGGAGATCAATCCTCTCAGTCCCTGGATATCCCTGTAGGCGATCCTCAGGGAAACTTTCTCGGCATAAATTACTTCAGCTGATTCATCAATGTCTTTCCCTCTATCATACGATCAGAAGTGGGGATGTTCAGTGAAGATCACATAATGTTCAGAACAATGCGTCTCCTCCTCAGGTGCTAAAGTATCAATAACAGACAACATTCAAACTTGTGCCGTTAAAGTGTCGGCCACATTCATGTAATAGTGCGATCAGACCCTGCACATTTCCATGTTTAAAAAAAAAGCTTATGCAGCATCTCAAGCTGGGTTCACAGAGATGTGAGAAAACTATTCAACCCATCAAAACTATTGGATAAGAAGAGACACAGCCTATTTGCTATCTCCGGCCGACTACACAGGAAGAGAATTTGAAAACAGATCTGCAAACGTTGGAATCCAAAGTCGACAGCAAGGAGGCTGAAGATTGCAACAAGCCAGGCAGCATCAGCAGATGGAGAAGACAACGCCTTTGGTATAACCCTTCTTCAGGACTGCGTGTACAGTAAGGGGGCTAAAGATAAAGAGGTGGGGAGAGAGAAGAGGAGGCAGGATGGTGAGGTGGGGATAGGTGAACACAGGTACAGGGATACCACTGGGTTGGACCACGGGAGGACTGAATCTGGTGGTAGCTGGGAAAGGGGTTAATCAGAGGAATGGAAGGGAGGGGAGGGGCTGGGAAGGGAATTTGTGGATTAGAAGAAAGATTACCTGAAATTGGAGAACTCAATCACAGCGACACCAACAGCAACATCACTATTTACAGTGGTGAAGGTTGGAGATGCTTGGAAGGTGATGTCTTTGTGGTATTATTTCCAGTTTATTAATCCAGGGACCCAGGTGCTGATCCCCACCCCGGAATTGAATCCCACCTCGGCAAATGGTGGAATTTGAATTCAATAAAGTCAAATGAAGCTATGAAACCATTGTCAATTGTCAGAAAATCCTACCAAGCACTCTAATGTCCTTCAGGGAATGAAATTTACCACCTTCAGCTGGTCGGGCTTACATGTGACTCCAGGTATGCATTTGACTCTCAATTGCCCTTTGAAATGGATAAGGCAGCCACTCAGCTGTATCACTCACTATAAAATCTCAATGAAATGAAACCACATGGACGTAAGCACTGACTATTTACATCCCACGGACTGCAGTGGGTCTGAAAGGCAGCTCACCAACACCTTCTCATTGACAATGAGGAAAGGGAATTAAGTACTGACCCAGAATCCCACTAATGAATACGGGAAGATAATGAATACACTCAGGGAAGAGAGACAAAGAGACATAGCTCACTTTAAACAGTGACTTTGGTGTATGCCCGACATGGGCATAATTTTCAGTAATATGGGAACAGAATAAAAATAAATTAGATAAATCTCGTTTTTTTATTTCCATTCCAGCTGATCATCATCAAACCCCTTGTTTGAACATAGAACATAGAACACAGAACATTATAGCGCAAAACAGGCCCTTTGGCGCTCGATGTTGTGCTGACCTGCCATACCAATCTGAAGCCCATCTAACCCACATTATTCCATGTATGTCCATATGCTTGTTCAATGACGCCTTAAATGTCTTGAAAGTTGGCGAGTCTACTATCATTAGTAAGCAAAGCATTCCAACCCCTTATTACTCTCTGAGTAAAGAAACTACCTCTGACATCTGTCCTATATCTATCACCCCTCAATTTAAAGCTATGCCCCCTCGTGCTCGTCGTCACCATTCTTGGAAAAAGGCTCTCCTTGTCCACCCTATCTAACCCTCTAATTATCTTATATGTCTCTATTAACTCAACTCTCCACCTTCTCTCTAACGAAAACAGCCTCAATTCCCTCGGCCTTTCCTCTTAAGACCTTCCCTCCATACCAGGCAGCATCCTAGTAAATTTCCACTGCACCCTTTTTAAAACTTCCACATCCTTGTTATAGTGTGGTGACCAGAATTGTATACAATACTCCAAGTGCGCCCGCTTTATACAGCTGTAGCATAACCTCATGGTTCCCGAACTCGATCCCTCTATTTATAAAACTTAAGATACTGTATGCCTTCTTAACAACTCTGTCAACCTGGGTGGTAACTTTCGAAGATCTGTGTACCTGGACACCGAGATCTCTCTGCTCATTAACACTACCAATAATCTTACCATTAGCCCAGTACTTTGTATTCCGGTTACACAGACCAAAGTGAATCACCTCACACTTGTCTGCATTAAAATCCATTTGCCACCACTCAGCCCAGTTCTGCAGCTTAGCTATGTCTCTCTATAAGCTACAACATCCTTCGTCAGTATCCACAACTCCACCGAACTTGTTGATTGCAAGTTTACTAACCCACCCTTCTACGCCCTCATCCAGGACGTTTATAAAAATGACGAACAGCAGTGGACCAAACACCGATCCTTGCGGTGCACCACTGGTAACTGGACTCAAGAATGAACATTTCCCATCAACCACCATCCTGTTGTCTTTCAGCAAGCCAATTACTGACCAAACTGCTATATCTCCCACAATCCCATTTCTCCCCATTTTGGACAACAACGAACTGTGGGGAACCTTATCGAACGCCTTGCTGAAATCCATATGCACCACATCAACTGGTATACTCTCATGTACCTGTTTGGTCACCTTCTCAAAGAAGGTTTGCTTTGTTCTCTCTCCATCTCTTTGTCTATTCAACTTACTTCTTCTCCCCATGCAACAAATGTTCTTTTATCTCTCTCTTTATGTATCTATTCAAATCTCTCCTTCTCTCCTCATAATAGACATCACTGTCACCAACGTCTATCACAATATTTTCAAACTGTTCAGTTATGATGTATGGGCAATGGACTCGAAATGTCAATTCTATTGTTCTCTCGACCTAAGGGTGCAAAATTTGCTCAGTTTCTGTGGCAGTTTCTCGATCTGTTGTTGTTTTGTTTCTGATCTCTTGCATCATACTTTATTTTATTTAAATTTCCATATTGTTATGACATGGTATGTCTGTATCGTTGGTAAGGCCGTATTTAATGACCTCGTTAAATGCTCTTTACAGTGAGGTCATTCCTTCAGGCAGTAAAGAGCCAAGCTCATTGCTATGGGTCTGACATCAGTCTGAGGCCAGACCAGGTAATAATGTTAGATTTCTTTACCAAAGAACATCAGTGAAATGGATAAACTTATTGAAAAAAGCTGTTGTGGTTATTGTTGATATTAATTAAATTAGCTTTGATTTACAACTCTAGCCATTTGAATTTACGTTCTGACATCATCTGAGGTAGGATTTGAAACAGTGTCTTTTGTGTAGTAACCCATGCTTCTGAGTTACATGTCCAGCGACGTTGCTTCTCTGACACATTGTGCCTGTCATGAATTTACTTTAGAGACAAGAACAAGGTTCTGATGGACATATTTGTAACAGACAGAGTGCTAAGAAGAGAACTGGAAACATAAAATCTGAATTTTGCCAAGGCATAGATAATGGTGTATTTAGGGCTTGCACTGATGTCAAGATAGGGACTGGGAATATTCTGGAGCTGGTCGTGGGGATGTTTGGTGATGGAGAAAATACCGAGAAATAAATGAATTCAAGGCAAAAGGTAATTTGTGATTGTGAACAGTCTAGTTCTCTGATGTTTGTGAGGACTGGGGTGTTGGGTGGTTCGGAAGTTTATGGTAATGAATGGAATTTGCATTTAAAACTGAGGACAGTAGTTTCTGTCTTTGTCACATATAGATAACAGAAATAGCAATGACGTTCAGCATGATTTATGGGACTAATAAATGGATAGAGATGGAAAGACTTACCAGCAACACCAACGATAGCGAGCATGGGATAGTAACCCGCCTGGATAATCAACAGATTCAGAGACGGGAAGAGGAGTGATAAACATCTGAGATAAGTTTGGATTATTACATTAATGGATCAGAATCTGAGAACATTAGACTGGAATGCTGCAACAATGGACAGGAGTTTATCCTCGGGTCCTTTCTATCTTTAGTCGTATTGGTCAACATTACCAGATCGAATATACGGTGTATATTCGATTTGGTAATGTTGACCAATCCGACGAAAGATAGAAAGGACCCGAGGATAAAATCCTGTCCATTGTTGCAGCATTCCAGTCTAATGTTCTCAGATTCTGATCCATTAATGTAATAATCCAAACTTATCTCATATGTTTATCACTCCTCTTCCCGTCTCTGAAGCTGTTGATCCCTGTTAGTGTTGGAGGTGATACATCTGCTGCTACAATGGGACAAAGCATTGCAAGAAGCCCCTTACTAATAGAAGAGGGAAACCATCCAGTGTTACAATTGGAATCCATGGAAACAATCATCAATCACAGTCACTGAATAAACAGATCAGTTAGCTCCTTTCAGTATGGTACATTCAGATCTCAATAACAACTGGACTGGATTGAATGCTGGCATTGCAGAATATTGGTCATATCTCCCATCACCAATTGCTCAAGTGAAGTTAGTTATGAGGGATAATGATGGATATTTTCTTATCACAGGCTAGATTATTCTGTTGTGTTGTTCATTTCAAAGCTGTAGCCACCTGGACCTTCACCACCAACTCCAAAAACAAAATCTCGTTGTTGGGGTTAGCGTGATCCCTTCCACTCAAACAGGCACCAACCAATAGATTTGCAGTGGACATATTTGCCCTGACCATGCACAGGAAGTGTGGATTTGCCTGGGAATTCTTCTAATTGCTCTCATAAGGCAATTTCGTATCTTCAACGCACAATGCGCTTCAGCATTTTTATATAAATTCACAAACACCTTAATGCACTTTATTGGCTTCAAAACAGTAAGACTTAGATTTATTTGATTCGGTCCATAGCGAAATGTGACATGTTGGCACAAAGCCGGTATCTTTACAAGGTTATGTTGTTCGTGATATTTTTTATAAACGTTCTGAATGATCAACATGTCTGAATTCTGAAAGGTCTATTGGTGTCCTTTCGTTAACACATATCAATAATGTCGTGGGCAGACAACTTTCCCGTCTTTAAAAAGAAGTTTGTATAATCAAGAGGGCGTGGTCAGCTCTCTAGTTGGGCAGGTTGGCTCAGTCTGGGGTTAGTTCAGTCAGGGTCAATGTTGAAATTGAATGCATTCCCCTCCTTCTGCCCTTCTGACCTCATAACCTGTAAGCCAGAAGCCTACAGACAATATTTCAGGAATCTAAGGAGGGATCCTGGTCAAACCTATTTTGAGTTTTAAAGGATCAAACAAAATAATTTTAATAGATGGATAAAAACTTTTAAAATAAAACAAATCTACGATGCTCGTCGAGAGACAATTAATTTGGACGAGTTCAAATACTCTTGCCTGACATAAAGCAAACTTATTTGGAAGAGCAGAGAGTTAAAACAGCAAGGTTAGCAGCTGAAGTGGTTGATGATTATGAATTGACCCATACAACACGGTTTGGCTTCCAGAATCAATTTCAGCCCATGAGGGATAGAAATTGGGCCAATGATAAATCCTCACGTGGAAAGGGAAAGGTAGATCACAGTGAAGATCATAAGAACAACTTACTATAGGATAAAACGGAAAGCGGTGAAGACCACAATGAAGTTAGAAAAGCTCCGATGTTTTCATTGTAATAATTTAGGTCACATGAAATCACTCTGTTGGTGGGCTAGCAAAAAGAAAACAGATGTAGGAAAACAGAATAAGCCTGGGAGTTTTGTTGGAGCGGCAACAGAAAGCACAGTGGAAGCTAGAAAGCTGCATCAGAGTGTCAAGCTTATTGGAGGTTGGTTAACGAGGAAGTGCCGGATCTGCTTATAAAATGTACAACCAAGTGTATTCACATAGTCCAGGAGTAGCAGGTAAAGAAAATGCGATATTAAGGGACGCAGGATCCTCTCAGTCTGTGATGCTGAAAGCTAAGGAGATATGTACTCCTGAAGGACTATTTCCAGAAAAGGTACTGCTAAAGGGAATTCACGGTGAGACAGAAAGAACAAAATTATGTAAAACAAGTGCAGAATGTCAAGAAAAGTGTGGAGAAATTGTGATAGGAGTTTTGGACACACTATTAGCTCCAGGAATACAAACTGTCTTTGCGACGTATATAGCTGATTTATCTATAGAAGTGCTACCTACTCTGATTGAAAAGCCAACAGAGACACAGGCAACTGAAGCAATGCAAGAGTCTTATCCTGTAATCTCTCCTGGTTGTGGGGTAACAAGGTCCCAATGTCACCAGTTGAAACAAGAGAGATCAAAAATGTAAAGAAAAGGAAGCTGAAGTGGCATTAGCAGACACTTTATTCCATCAGTTAGTTGAGACAAAACAGGAACAAACAGGGTCTCATGCAATTTTTTTTTAGCTCAGCTAAACTATTTAAGTTACAGCAGAAAGATGAAAATTTAAAGCTGTTATAAAAAAAAGCTTGTACATTAGGTATTGTGAATGTATCACTGTTTGTAATTACCTTACAAATGATGTCCTAATGAGGAAATGGAGACTATCACATATTCAAGGAGAGGAGAAATGGGCATTAATGCATCAAATTGTATTGCTAATGCAGTATAGAATAGTGGTGTTGTGAGTGGCGCATGAGCGACCTCTTGGAGGTCATTTATGAGTGAGGAAAACCCTGGCTGAAATACAAAGACATTTTTACACACCTGGACTGACCAGCATGTCGTTGAAGTGTGCCAGCTGTGGCATAGATGTCAGGTAATTGGAAAATCACAGGTGGTAATAAAGCCTGCACCTTTAAAATGTATTCCTGCATTTGACGAACTTTTTACAAGAGTCTTAATTGACTGGTTAGGTCGCCAACCTCAAACAATAAAGTGGGTATCAGTACTTCTGAATAATGGATGTATCGACTAGATTTCCAGAGGCCATTCCCAGATGCAATATTACAGCTAAAAGGATTGTAGGGGTCTACCAATAGAGATACAGTGAGATCAAAGTTCAAACGTCACATCCAAACTATTCAAGGAAGATAAGGGATGCTTAGGAATAAAGGAATTCAAATCGACTGCGTCCCATGCAAAATCGCAGGGAGCACTAGAAAGGTGACATCAAACATTGAAGACCATGTTGAGGGCTTATGGTCAGGATTATCCTGATGATTCGGGTAAGGGAATTCTACTTGTGTTTTTTGCGATCAGAGATGCATCAAATGAATGCACCAAATTTTGTCCATTGGAATAAGGTTTTGCGAATCAAGTGAGGGTGCCGGTAAAATTGGTTAAGGAGAAATTAGTAAATAAGAATTCAAAGGCCACACATTTGGAATAGGTCTCAAATTTTACGGGGAACGAATAATAGCGCTGGGGAGTTGACTCGTCAGAATTTAGAAGTATTGCAGCATTCAATGAAACAGGAAGCGGACAGGAAATCAAAATTTGCAATTTTGCTATTGGGGATAATGAATTTGTGTTACTTCCAGTACTAGGTGAACCTTGAAATGCAAGGTTTGGTGGACCTTATGAAATGCAAAGGAAATTGAGTGAGGGTAATTTAATAGGAACTCCAGACAGAAAGAAATCTTACAGTGTGTTATGTGAATATGCTCAAAAGGTATTTTGACAGGGAAGGAAAGCAAGAGGAGAAGGTGTTACTGATTAGAACAAAGAAAACACCATCTACCTCCTACTGTCAAGCCAATTTTGTAACTGCATTGACTTTGTGATAGTCCACACATAACGGTTGGGCACTATCTGGCTTTGGCACCATAGCTCAGGGTGAGTTCCAGTCACTGTAACTCACTTCGATTCTGCCATCTTGGAGAATGTGTTCAAACTCCTTCTGAACCTGTGCCAACTTTAGAGGGTTATGCCTATCAGGATGTGTCTTAATCATAACAGCATCTCCTATATCTATGCACAATTAGGTAAGTACTTCCCAGTCAATTTCCGCATAGCTCCCCATGTTATAGTAATAACTCGTTCATTTTGATTTTTCTGAGGAAGGTAACACAATAATTTATCTCAGTTTTAGACTACTTCCTTATTGTCCAATTTAACTTGAGGAATGTCCAATGAGATATTGAGCAACTGCGAAAATGGGCTGAGGATTGGCAGATAGAGTTTCATGCAAATAAATGTGAGATGTTCCATTTTGTTAGACAAACTAGGGCAGGATTTATACCGATAACATTAGGGCACTGGGGAATGTAATCAAACAGACAGACCCAGGGTGCAGGTACATAGTTCCTTGAAAGTGGAGTCGCAGGTGGACAGTGCGGTGAAGAAAGCGTTAGGCACGCTTACCTTCATCGGTCAGAGCATTGAGTACAGAAATTGGGACATCATTTTGTGGCTGTTCAAGAGAATGGTAAAGCCACATTTGGTGTACTGAGTACAATTCTTGTAACTATGTTATAGGAAGGATGTTATAACCTGGAAAGTGGACAAAAGTATTTAAAATGATGTGACGGAAACGGGAGGTTTTAAGATATATGGAAAGGAGGGAAGTTTGTTCCTTTTGCGTTGGAGGCTGAGGGGTGACCTTACATAAAATCTTGAGGGGCATGGAGAGGATGAATAGCAAAGGTCTTTTTCCCAGGGTGGGCGTGTCCAAATCTAGACAAGATTGGTTTAAGGTGAAAGGGAAGAGATTTAAAAGAGATCTATGGGCAGCTGTTTCTTACAGTGAGTGGTACGTATATGTAGCGAGATGTCAGAGGAAGAGGTATTGGTGAGTGCAATTACAACAATTGAAAGACAATCTAATGTGTACATGAATAGGAAAGGTTTGGAGGGTAACGTGCCAACAGCAGAAAAATAGAACTCGTTCAGTTTAGGAAACCTAGTGAGTATGGACGAGGTGGGCCGAATGGTCTGTTTGCACACTGTATGACTAAGAGTCTATGACTTGCAAACTCCTCTTTCAACACTAATTCTTCATTGCACTCAAATCTTTTCCAAGTCAAACCTCTCTATAAATACATTCAATGATATAACTCTGTGAACTTTCTTAAATACACAATTCATGACATTGATGTGGTGCTGTAGATCATAGCAGAAGCAGTACTATATTCAAGCACAATCTGTAACTTTTTGACAGAGATAATCCCTCAGTCTACAAGTACAACCAAGCTAACAACTCTAACATCTCCCTCACAAAGCAGAAAATTACTCAGCTATGTCCAATTCACAAAGAGAGGAATAGTTACAATCTGACCAATTACCACACACTCAATGCCATCATAAGTGCCAAATTAGTGGCTGTTTTTCTGACAGAGCTGTCAAGCAGCACAGAAATAACCTGCTCATTGTGGTTTGCGATGGGTCACCATGTGGAGATGGTGCTGTCGTGGAAATGTCACTGGATTACTAATCCAGACCAGGCTAATGCTCTGGCAGCTGGTGGAAGTTAAAAACAATTAATAACATATCGAGATTTAAAATCTGGTGTCATTAATAGTGACCTTTAAGCCAATGTTGATTGTAAACATCAGTTTCCTTCCTGAATGTACTTTCAGGAAGTGAATCTTCTGCACTTCCTTGGTTTAGCCTAAAAGTGACTCCAGAAACATAGACGTGTGATAAACTCTTCAATGGTCGCTAAAACAGTCAAGCAAGATACTCCAATGTATCAAACTTTTGGAAGGATAAAACCGACAGCAAACTCGGTATCAGAAAAGGGAACGGGAAACACAGTCCTGTTGACATTGCAGAGATCTCCTTTTTAACATCTGAGACCATGTGACAGTTGTATTCCAAATGTCTCCTGATCCCTTTATTGTCCAGAAATTCTAATTTATGTTCAGTGTCCTGGCTTCCACAACCTTATGTGGGAGAGAACGCCCCAGGTTCACCAGTCTCTGAGTACAGAGAATTTATTCACATCTCAATGCAGAGTGAACTGCCTGTACATAATACTGTGTCCCTTTGTTTTAGACGTCCAAGACAGGACAATTATCAGCTCTGCTTCCAATCTGTGGGAGTTTTACACATTTCACTGAGCTCGCCACTCATTTTCCTAAAGCCCATGGAATTCAGGCCCAGTTGCCCCAATCTCTGCTCCCACAACAAGACTGTCACCTCAGAGATCAGTCTGGTCATCCTTCACTGCACTCCCTCAATGTCAGGTTTGTCCTTTATGAAGTGAGGAGACCAAAATTGCACGCAACACTGTACAATGTTCGAGATGGGGTCTCATTGAGGCCCTGTACAGCTGCAGTGAGACACCCTTACTCCTGGACGCAAATCCCCCTGAAGTGATGGTAAATAAACTATTTATCTTCCTACCTGCTTTCTTTGCTATAATATTGCTGTCAGTGACTGAGGTACAGGGAGATCCAGATCATTTTCAATGTTACAGCTCCCCACTTGGTGTGTCTGTGCACACTGATCAGAATGCCAATGTCATTTCCAGTATTGATTTCGAGGTTAAGAACTTACTGCCCTGCACTGACCTCGGAGGTCTGCACAGAAGAAACAAAAGAAGAGCATAAATACCTTTAAAGATCAACATGTTTCAACTAATCCCTTTTCAAATGCCGTTCTATCGTTCCCCCAGCAAAGTACACACCGTCACATCCACCCCCATTGCTCTCCATCTGCCACTTGTCTTAATCACCCTGGAGCTTTTTTTACATTCTCCTCACCCACTCACAATCCGACCTCATTTAGTGCTGTCAGCAGACTAGGAAATATTGCATATGATTCCCTCAACTCGATTTTTGACATGCATTGGGAACGGTAAGGGCCCAAGCACAAATCCCTGCGACACGCCATGTTCCTTTACTTCAAAACATATTGCTTTATTCCTTTCACTGTTTCCTGTCAGCTCTCCTATTCTAAAACCATGTTCGTATTTTAGCCCCAATCCTGTAACATTTGACTTTGCACAATAAGCCAGAGTCTGTACCATTATCTTTCTGAAAACTCAAATGCATTGCATCCATTGATTCTCCATATGTATCAACCAGTCCGTTTCTCAAATACAATACAATTCTCATTTCATATTGACCCCCCCCCCCATTACATAAGAATTAGGAGCATCAATGATATCAAGGCTGATCATTCCATGGCCTCAGCACCACTTACCCGCCTGCTCACCAGAACCCTTTGTTCTTTTACTGCTCAAAAAAATATCTATCTGAGCTTCAAAAACATTCAATGATAAAGCCTCAACTATTTTACTGGGCAGAGAATTCCACAGATTCACAACCTTCTTGGTCAAGAAGTTCCTTCTCAATTCAATTCTAAATCTGCTCCACCTAATTCTGAGATTTTGTCCTAGTTTCACCTGCTACTGGAAACATCCTCTCTATTTCTATCTTATCTATTCCCTTCATAATTACATCTGCTTCTATCCGATCCTCCCTCATTCTTTCAAATTCCAATCAATATATAATTCCCGTCTACTCAGTCTCTCCTCATACACCAAACGCCTCAACTCCGGAACCAATCTAGCGAACCTCCTCTGCATCCACTGTAGTGCCAGGATATACTTTTTCAAGTAGGGAGACCAAAACGGCACACAGTATTGCAGGTGTGACCTCCCCAGCACCCTGTACAGCAGCAACATAATCTCCCTGTGTTTAAACTCAATCCCTTTCTCAAAGAAGTACAACATTCCATTTGACGTGATAATAACCTGCTGCACCTGCAGACCAACTTCTGTGATTCATGCACAAGGACACCCAGGTCCCTCTGCACAGACGCTTGCTGCATTTTTTTACCATGCAAATAATAGTCTTTTTTACTGTTATTCTGACCAAAATGGATGTCTTCACATTTATTATTATTGTACTCCATCTGTCAGACATTTTCCCATTCACTTAAACTATGTATGTCGCTTTGTAAAGTTTATCAGTCCTCTGCACATTTGCTCTGCCACTAATTTCCATATCATCTGCAATCTTTGAGACATTACACGTGGTCCCCAACTCCAAATCGTCCATGAGTTGTGAATAATTGTGGTCCCAGCACTGATCCCAGAGGCACACCACTAGTCACTGATTAATAGCCAGAAAAACACTCATTTAATCTCATTCTTTGTTTCCTGTTAATTAACCAATTCTCTATCCATGTGAATACATTTCCAGTAACGCCACGCATCTTTCTCTTATGCAGCAGCTTTTTTTGGTGGCACCTTGTCGAATGCCTTTCGTAAATGTCGATACACCACATCGTCTGGTATCCCCCTGGTCATAATGTCTTCATAGATTTCCAGTAAATTTGTTAATCATGACCTACCTTTCATGAACTGATGCTGTGCCTGTCCAACGGAATATTTTCTAACTCGATGCGTTGCTGTTTTTTCCTTGATTACAGATGGAAGCATTTTCCCCACGACACATGTTAAGCTAACCAGTCTATAATTCCCCACTTTTTTCGACCATTTTTAAACAATGGTGTCTGATTTCCTGTTTTCTAATCTGCAGGAACTGCACCAGAGTCCAGTGAATTTCGAAAAATTTCCACAAATGCATTTGCTATTTCTTTCACCACCTCTGATAGTACCTTGAGATGCATTCCATTAGGGCCAAGAGATGTATCTACATTTAGATCCATTAGCTTGCCCAACACTATCTCTCTCGTGGGAATGGCTGTTTCCAGGTCCTAACCTACCTTCCTCTCTTTGACAATTCTGGCATGTTATTGGTGTCCTTCACTGTGAAAGCCGATTAAATATCTGTTCAATTCCTCGGCCATTTCCTCACTGAAAACCCCTTCTCACCCTCTAAAGGACCAATGCTTACCTTAGCCATTCTTTTCATTTTATATATGTTTAGAATCTTTTGCTATCTGTTTTTATATTCTGAGGTAGTTTGCTCTCATGATCTATCTACGTTATGTTTCTAGATAGATTTTTTGTTGCTTTCTTTTAACATTTATATTTTTCCCAATCTTCTAGTTTCCCACTGGTCTTTGCCATTATTTATGCCATTTATTTTATTTTGATAGCCTCCCTTATTTCATGAGACATCCATGGCAGATTGCTCTTTTCCTACAGTCCGTCCATTTCACAGTTATATGCTGGTGCTGACCATTTGGAAAAACTGCTTGAAAAGCCTGCCACTGTTCATCAATGGTTCCACCTTAAAGTCTTTGCTTCCAGCCAACCTTAGCCAACTCCTCTCTCATCCTATTGTAGTCTCCTTTGTTTCAGCACAGGACCCTGGCATTCGACTTTATCTTCTCACCTTCAATCTAAATTCAACCATATTTTCAGTCCCACTAATATCTCCGAAAACACTTATTTACTAATTTCATTATTTTTCTCTCTTGACTTAGGTTTTCTAGTCTTGCTGGGAAGATTTGATTTGTTTGGTTTGTTTTCGTCTGTGAAGAATGAACTGAAGTAGTTGCTTCATAGTTCTGCTATTGCCCTGTTCTCTATTCTCCTTCCTCTGGGTTCAGACTGCAACGAAGGTGCACTTGTTTTCTCTAACCTTTTCGATTGACATTTCACTCTTATAATTCTGAGAACATTCTCTTCAGAAACCAAACAATCTGTGTCCACACCATACAATCACTGGAGCATAGTCTTTGTACCTTCAGAAATACAGCATGGTCTACACTAGTCCCACTCTCCGACATGAAGTCCATAGCTGTGAATGTTATGACACTTCAAGATCTTGTCCAAGTCCGATTTAGAAGTTATGAGGTTACTATGACAACTCCACCTCAGGAAGTACATTGCAGACCCCAACATCCTCTGGGTGAAAAACAATCCGCAAATCCTCTCTAATCCTCAAACCCTTCACTTTAAAAGTGTGCTCCCCTGTTCTTGCCCCTTTGACTAAAATGAACAGCTGCTGTCTATCCATCCTGTTCAAGCCCCTCGTAATCTTATCCTTCTGAATCACGTCCCCTCAACTTTCTCTGCTCCAAAGTAAATAACCCGATCTTATCCAGCCTCTCTCCATAGCTGATATGCTCAATTCCCGGGAACTTCCTGGTGAATCTCCTCTGCACCCCCTCCAGTGGAACCAAATCCTTCCTGTAATGTGGCTCCCAGAACACCGCAAAATATTCCATCTTGGCCGAACCAAAGTCCTGTATAGCTCTTATAATCTCTGTCCCGATGAGTCAAGGCTATTTACTATTCCCAATGTCTTCTTAACTCCACTATGACCCTGGCCAGTCACATTCAGAGATGTGTGGAGAAGCACTAACTCAGTTTCTTAGTGAGCTGCCAGTCATTGAGTACTCCCCTGCCTGGTTCCTTCTTACAAAGTGCATCACCTCATATTTATCAGGGTTACATTTCATCTGCCACTGATCTGCCCATCTGACCATTCCATCTCTATCTTCCTGTAAGATTAGGCATTCCTCCTCACTGCCAATCACCTGGTCAATCTTTGTGTCGAACATACACTTATTTATCACACTTTACCTCCCCCACCACATTCACATATACATCATTTATGAATACCACAAATGATAAGGGATACAGCACTGGTATACACCAGGGGTCACAGGTCTCCAGTCACATAAACAGTCTTCTTGCACCACCCTCTATCTCCTGCCCCGAAGACAATTACCAAGTTACCCTTGATACCATGAAATTGTACTTTCTTTATCAGTTTTGCATGTGAGGCTTTGTCAAAGGCATTGCTGAAAAGAAAAACATATAAACCACCTTCTTGAAAAAAATTAATAAAATTTGTTCGGCGCGACCACCCTCTGACAAGTTCATGCTGACTATCCCTGATCAAACATTCTCTGGTTATTAGGTTCTGCTTGATGTCCTTGTGGAATACCTTGGGATTCTCGGTACTTTTGCTCTCACTTGTCAATGCCTCTGCGTTCATCACTCCCCTCTGTGTGAAGTTTTAAAAATGTTTCATTTCGATCACCTCTCATTCTCTGAAACTCTCTGGAACACAGGCGGACTTCCCTCATCAGACAATCTTGCTACCTGAGGGATTAATCTCGAGAATGTCCTTACACATCTTACAATTTTTAGATAAATAACAGCCATTGTCTGTCTTTTATTAAATCATTTTAATATACTTTTCAAATTCACTGAAACCAACTTTATCCTTGTATCTTAACAGCGTGCATGACTCAGGTATGCACCAGTAATATAAGAAAAAAACTGCTTTGTATTCAGATGTCATTTAAATTCAGAATATTAAGCTTACTATTCACAAAACCTCTTTTACGACAAAGTCTTTAATGACCTCTTCTGATCACACATCATCAATTCAACATATTGTCAAAACAACCCATCTCATGCATGGTCACGAAATCCATTTTCCCAGCATTAACATTCACTTGGGTTAGCTTGTTCAGGTGTAACTTGAAGCTGTCCATTATTCCTGCAGTACCCACAAACTTGTGTATCTAATTTCCTGTTTTATAACGTACCGAACATTTGTATCACAATTTTGACTTTGATGTATAACTCTCATCAATGTTTGCTTCACCTTGCTGTTTCAAAGCTCCACCGTACCAGATTACATGGAATCTGAGTGACGTGGGCTCTGGGGAGATTAACGGTAGATTCAGGCGAGATTCTGGATTAGTGGTGCTGGAAGAGCACAGCAGTTCAGGCAGCATCAGAGGAGCAGTAAAAGTTTGGCGAGGCATATCTCATCATTGATATCATCTCAACACAACTGACCTGTTCTTCTCAAGTGTCATTGTGATTTTATCACCAGATCTCCCGTTATGCTGGTGGAGTAAAGAAGGACAATAATCTTTCAGCAATGCTCTGTATTCCCCAGAGAGCTGAGACAGCTCTACCCTGGGTGGGAACCTTACAGCAGGCTGCTGCTGTACAGGGTCTCAGTGAGATGACATCTGGAGTAATGTGTCCAGAGTTAATTTCTTCATTAAGGAAAGGATATTGGAATTAACTCGAAGATTGTTCCCTCAATTGATTTGTGTAAGCAGGCCACTTGGCCCATCGACAACACACTGATCCTCTGAAGACCATCCCATCCCAACCCCACCACACACCCCACCCAATCTTTATAACCTGGCATTTTCCGTGACTGATGCACCTAGCCTGCACATCCCTGGACATTATGCGTAATTTAGCGTGGCCAATCCACCTAACCTGCATATCCTGGGACTGTGGGAGGAAATTGGAGACGTATTTGAACATGAATCTCTGGTGCAGTGAGGCAGCAGTGTTAACCATTGAGCTAGAGAATTAACGTTTCGAGCATAAGCACTTCTTCAGGATCCCCGTCGACAGCACACGTCGATTCGCCTGCTCCTTCGATGCTTCCTGACCTGCTGCGCTTTTCCAGCAACACATGTTTCAGCTCTAATCTCCAGTATCTGCAGTCCTCACTTTCTCCTAACCACTGAGCTACCCAGTGTGAGCAACACAACTTGCCTGCATATTTCAGCTCTTGAAAAGTGACAGTTGAGTAGGGAGATTGCATAAGTCCCCAAAACTGTAGTTGAGCGACAGGAGGAGGGCATTGAGATCTTGAACAGCTTGGTTAGGAACAGGAGCAGGGCATGCAAGCCATCGAGACTATAATATAGGGACAGCAGGAGGACATTCAGCCTAGTGAGTTTGTAATGCAGGAACAGAATGAGTCCAATCAGCCACTCATGCCTCTTACACAGCAATTGGAGCAGATCTTTTACAGCCTTGTTCCTGTTCCATGGGAATTGTGAAAGGAAACGTAGAGGTGATAGAAAGCAAAGAAATTAGAATAACCAGCTCTAGGGAGTGAAAAGTAATGAGAAATCTATTGATATTGAAAACAAATTGTTAGAACCCGTTATGAAGGAATTAATAGCAAGATATTTTCAAAGTCAAGACACAATCCAACACAGTCAACATAACATTTTGAAGGATAAATCATGTTTGAAAGATTTGACTAGCTTTCTTAAAAATTGACAAACAAGATGGATAATGGGGATAAGATTGATGTATTATAGCTGGATTTCCAGACAGCAGTGTGTAACGTGCTTCACAAAAGATGCATTTCCAAGAGAAGATCACATGGGGAAAGGAAAGATTTATTTGCTAAGAAAGATGATTGGCTATGCAATAAAAAGCTATGATATGGAGCCGCTGGTTTTGTACTGGGTCGGACAAGGTCAAAATTCACACGACAGTAGGTTTGAGTCCGACGGGTTTATTTGAAAACACAAGCTTCCATAGCGCTGCTCCTTCATTAAGTGTTAGAGAGAGAAAAATACCTTAAACGCAGAAGTTAAAAGGATTGTACAACTCATGCGCATGAAAGGTATGCACCTAAGATGACTCTTAAATCCTTAATCACTTAGAATCGAGGTTCAGGTCTTGATTGATTAAAATGCAAATTGCAGAATTTATTTCAAGTCACTTCCTGGAGATACCTTCAGGCATTATTGATGTAAAAGAGGTGACTTCTCCGGTCAGACAATGTATTTCAGGCGAGAGATCGTGTTTGGAGTCTGTCTGTATCTTCACCTGAAGTCAGATTGGCTTGTTCCCAAAGTACGAGTTCATAAAATACAGCATTGACTGACTGTCTCCAAATTGTATGTTTTTGGTACAAAATAAAGTGTATCTGCAAATACAAATATGCACTTGCAAATTCACCCCAGAAATGTATACGTGCATACGTGTGTGTGTGAAGGAGGGTGTCCGTGTGAAGGGCAGAGAGACAATGTGTGTAAGTGAGAGAGACTAAGGGGGAGTGTGTGTGTGAGTACAGGAGGGAAACAGAGTGGGTGTGGGCATGGGTGTGACAGAGCAGAGTGTGCGTGTGAACATGTGAGAGAGGAGGATTGTGAGTGTGTGTGTGTGTGTGGAGCAGATAGGGAAAGTGTCCATCAGTCTATGTAAACGGGAGAGTGAGAATGTGTGCTTGTCCAGGCTAAGACACAGACAGATTTGGCAGATCCTTTTCCCCACACACACTCACTGCCCGGTTTCAGAGCTTCCCCTCTCTGCAGCCTCTGCTCCATTTGTTGTTCATGTTACACACCCAGATGCTGTAAGTACAGTCCCCATGCTCCATCCAGTGCCAGGTCACCAAATCCTCAGGTCTCCCTGAATATCTGAGGGAGCTCACAGCACAACTTCCAGCAAACCATTCCCAGCCCCTCCACTCATCTTTCAATAACAGGAGTCAGTCAGAAGCCCCTCAGCAACAAGTTAGCGACCTGGTCCTTTACAATTATACTCAAGGGTCTTCCTCGTGTTACTGACCGCACGATCAGCTGAGCGGGACAAACACAGGTGTTCAGTGGACAGGCACAGACCAAAAACAGGCATGAGGGAGCCAAGAACAAAGGCCAGGGAAAGATACAGAAAAATAAATAAAAACATAACTGATAATTTCGTGAAAATATGATTGCAGAGACAGGGGAGAGGAAGTAACTGGAGAAGGGAATCAATTATGGGTCAAATCACAAGAATTCAAACATTGAATAAAGACATTGCCAGTTCAGCTGAAATGGTCCATTGCCTCAAAGTCTGAATCTGCTGCACAGAACCAGCCCAGACACTATAAACTGGGACAAGGTAAAAGCCAGGATGGAGAACTGTGCCGACCGTGCTAGTGGATTACTCCCTAAACTGGACTATCTGCCCAACATGAGGACCATTGCAAACCTTTGCCAGTATATTGCAAACCTCTACAACCACCCTCTCCTCCTCCCTTTGAGCCAATTTTGTATCAATATGGCTAGTTCTCCATGTATTTCATATGAACCAACCTTGTTAGCCATGCCCATGCACAACATTATGAAACGCCTTACCAAAGTCCATATCGACAATGTACGCCTTTCTGCCTCAACTAATCTTCTTAGTCACTGCTTCAAAAAACTCAGACGATTTAGTGAGACACAATATCATTTGCACAAAGCCATGTTGAAAATCCCTAATCAGTTATTGCCTTTCAAAATACGTGCAGATTCTGTGCCTCATAATCCCCTCCAACAACTTACCCACGACTGATATCAGGCTGACTGGCTTTTCTTTATCACCCTTCTTAAATCCTTTGTGGAGTGGCACCATATTAGACAACCTCTGTATTCCGCTTCACCTGTGGCTATTGATGACACAAATATCCCCGCAAAGGGCCCAGCAATCACTTCCCAGCTTCCCTCAAAGTTCTAGCATACATCTAATAACGTCGTGGATATTTATCCACATTTGTGCATTTTAAGACCTCCAGCATCTCCTCTGTAATACAGACATTTTACAAGATATCAGTATTTATTTCCCAAGTTCTCTTGCTTCCATATCCTGCACAGTAAATACTGACACAAAATATTCACTCTGAACCAACCCCACCTCTTGCAGTTCTGCACATCTGCGGCCTTTCTAATCATTAAGGGACTCTATTCTCTCCCTAGTTACTATTTCATCCTTAATGTATTTGCAGAATTGCTTTGGATTCTCCTTAACCCTATTTGCCAAAGCTATCACATGCCCCCTTTTTGCGCTCCCGATTTCCCTCTTAACTATACTCATGTGGCCTTCAGACACTTCTAGTGATTCACTTTAAATCAGGAATTAAGAAGCTAATGATGACCATTTCTATTGGTGGGAAAATCTATCTGGTTCACTAAAGTCCTTGAAGGAATCGATCTGTAATCCATACCTGGTCTGGCCTACATGTGACTCCAGACGCAGAGCAATGTGGTTGACCCTTAACTGCCCTCCGAGCAATTAGGGATAAGTAATAGATGCTGGCCTAGCTAGTGACGCCCTCATTCCACGAATGAATTAAGAAAAGCCTTTCGATTCCTGCAGTCTATCCCGACCATATGCTTTGTTCTTATCCGTGACCAAGAGCCTCAATTTCTCCAATCCTCCAGCATTCCTTACACCTATCAGCATGACCCTTCACCCTAACGGGGAGATACCATCTCTGTGCTCTTGACATCTCATTTTTGAAGGCTTCCCACTTCTCAGCTGGCCCCTTATCTGCCAATATCTATGCCAATCGACTTTGGAAAGTTCTTGAATTGGCTGTTCAACAATTTAGAACTTTAATTTTTAGACCAGTTTCATCCTTTTCATTTCTACTTAAAAGCTAATAGGATTGCGATGACTTGCCACAAAATCCCCCATTGATATCTCAACCATCTCCTCCCCACTGCCTTATTTCCCAAGCGTAGGTCATGTTTAGCTCCTTCTCTGTGACGAAGAGCGTTGGTCAAGCAGCTGCAGCTATGTAACTGGGAATGGGGTTAGTACAGTCTTCAACTCATTGGGCTGTTGAATCTAACAATAAAAACTGTCTCTGTGTCATTTTCATTGAGTGTGACAAAGGGATCGACTGCACAAGGCCGATCTAGTGTGCTAGTGCTATCTTATCGAACCCACCTCTTTAACTATTTACCCCGCCCCATGGTGTCCCTCTCATTCAATGCCAGCCCAATTATCGCACCCTTCATGGCTGGAGGTACTCACCATCGCTCGGATGCCCCTGGATATTCTGTGATCACTGGCATTCGTGCCATCTTTAACTGGCCAATGGGCACGCGGTTGAGCTTTCTCAGTTTGGAGCTGCCCTGCAAACTTTACTCTGAACATGGCAGATAAGGGGCAATTACACCACGGTGTGTTGACAGGAGCACGAAAGTCCTGGTGGGTGAGCTAATACAGAGGGGGGCCATTCCCCACCCAGAGTGGGCCATACCACCAGACCCCCCGAGCATGGTCTGAGCTCACCAACCAGCTCAGTGCAGTATCTGCGGTCTGAAGAAATGTCCAGCAATACAGGACAAGCATTAATAACCTTCCCACTCTGTCAGGATAAGGTTCATCGTATTTTCTCTGGTCCTTCACACTCACTTCCCTCTCTGTCTCTTTCCCCTCTACTATATCTCCCTCACTAATAGCACTGCATGGATGCAACACTATGGACTGACTCCCTCTGGACACATCACTATATCCCCACTCCCACCTACACCACGCTAATAACAGGGCTACACATTCCCCCCTCCACTCCCTCCCTTTCTTGCATTCCAGGAGAAACAGCTTGGAATAGGACAGAAAGGGCCAAGTCGGGTGGTGGAATGCCCAATATCAATCTCGCCCCCACCCCCGTACCTGTGTGTCTCTATTTGTATCCGTGAGTATCCATGTGTAGGTACAGGTCTGACAGCATCTGTGGTGTTTAAAATGACACAACCTCTCCTTCAGCTGGCCTCCCCACCCTGATGCAGCGACAGTGGCAGCGGATAATAACCTTCGAGGATTCAGTCTGTGACGGAGAGAGGGCAGCAGCTCACAGCACCATCCACATTGACAGTATCATCACACACACACACACACACACACACACACACACACACACACACACACACACACACACACACACACACACACACACACACACACACACACACACACACACACACACACACACACACACACACACAGCTGGTAGATGGAGGGTTGCAAATATACTTGGGCCTGTCAGAATGGAGATTCTCACCTCCGAGTGAACCATTTTGTCAAGAGATGTGATGAATTTATTTCTCATTTTGTGACTTGCAATGCTTAGAAGTTATGTGAGAAAGTATTGAATAGTCCTGAAAAAGGCCCAGTAGTGGTGGTAATATCACAGGAACAACATCGCTCAGCATGAGACGAAACTGCTCTGTGTTTTCAAAGATATTATTTGAAAAACCAAACATCTGTGCAATGTGAGAGATTTACAGTAAAAGATTTGTTGTCTTCTCAGAGAGTAAAAAAAAACTCTGCCACTGATGCAGTGGTGTGGGGAGGCTAGCAGAGTGTAGTATTGTATGAATCTAATCACAATACTCAGTGTTCAGCACTGCTGCCTCACAGCGGCAGACACCCGGACTCGATTCCAGCCTCTGGCGACTATCTGTGTGGAGTTTGCACATTCTCCCCTTGCCTGCCTGGGTTTCCACCGGATTCTCCTGTTTCCACCCACAGTCCAAAGGTGTGGATGTTATATGAATTGGCCATGTTAAATTGCCCGTAGTGCCCAGGGATGCGTAGGTTAGGGGCATTGGTCATGGGTAAACGTAGGATTGTATTTGAACGGGTCTGGGTGGGTTACTCTTCTAAGGGTCAGTGTGGACCTGTTGGGCTGAAAGGCCTGTTCCCACACTGTAGCGATTCTATGAACTCTATGAACCTCTAGGGACAGACAGAGAGAAAGGAGAAGGGAGACTTTGAATCCAATTTCAATATATTTACTTCAAAAACAGAATTGCACAGCGATGCAGACAGACGTACACACAAACTTAGATACGGGAACTAATATACATAACACAGATAGAGATACACACACAGACATAGATATTTACACAAAAACACATGAACCTACCCCCGCATACAGGCATACACGGTCTTTAACACAAAGATATATATGTTGTTTATTAATAAGTGATCAATGGTCAGTCGGAGAAGGCAGGAGAATGGAATTCAGAAATATTTTAGCCGCGATCAAATGTCATGGCAGACTAGATGGGCTGAATGGCCTAATTCTGTTCTAGTGTTCATTGTTCATATGATCCTGTGGTGCCTGCAATGGTCTTTCCACGAGGTCAGTAGAGGCTGAATTTGATAAGTATTTGATTTAGGAGAATTAATGTGGACAGGTTTGAGGGGCTGAGTGGTCGATATCTGCTTCTAATTGTCGACTCCTTATATATCAAAAGAGTGGTGATTGGTTTGAGGGGAACACATTTGAGAATAAGGACCGTCCGATTCCAGACTGAGGCAGTGAGATTCCTTTCTCTTTAGGGTTGTGTAATCTGTGGTGTTCTCATCCAAAGGGAGCAGTGAAGACTCGGTTAATGAAAACACTCAAGGGTGAGTTCAATAAATCTTTGATGAACAAGAGGATCCATATTTATTGGTAACAGACATGAAAGTAATGTTTAGTTACAATCACATCGACAATGAACATTCTGAATGGTGCAGCAGTCTCGGGGGCTGAATGGCCAGCTGTTGCTCCTAACCTATGTGTTGTTCTCTCAAGCACTCAGTCATGCTACAGAGATAAAGTAAGATCCCATTCAGCCAGTCAGCATCGTTATAATGAGACAGAAGGAGACCATTCTGCCCTCTAAGGATTTATGCACGAATAGATTGAAGTCATTCAGCCTGCTATGTACATTACAAAGTATAGGATGAGGCCATCTAACCTTTCAAGCCTTCTGCCCTGCAACAGGGGAAACCCAGTGAACTATCAGGGAATAAACATTCGGGATAAATGTTTATATTCAGGTTGTAAAGTTGTAACTATTGGAGTTCCTTGGGGATCAGTGTGAGATTATCAACTATTTACAATCTATACCAATGACTTGGTTGAGAGGACTGATTGGATTGGAGATCAGTTAGATCATTCACCAAGATAGTCATTTGACTGGACTGGGAGACTCTGCAATGGGATAGTGACAGGAGAAGTTAGTGAGCAAAGAATTGGCAGAAAACAGTATAATATGGGTTCAGAGAAATCAGTGCTGTGTTGAACAGAGAAAATAACAGTAACATACTTAAATGGGGAGAAAAATGTAAAACTCATTGGTACAGAAAGATTTGTGCATTCCGGTACATGAGCCACATAAACCTCGTCAGAAGATTCAGCCAATACTTAGAAAAGGCTAAAGAGATCAGGAGACGGTCATTCAGCCACTCAAGCCCTTTGTACAGAAATAGGAGGGTGTTATCGACGCCCCAACATGACAAACCAATGAAACAGAAACTGCACGGATAGACTGCTCCATGCCGTTCCTCCTGGCTCCATTGCTAATGGTACACAACGAATACATTAATGTGGTTTGTTGACAGTGAGGAGGGAGGACATCTCCGAGAAGGCAGACCGATATTCCCTATGGAGGTCAATAGATGTTGGGAATGGCTAAATCATTTAGGAGTTCGGCTTTGCAGCTGCTGACAGGCTTGTGAACAATGTGACGCTCAGTGCAGGTTCACACACCAACTGCACATTGAGGTAGTGAGAGTTTATTCAGAGCCTGAAGCTCTCTGTCAATCAACATGGGAGCTCCACAGAGTTACATTGACTACCATGTAGGTATCATGGGCAAAATGTAATTTCTTATGCCATCAATGTCTTTCTCTGGACATAATGTGTGTTTGTCCATAATCTTCAAGTTGCAATGCAGCCAACTCTTATTCTCTCACCGTGCTACAAATTAAACATCCATTTCCTACACACTCTCCTCATATTACTATCATCCCAGATATTATTCTGATTAAACTCCTTTGTACTGTCTCTATGATTAGGAGATCATTGCTTATAAAGGAGAGAACGTCTGTCCACAACAGCCAAAATACTGCCTCAATAACACTCCACAACTGCAGGAAGGTGTTTTTACTCCGACACACGACTCATTTTGTAATGGACGCTGCCATTCCATTTCCTGTCCTGATTAATGGATGCTCTGCATGAATCCTGTTTGTGAATTGTGACCAAGGACATTCCAGTCCTTTTTGCAAAAAGCACTCACCCAACCTCTCACCTTCTAATAAATGCAACATGAAAAAGACTGTATGCGTTGTTCACGTTGAAATCATTTCTCTGCTTTACAAATATCGGTGTTCCAAACACCGATACATGTGATACCCAATGAGCAGTGGCCTTCTGTAAAAAGGAGGACCCTAGTCTCCGTATTCTCTCCATCACCCAATTCTCAATCCATGTAGGATATTCCCACTAAACCAAGGACTGTAAAATTGTTCACTCACCTGTATGACACCATGTCAATCTTCTGAAAATTCAACTGCACCATTTCTAGCAGTACTCATTCATCAATGTCACAACCATCATCCTCCACAAACTCCGGTACATTTAGCAAAGATAGTTTTCCTGTCCTGAATCTAGGTTGACGCTGCTCAATCATATCATTATTGTTCAAGAATCTAGTTATCATTAATTACAAAAATGTTCATAGTTTCCTCTCAACTGACATCAAGTTATCCACTAGTTGATTTTATGTTTTCAACCTCCGTCCTTTTTAAAATATTTATGGTCACAATAGCTGCGTTCCAGTCTTCAGGATACTTTGCATAATCTAAAGAGCTTTGACCTCCTTATATACTCAAGGAAAAGGCAGGACGAAGGAGACCATCAATCCATCATGTCTGCACCAGCTTCGAAAAGAGTTATCCAGCAAGCTCAATTCTCCAACCCTATCTCTGCAACCCTATAAATTCGTCACTCATCTGGTCCAGCAGCTTACCAATCGACAACACAATGAGTTTTTTCCAGTACTTCGACTTTACTAATTCTAAATTTCTTAACTTCCTCACTTTCACCCGTCACCCTGTTCTCTAATATTTACAAAAAAGATTTTTCTGTTGCTTCCTCTGTGTAGACAGAACCAACGTATTCACCTCACAGGAAAGAAATGGCCTCTGTCACCTCGTGAATACATGAGAGGATGGGACTATGGCATAATAGATATGTCACCCACTCCTGCCTGGCAAGTTCCAGAATCAAAATAGATGATGGACATTTTGAATAAAATCCTCTCTCTGGTGTGAGACTGCAGGTTATGCTGGAGGAGGTTACACAGTTCTGTGACCTCCGCATTTTTGAAATAAATTGGCTTCACACTTTGCACTGGAAAAGCTTCAACATTGGGAAATATTTGTGGAAATCTCAGAAAGGATACTGCAGTATCCTGGTCCTCCCTATGCAGTATGTACAGACCCATAGGGAGCTATCCCCATACCTTGCACAGAGTAGGGACACCAGGCCCTCAGTTCTCGCTGAATGAATGTAGCAGCTAACAACACAAATCCGAGAAAACCATCCACCGAACCACCACTGACTTTCCATAGACAGGAGCAAGTAAATACCTATATACATGGCACACCCACTCAGTGTTGAAAATGCCTACATCTCCCCCATTTCTATTCCTAGCTGATAAACCGTTACGTGACTGTGCAGGGCCAGTGACCTGAAATATGAATAGTTCTGCTCTCCATGAAAGTTTAGATTAGATTAGATTACTTACATTAGATTAGATTAGATTACTTACAGTGTGGAAACAGGCCCTTCGGCCCAACAAGTCCACACCGACCCGCCGAAGCGTAACCCACCCATACCCCTACATTTACCTCCTTACCTAACACTACGGGCAATTTAGCACGGCCAATTCACCTGACTTGCACATCTTTGGACTGTGGGAGGAAACCGGAGCCCCCGGAGGAAACCCACGCAGACAAGGGGAGAACGTGCAAACTCCACACAGTCAGTCGCCTGAGTCGGGAATTGAACCCGGGTCTCTGGCGCTGCGAGGCAGCAGTGCTAACCACTGTGCCACCGTGCCGCCCACTAAAAAGTAGTTGACAATTTTCTGGACCTCAGTCACGATAATAGCAACACTGATATTGCTGCTGGAGATACTAGGGGGGTGATGATCTAGAGGTATTTTCTATAGACTATAAATCCAGGGATGGAAATGTGTTGCTGGAGAAGCGCAGCAGGTCAGGCAGCATCTAGGGAACAGGAGAATCGACGTTTCGGGCATTAGCCCTTAATGCCCGAAACGTCGATTCTCCTGTTCCCTAGATGCTGCCTGACCTGCTGCGCTTCTCCAGCAACACATTTCCATCTCTGATCTCCAGCATCTGCAGACCTCATTTTCTCTATAAATCCAGGGAGTCAGGTAATGACCCAAACCCGAACTTAAATTGAGCCACAGTAGATGGTGGAATTTGAATTCAATAAGTATTTGGAATTAACAATCTAATGAAATATTGATGATTGTTAAAACTAAGAACACCTGCCTCACTCGTGCCCTTCAGGGAAGGAAACTTGTTCCTTTCACTGTTCTGGCCTACATGTTATTCCGGACCCACAGCAATGGCAGACTCTCAAGTGTCCTTTGAAATGGCCAAACCAGCCATTCAGTTATAACACTGCAAGGTCTCAAAGATGTAAAAGCAGACAGACCCAAGCAGTGGCAGCCAACAGCATGTCGAAGTGCAGTGGTCCAGAAAGGCAGTTCCCCAAAACCTTCTCAAGAGCAATTAGGAAAGGGACCCATCCAACTAAACCCATGTCCCATTTATGAAGAAATGAAGATGACCACCTTCAGGAAAGAGAGACAGAGGGGACAGAACGCATTTCAAACAGGACTTTGATATACACTGATGTGGGCATAATACTCAGGAATCTGGGAAAAGGTGACCAATAAATGAAAATGATCTCACATTTTATTTCTATCCCAGCTGATGATCAATGATCTCTTTGTTTTTTTTTCTATCTCTCTATTTCTCCATCTAGTTACCTCACTCCACCAACACAAAATATACTATTTCCCAGCTGCTTTCAGACCTGATACATGGTCAGTTGACTCTAAATGTTAACTATGTTGTTCTCTCGACAGAGGCCGCCAAACCTGCTCCGTTTCCCCAGCAGTTTGTTACTGTATTGTTCAGATTTCCAATATCTTTCTTAGCTTGTTTTAACTTCTATTTGTGTTATTTTATGGGACATTGGCCCATTGCGTCTGCATTGACCCTCTGCAGGACATTGTACGCAGAGCCACCTCATCCCCTCCTCCTGCATTTCCCATGGCTATCCTGCCTCCTACCCTATCCTGCATGGCCCACAGCTAACACACCTAGCTGTACACGAGGGGTAATTGAGCATGGTCAATCTACAGAACCAGTTTGGACTGTGGGAGGAACATGGAACACCTGGAGGAAATACTTGCAGACCCGGGGAGAATGTGAAAACTCAATACAAACAGTCCTGAGGGGGGAGGAGAGAGGGTCCGCCTCCCCCCACATTGGGTCCCTGGTACAGTGAGACAGCCATGCTAACCACTGAGACACCATGCCCCCCCTCCCCCTCCCCAAACCGGGTCCCTGGTACTGTGAGGCAGCCGTGCTAACCACTGTGACATCATGACCCCCACCCCTCCCTCCCAAACGGGGTCCCTGGTACAGTGAGACAGCCATGCTAACCACTGGGACGCCATGCTCCCCCTCCCCCTCCCCTAAACCGGGTCTCTGGCACTGTGAGACAGCCGTGCTAACCACTGTGACACCATGACCCTCTCCCCCTCCCCCAAACCGGGTCCCTGGTACTGCGAGACAGCCGTGCTAACCACTGTGACACCATGCCCCCCTCCCCCTCCCCAAAACGGGGTCCCTGTTACTGCGAGACAGCCGTGCTAACCACTGTGACACCATGCCCCCCCTCCCCCTCCCCCAAACTGGGTCCCTGGTACTGTGAGACAGATGTGCGAACCACTGATACACCATGCCCCCCTCCCCCTCCCCCCCCCCCCCCCCAAACGAAGTCACTGTGCTTGGGAATACTGTGGCAAATGTAAACGTGAAATGCAAACAGCAAACAGTGACAAAACCCCACAGATGCTTCAGGATCTGGAGGGAGAAGCATAGGGAGCATATTGAGTCTGACAGGATCCTCTTCTGAAAAACTCGTATTGGACTCAAACGTTTAAATGTTTTTCTCTCTGCTCAGAACCTGTTATGGTTTTCCAGCATTTTCAACATAGTTACTCTTTTGGTCTGTGGATATTTGTCTGATCTGAAAGGGAACAGTGAAGCTACCATTTCTGTTGACTCTCAAGTATTTGGTTATGGTTTTTGAATGACAAATTAAAAACTCTGTGCATGACAGCTTCATAACTACCGATAATTTATTGCCACTGTCATAATGCATTTTGAAAATGTTGAACTCGGTGGTCATGACTTCATACGATCAATCATCTGAAAGTAACTGATTGAAGTACTGATCCCAAATGTTATCATGCTCCTGATGTCACAGGGTATATTCATCCAGGGTTTGGGAAGGCACTAGCATGGCAGAGTTTATTTGTCTTCCCCAGTGGCTCTGAACTAAGCGACACAGACTTGCCCTGTTTTACCTCTTCAATCCAAAGTGATGCAGATCCACACAGAACTGTTTGTAGGACCATTCCAAGATTTTTAACATATACTTGTGAAGGAACAGCAAATTATTCCCTATTCAGGACGACATGCTACTTGGAAGATACCTTGAAGAGACTGCATTTCCCTTTGTTCCAATAACCAGTGCAAAATGTTCTCTAATTCCTACTAATCACAGATTTACTCAGGGTTCTCAGTCAAGTCCTGTTTCAACTGAAAGGGCAGTCACTCTGATCTCACCTCAAATTACATTGGAAGATCAGTTGAAAGAATAAGGAGCAAAATACAAGAACACTGTTTGTTTGAACAATGTGCTCACAATATTCAAAAGAAAACTGATGCATGGTCTTCCTTAATGCATTACTTCATGACATCATTTTTTAAACAATGTTCAAATCGGTTGGTGTTTGTTCTTTTAATTTGCTTCCAATTCAACGTAGAAATGAGAACGTGACTTGATCTTCTGTAATGTGTTTATAATCCAGAATTTAAATCAACCTCTATCATCATTGCTTTAGCTCTTTCAAACAAAGTTAATGAATGAGCCTGTGTCCATCCTGCAAATGAAAAAGATCTTTCAGCTCTGACTACTGCAGCGAATATTGTAAAGAATAAGCTCCAGGCCCACATCAAATGGAAATTTTGCAGGGCAAGGTGCCAAAAGCTAGCCCAAAGTTAATGATTTCCAAGCCTTAAGAAAAATACATGCGGAGGGACGGGGTATTAAAGCAGAATTCAGCTCCATGTCCAAAATACTATTTGTGGCTCCCTCACAAAAGACCACAACTGATTCACGCTGTAAATTCACCAAAATAGGATAAACAAGAGACTGGAATTCCCAATTCTGCAACAACATCTGTCGAACAGGAAGAAAATCAAGGTTTGTTTCTGACATTCATAAATGATGATGATAAGAATGTGGGAGATGGAGGGGATGTTGGAGAATTATAAGCCATGTTGTAGATGACAAAATGATTAGCCGCGTGGGTCATAGTGAGCAGAAACGCGTTGGTTACAAGAAGGTACAAACGGATTTTCAGATGGTCAGATCAATGACTGATGAACGGTAACACTGAAATATGTGAGATACTGCACTTTGGAAGATGTAACAAGACAAGAGAGAACTCAAACCATGAAGATAGGCTAGATTTTCTTATGGAGCAGAGAAGGCTGAGGGGTGAACCGAACAGAGGTGTATAAGAGCATGTGAGGTATGAGCAGAGTGAACAGAAAATAGCTGTTCCCCTTAGTCAAAACGTCAAAAACAAGGGTACATAGGTTTGAAATGAAAAAGAAGATACTAAGAGAGGATTTGTGGAGCAATTTCTGTTTTGAACCCAGAGGATGATATGTGTCAAGAATGCATTGCCTGGGAGGATGGTTTAGGAATGTAACCTCACAAAATGTATAAAACACTTGTATCAGCACTGGGTGGTGCAGACTCGATGGGCCTTGTCTTTATTACATGATTCCATGTGGTAACAGCCATGAAAGCTTTGTTATATTGTGAAGCACGAGCCAATGGGACTTGTTGGTTTGTTCCATCGAACTGTGCTCAGTAAGTGGCGAGATTCCTAACCAGCATCATCCCATGGATTATCAGCAATTACTCAATCTAGGACAGCCCAGCCATCTCTGAAAACATCCAGGATAATTCACATGTTCAGTGCAAGCATCGTCCATCAAAAGCACTAACATTATTCCAGCTGTTTGACACCATTATTCTAAGGAAACCAATAGCATAGAGACAGACTTGGTGATGCCTTGTTATTCTTCCGGTGGTCTTGGAATTGTCTTCTTTCTCAGTGGTTATTCTTCAGTTACCACACTCTGTGGGGTTTTCAGATGATTCGTATCCTTCCAAGTCTTCAATCCCTTGGGAGGGTATGGAGGATCTGCCAGTGGACTGATCAGGTTAATTTACCCTGATAAATCAGACTCAACCAGGGGCTGGTATATTGATGGTCCAAGGGCGACATTCCAATGTCCCATTAAAGTCCATCTTCAGGAGGGTATTGCAGTGTCTGTCGTTGTCAGGTTTGTTTGCAAAGCGTCTATAGGGAGCTGCAGCCTGTCTGGGTTCTGCAGCATGTGGATTAACACAGAGACTTTAGACAAGCCTGGGATCCATTTGCCAGCATGCTTTAATCACTGTTCATTTTTGAAACTCCATGATAAGATTATTAATGTCCATAATATGTTCATTGTTTCGGGTAGCCTATCCGGTCAGAAAGACAAATAAAGTGATGGTATTTCTTTTGAGAGGACTTGAATATTAACTCAGGGACAGATTTCTGAGTCTTTACAAGGCTCTAATCGGAGCATATTTGGAGTATTTGTGGGAGCATCATTTAAGATATATCTAGACAGATGCATGAATGGGCAGGAAGCAGAGGGATACAGATCCTTATAAAATTGGCGGCAGGTTTAGTTAGAGAATCAGGATCGGTTCAGGCTTGGAGGGCCGAAGGGCCTGCTCCTGTGCTGGAATTTTCTCTGTTCTTCGTTCTTTATTATTCATTTTCAAAATTGCAAGCTTTCAACTTACTGTATGCTACAATTTAATAACGTAAAACATTTATTTATTTGACAGTGCATGTTAAATTATTGTCATTTCTAAATTAGAGTCACAGAGTCAAAGAGATGTACAGCATGGAAAACAGACACTTCGGTCCAACCCATCCATGCCGACCAGATATCCCAACCCAAACTAGTCTCCCACCTACCCGGAACCAGGCCATATCCCTCCAAACCCTTTCTATCACATCGCCATCCAGATGCCGTTTAAATGTTGCAATTGTACAAGCCTCCACCACTTCCTCTGGCAACTCAGTCCATACACATACCACCCTCTGCATGAAAAAGGTGTTCCTTAGGTCTCTTTTACATCTTTCCCCTCTCACCGTAACATATGACCTCTGCTTCTGGAGGCCCACAAACCAGGGAGAACACCTTATCTATTTACCCTATCCATGCCCTTCATGATTGTATAAACCTTTATTCGGTCACCCCTCAGCCTCCGACGCTCCACTGAAAACAGCCCTAGCATATTCAGCCTCTCCCTACAGCTCAAATACTCCAACCCTAGCAACATCCTTGTAAATCTTTTCTGAACCTTTTCAAGTTTCACAACTTCCTTCTGATAGGAAGGAAAACAAAATTGCACGCAATATTCCAAAAGTGGCCTAACTAACTCCCTGTAGACGCACAACATGACCTTCCAACTCCTGTACGCAATACTCTGACCAATAAAGGAAAGCACACCAATCGTCTACTTCACTATCTTATTTATCTGCGACTCGACTTTCAAGGAACAATGAAACTGCACTCCAAGGTCTCTTTGTTCAGCAACACTCCCTAGGATCTCGCCATTAAGAGTATAACTCCTGCTAAGACTTGGTTTCCCAAAATGCAGCACCTCGCATTTATGTAAATTATCTCCATCTGCTACTCCTGAGCCCATTGGCCCAGCTGTTCAAGATCCTGTTGCATTCTGAGGTAACCTTCTTCGCTGTCAACTGTACCTGCAATTTTGGTGTCATCTGCAAACTTACTAACTGTATCTCTTATGCTCGCATCCAAATCATTTATGTCAATTGCAAAAAGTAAAGGACCCAGCACCGATCCTTGTGGCACTGCACTGGTCTCAGGCCTCCAGTCTGAAAAAACAACCCTCCACCACCACCATCTGTCTTCTACCTTTGAGCCAGTTCTGTATCCAAATGGCTAGTTCTCCCTGTATTCTATGACATCTAAGTTGGCTAACCAGTCTCCAATGGGGAACCTTGTCGAACGTCTTACTGAAGTCCATATAGATCACATCCACCGCTCTGCCCTCATCAATCCTCTTTGTTACTTCTGCAAAAATCTCAATCAAGTTTGTGAGACATGATTTCCCACGCACAAAGCCATGTTGACTATCCCGAATCAGTCCTTGCCTTTCCAAATTCATGTACATCCTGTCCCTCAGGGTTCCCTCCAACAACCTGCCCACCGCCGAGGTCAGGCTCAACGGTCTATAGTTGCCTGGCTTGTCCTTACCGTCCTTCTTTAAATTTTGCACCACATTCGCCAACTTCCAGTCCCCTGGCACATCACCTGTGACTATCGATGATACAAATATCTCAGTAACAAGCCCTGCAACCATTTCCCTAGCTGCCCGGGTACACCTGATCAGTTCCTGGGGATTTATCCACTTTTATGCGTTTCAAGACATCCAGCACATCCTCTTCTGTAATATAAACATTTCGAAGATGTCACCATTTATTTCCCTACATTCTATATCTTCCATGTCATTTTCCACATTAAACATTGATGCGAAATGCTCATTATTATGTCCACTAGCTCCTGCGGCTGCACACAAAGGCGTTCTTGCTGATTTTTGAGGGGACCCTATTCTCTCCCTATTTACTCTATTTACCTTAATGTCTTTGTAAAATCCTTTTGGATTCTCCTTAATTCTATTTGCCAATGTTACCTCATATCCCCTTTTTGCCCTCCTGATTTCCCTCTTAAGTATACTCATACTGCCTTTGTACTCTTCTAAGGATTCAGGCGATCTAGTCAGACAACATGCTGTTTTGCTGTACAAAACAAAATGTGCACTCTTTACTTTTGTGTCATGAAATGTTGTTAAGTGTTTATATTTTAGTTCCATCAATATAGAGTCAACTTAATTGTTTTCAGAGATGATGCAATTATTGTTCACTTGAATAATTGTAGTTAATATTTCATCATTGCCCAATCACAAACATGGCAAACACCTGATTATTGTTCAGGTCAGTAAACCCACCACGTCACAATCATGACCGACATTAAAAGTGGATTCCAAAAGGCTTCAATTCAGACACAGTGCTACTGGATCTCACAGCTGCCTGTGGCACTCAGTGAGACACTGACCTGCTCCTGAATCTTTCCAACCTGGGTCAGGGCAATCATTCAAACATTCCTTCAAAGTAAATCATTTGGATTCCACCTTGGGCAGTAGCAATTTAGCCAACAGGCTATCACTGTTCTCAGTGTAGTTACAAATACTGTCTAAATTAGATACCAATGACTGACCAAGAACTAGATCTTACAATGTCATCCCCAGTCAAATCCAGACCCAGACAGCAGTTGTATGGACATGGAGTGTCAGAATCACATGGTGTTGCTTATGCTGCTGACACCTGGCATGTCCCCCATACTCCATACATCTGCTGCCTGGACCAGACACTGGGTGAAAATGTTCACAATTGACAGTATTTGGCAGCATTTTGTGTCGCACAGTGAACCCTCTGAAATTATATCCAGTAAATGTACCTTCACATTCACCAGTATCAAAATAAATTTGTACATGTCTGTGGATGGTGAGATATTAATGATTGGGTCACCAAACAGAATGCATCTGAAGAAACCAGGAGCTAACGGCAAGTCAAAAATCAGTTTAATAATTGAACTTCGTGGATTTTGTCTGGTCTACGTAATCGCACATATTGTGTTGACACTCAGGGGAATGTAACCATGCACACCATAACTGGAAGTCTTGGTCTAACGTCCCTCCTCAGCTTCCTGACCTCACATACCTCACTCTTTCACACACCTCACTCCCTCACACTTTCACCAACTGACGAGAATCCACAAAATGAGTGAAACTTGGAATATATAACAGTACAGCACAGTTAGAGCCCTTTAGCCCTCAATGCTTTATCGGCCTTTTATCCGACTTTAAGATCAGACTATCCCACATAACTTCAATGTACTAACTTCCATGTGTCTATCCAAGGGTATTCTTAATTATCCCTAATGTATCTGACTCTGCTAGCATCACTGGCGTTGCACACTGGCCCCACCACTCTCTGTATAAAGAACATACCTCTGACATCCCCCCGAAACCTTCCTCCAATCAACTTAAATTTCGCCCCATGTTGAAAAGACTCTGGCTATCCAATCTTTGTCTTTCAACATCTTATACACCTCTATCAAGTCAGCTGTCATTCTTCTTCTCTCCAGGGAGAAAAGTCCTAGCTCCCTCAAACTTTCTTCCTAAGACATGCCCTCCAGTCCTGACAGTATCCTGGTAAATCTCCTCTGCACACTCTCTGAGGCTTTTACAAGTTTCCTATAATGAGGCAACCAGAAAGGAACACAATATTCCAAGTGTGGTTGAACCACAGCTTTATAGAGCTAAGCATTAATCTCGCCGCACTTAAACTCAGTCCTCCTGATAATGAGAGCCAACAGACGATCACTTTCTTAACAACCCTATCAATTTGTGTGGCAACTTTATAAGATCTATTGACATGGATCCCAAGATACCTCTGTTTCTCCACATTGCCAAGAATTCTGCCTTTGCCCATATATTCTGTACGCAAATGCAATCTTCCAAAAGAAATCACTTCACACGTTTTAAGTTTTAACTCCATCTGCCACTTATCAGCCCTGCTCTGCATCCTGTCAAAGTCCTATTGCAACCTACTGCAGCCCTCCACACTATTCACAACTCCATCAACCTTCATGTCATCGGCAAACTTACCAACCCACCATTCCACTTCCTCAGCAAAGTCATTTATAAAAATCACAAAGAGCACAGGTCCCAGAGTCGATCTCTGTGGAAAACCATTGGTCACTGAGCTCCAGGCTGAATACATTCCATCTGCTACCATCCTCTGTGCTTATGGGCCAGACACGCCTGTATCCAGACAGCCAATTTTCCCTGCTTCCCATGCCTCTTTACCTTCTGAATGGGACTACAATGGGGAATCTTATCAAATGCCTTTTTAAAATTCTTGTTCACCACATCTACTGGTCTACCTTTATCAAAGTGTTTTTTCGCATCTTCAAAGAATTAAATAAGGTTTGCGAGGCATGACCTGCCCCTCAAAAAAACCATGCTGACTATCTCTAATCAAACTATCGTTTTCGAAGTAATTGTAAATCCTGTTCTCAGAATTCTCTCCAATACTATGCCCACCACTGGTGTAAGACTACTGTTCTCTCATTCCCAGGGTTATCCCTATTCCCTTCCCTGACCAAGAGAATAACATTTGCCACTCTCCAATCATCTGGCACTACTCCAGTGGACAGTGAGGATGCAAAGATTATCACCAAAGGCACGGCAATCTCTTCCATCATTTGCTAGTGTATACCCCATCTGACCCAGGGATTTATCTGTCCTTATGTTTGTACTTCCCCACAACTTGTCTACACCCTGTCCAACCAACTGATTGAATGCTTTCCATTTCAGTGCTATATGTAGTGCTGCCTTCCTGAGCAAGTACAGTTCCCAACGCCCTGCAAATCACGGAATCAAACAAAAAGGAATGCACCAATCCCTTCCTGTAAAGAGCTCACGCTCGAACCATCGACTCTCTTGCTCCTCGGATGCTGCCTGACCTGCTGTACTTTTCCAGCACCACACATTTCAATTCTGATCTCCAACAAATGCAGTCCTCAGTTTCTCCATTACTGAGGGCTGTCCCCTCTGCACACTGACAGGGAATTAACCGTCAGGACTCATTGTATGAGAGACTGACTGCTCAGTTCTGGAAAGTTGTACTTGATGATTACATTCTTTTGAAAAAAGAAATTGCAATTCAACAAATATTCAGTCAGTCCCAGAGTTACAATTTTGGTTCACGGTTTGGGCAGCCTGATAACAAATAGTGAATGATTGAGGAACTCCGAGGTACAGAGTATTCCAGGTGTTAGATTCCAGCTTACATTAATGCAGGGAGTATTATAGAACATAGAACATAGAACATAGAAGAATACAGCGCAGTACAGGCCCTTGGGCCCTCGATGTTGCGCCGATCCAAGCCCACCTAAACTACACTAACCCACTATCCTCCATATACCTATCCAATGCCCTCTTAAATGCCCATAAAGAGGGAGAGTCCACCACTGTTACTGGCAGGGCATTCCATGAACTAACGACTCGCTGAGTGAAGAACCTACCCCTAACATCAGTCCTATATCTACTCCCCCTTAATTTAAAGCTATGCCCCCTTGTAATACCCGACTCAATACGCGGGAAAAGGTTCATACTGTCGACCCTATCTAACCCCCTAATCATCTTGTACACCTCAATCAAGTCACCCCTAAACCTTCTTTTCTCTAGTGAAAACAGCCCCAAGTGCCTCAGTCTTTCCTCATACGATTTTCCTTCCATACCAGGCAACATCCTGGTAAACCTCCTCTGCACCCGTTCCAATGCCTCCACATCCTTCCTATAGTATGGCGACCAAAACTGCACACAATATTCCAGATGCGGCCGTACCAGAGTCTTATACAACTGCATCATGACCTCAGGACTCCGGAACTCAATTCCTCTACCAATAAAAGCCAGTACGCCATATGCCTTCCTCACCGCACTATTTACCTGGGTGGCAACTTTCAGAGATCTGTGTACATGGACACCAAGATCCCTCTGCTCATCCACACTACCAAGTATCCGACCATTAGCCCAGTACCCCATCTTTTTGTTATTCTTCCCAAAGTGAATCACCTCGCACTTAGCTACATTGAATTCCATCTGCCACCTTTCTGCCCAGCTCTGCAGCTTCTCTATATCCTGCTGTAACCTGCCACATGCTTCCTCACTGTCAACAACTCCTCCGACTTTCGTGTCATCCGCAAACTTGCTCACCCAACCTTCTAACCCCTCTTCCAGGTCATTTATAAAAATGACAAACAGCAATGGTCCCAAAACAGATCCTTGCGGAACACCGCTAGTGACGGCACTCCATGAAGAAACTTTGCCATCAACTACTACCCTCTGTCTTCTTCCATCCAGCCAATTCCTAATCCAAACCTCCAACTCACCCTCAATGCCATATCTCCGTATTTTCTGCAGTAGCCTACCATGGGGAACCTTATCAAACGCCTTACTAAAATCCATATATACCACATCTACCGCTTTCCCCTCATCAACCTCCTTCGTCACCTTTTCAAAGAATTCAATAAGGTTTGTGAGGCACGACTTGCCCTTCACAAAACCATGCTGACTATCCTTGATCACATTATTCCTATCTAGATGTGCATAAATCCTATCCCTTACAATTCTCTCTAAGACTTTGCCCACAACAGAAGTGAGACTCACCGGCCTATAGTTACTAGGGCTATCCCTACTCCCCTTTTTGAACAAGGGAACCACATTTGCTATCCTCCAGTCTTCTGGGACTACTCCTGTAGACAAAGAGGACATAAAAATCAAGGCCAATGGCTCTGCAATCTCCTCCCTTGCTTCCCAGAGAATCCTAGGATAAATGCCATCAGGCCCAGGGGACTTATCTATTTTCACCTTTTCCAGGATTTCCAACACCTCTTCTCTACATACCTCAAAGCCATCCATTCTACTTATTTGTGCCTCAGTATTCTCATCGACAACAATGCCCTGTTCCTGAGTGAATACTGAAGAAAAGTATTCATTCAGTGTCTCCCCAATCTCTTCCGCCTCCACACGCAACTTCCCCCTACTATCCTTGACTGGACCTATTCCTACCCTAGTCATTCTTTTATTCCTAACATACCTATAGAAAGCCTTAGGGTTTTCCCTAATCCTATCTACTAAGGACCTTTCATGTCCCCTCCTTGCTGCTTTTAGCTCTCTCTTCAGGTCCTTCCTGGCTACCCTATAACTCTCAATCGCCCCAATTGAACCTTCACGTCTCATCTTGAGATAGGCCGCCCTCTTCCATTTAACAAGGGATTCCAATTCCTTATTAAACCACGGCTCCCTCGCACGACCCTTTCCTACCTGCCTGACCGGTACATAATTATCAAGGACACTCAATAGTTGCCCCTTGAACAAGTTCCACATATCATTTACACTCTTGCCTTGGAGTCTACTTTTCCAAGCCACACATCCTAAGTCATGCCTCACCGCATCATAATTTCCCTTACCCCAGCTATAATTCTTGCCCTGTAGTACACACTTATCCCTCTCCATCACGAGTGTAAAAATCACCGAATTATGGTCACTATCCCCAAAGTGCTCACCTACCTCTAATTCTAACACCTGGCCTGGTTCGTTACCCAGAACCAAATCCAGTATGGCCTCACCTCTTGTTGGCCTGTCTACATATTGTGTCAGGAAACTCTCCTGCACACATTGAACAAACACTGACCCATCTAACGAACTTGAGCTATAGCTTTCCCAATCAATATCAGGAAAGTTAAAGTCCCCCATAACAACCACCCTATTACTGTCACTCATCTCCTGAATCACCTTCCCAATCCTTTCTTCAATGATTCTAGGACTATTAGGAGGCCTGTAAAAGACTCCTAACAGGGTGACCTCGCCTTTCCTATTCCTAACCTCAGCCCAAACTACCTCAGATGGCAAGTCCTCATCCATCGTCCTTTCCACCGCTGTAATACTATCTTTGACAAGCAATGCCACACCTCCCCCTCTTTTACCCCCACCTCTAAACCTACTAAAACATTTAAATCCCGGAACCTGCAACAGCCAATCCTGTCCCTGTTCTAGCCATGTCTCCGTAATAGCCACAACATCGAAGTCCCAGGTACCAACCAACGCTGCAAGTTCACCTACCTTATTTCGTATACTTCTTGCATTGAAGTATACACACTTCAAGCCACTTCCCTGTTTACAGGCACCCTCCTTGGAAATTGATGCCATGTTCCTCACCTCCCTACACTCCAGGCCCTGCACCCTGAAGCTACAATCTGGGTTCCCATGCCCCTGCCGAGTTAGTTTAAACCCCCCCCAAGAGCACTAGCAAACCTCCCCCCAAGGATACTGGTTCCCCTCAGGTTCAGGTGTAGACCATCCTGTTTATAGAGGTCCCACCGTCCCCAGAAAGAACCCCAGTTATCCAAAAACTGGAACCCCTCCCTCCTGCACCATCCCTGAAGCCACGCATTTAATTGTTCTCTCTCCCTATTCCTCGAATCTCTATCACGTGGCACGGGTAACAAACCAGAGACAACAACTCTGTTTGTTCTAACTCCAAGCTTCCAACCTAGCTCCCTGAAAGCCTGTCTAACATCCTCAGCACTCCTCCTACCTATGTCGTTGGTGCCAATGTGGACCACGACTTCGGGTTGCTCCCCCTCCCCCTCCAGGACCCGGAAAACACGATCAGAGACATCACGTACCCTTGCACCTGGGAGGCAACATACCAAACGTGAGTCTCTCTCGTTCCCACAAAACCGCCTATCTGTGCCACGAACTATCGAGTCCCCAATTACTACTGCTCTGCTCTTCTTCACCCTTCCCTTCTGAGTAACGGGGACAGGCTCCGTGCCAGAGACCTGAGCCCCGTTACTTACCCCTGGTAAGTCATCCCCCCCACAAGTATCCAAAACGGTATACTTGTTCTTGAGGGGAATGGCCGCAGGAGGTCCCTGCACTGGCTGCTTCCTCCCAGTCCCCCTCACTGTAACCCATCTATCTGCCATCTTTGGAGTTACTACTTCCCTATAACTCTGATCTATGACCCCCTCTGCCTCCCGAATGATCCGAAGTTCATCCAACTCCAGCTCCAGTTCCCTAACACGGTCTTGGAGGAGCTGGAGATGGGTGCACTTCCTGCAAGTGTAATCGGCAGGGACGTCGATGGCATCCCTCACCTCATACATGTTGCAGGAGGAACATTGCACTGCCTTCACTGCCATCCCTCTAAAGCTAACTGTTTAAACAAAAACTGTGTCTAAATAATACAAGCAAAATTCAGCACTTACCTGCTTGCCACAACAGATGTTATTATTAGGTTAGAGGAGGAGGGCGGGTGGGAGGCACTACCCGTGTAGTGCCTCGGGTTCCTCTCCTTCACGCTTTTAAAGGGGGAAAAAACTAACCCAGCTAAGCTTACACTAACTGCTTCCGGGTCTCGGCTGCCCCTCTGCTTGCCGTCACTTCCTCTGCTGCTCCCGCTCTTTCTGTGAAGGAGAGAGAAAACAAAACACCGATGCCCGCTACAGGTAAGTAATTTTGAAAAAAACTCTTACCTTAGCTGTAGTCTCCCGGGTTCACCTCAACTCGGCCGCTGCTCCCACTCAAAAAGTGGGAGACAGACAGACTGATGCGATAATGGCATGAGTTGACATGTAGCGTTAGAGCGTTTTTGCCAGCACAGAGACGTGTTTGAGAGGGGTCAGGGCTAACAATTCAATATTCTGTTGTACTGGAACTATACGCAGGACAGTACATGATAGGGTGTTAAAAAGGAGGTGGTGTTGCATTATTAATTAAGGAAAAGATACTTCAGTGAGGAGGGACAATACCTTGTACATGTCTTCAAATGAGGGTTTATGGGTCGAGGTTAGGGTCCAAACGATGACATACACACTGCTGGGGATATTTTAAAGAGCCCCAGACAGATGAAAATGCAGGAGCAAATATATAACCAATTCACTGACGTGTGTAAAACCCAATTAACTGAGGTGTGATGGAAAGCAAGTCCGAAGAAGTTACAGAGATAGGAAAGCAAGGCTTGAGATGTTAAAGAGACAGAAAAGCAAGACCAGAGATGTTACAGAGATAGGGAAGCAAGGCAGGATATGTTACAGGGATAGGAAAGCAAGGCTGGAGATGTTACAGAAATAAAGGAAAGCAAGGCTGGGGATGTTACATAAATAGAGGAAAACAAGGCTGTAGATATTACAGAGATAGGAAAGCAAGGCTGGAGATGTTACAGAGAGAGGAAAGCAAGGGTGTAGATGTTACAGAGATAGGAAAGCAAGCTGGAGATGTTAGAGAGAGGAAGGCAAGCCTGGAGATGTTACAGTGAGAGGAAAGAAAGGCAAGTGTTGTAGATGTTATAGAGAGAGGAAAGCAAGACTAGAGATCCAACAGAGGTAGGAAAGAAAGGATGGACACGTTACAGAGAGAGGATAAAAAGGATGGAAATGTTACAGAGAGAGAGGAAAGCAAGGCTGGAAATGTTACAGAGAGAGGAAAGCAAACTGGAGGTTTTACAGAAATAGTGTGGTTTGTACATGATAGAATAGGTTACTGAGAAAATTCTGAACTCATTCACAGGATATGGGGAAAGGTGAAGCAGCTGGAGTTTAGAGAGATATGGAGGGGTGTAGGGACTGGCAGAGTTTACAGTGATAGATGGGGCTGTAGTATGATATAAAGGTTGTAGTGATACGGAGGGTTACTGAGAAACAGATGGATATAGCGGCTGGAGGAGATGACAGGGAAAGATATAGAGATACACGTAGATAGTTTAAAAATGAAATTGTGCAATGTCTTAATAGAGAAAATATTGTAGAAATCTGTGGAATAGACAAGGCACTTGAAGGAACTGAAGGAGTGAGACATTGGACTGTCCAATCACAAGAGTTATACAGTGAGTGTCATACAGCACAGAAGAGGCCCTTCGATTGATAGTGACAAAAAAGTAAAAGCCCTACAGACACTGGAAATCCCTCCTTCATAACGTCTGGGGGCTAGGGCTAAATGTGAGAGAGGCGTCCTCCAGACTCCTCAGGCAACAATGTGACATAACGAAGCCTCATATGTCAGATCAAACACAGACACGGAAACCTCCTGCTGACACCCTTCCCTCAGCTGATGGATCAGTGTCCCTCTACATTTAACGATACTTGGACGACGCATTGACAGAGTGAATGAGCTGGAGAATGTATACTGGGTGGGGTATTTCAAAATCACCACCAAGAGGGGTTCAGCAGCAGCATTCCTGATCAAGATGGCCGTGTCCAAAATAACATAGCTGCGAGACTGGGTCTGCACCAGGTGGGGAGGGAACGACTGACAGGGAGAAACATACTTGATCTCATATTCACCACGGCTGCAGAGACATTGATTAATGCCCATATTGAGAACAATGACTACCGCACACATTATTTCTGGAGACAAAGACCCATTGTGAATAGTGTGTGAGTGTACACACACGTGAGCGCACATGTGAGAGATGCTATGACCATGCTAAACGGGACAGATTTCGAAGAGATCTAGAACTCAGCGCTGGCCTATGTCAGGTGATTTGGGTCATTACCAACTGCAGCAAAATAGTACTCCAGCACAATTTTCACTGTCACTGCTTGGCATATGGTCCACTTTACCCTGACCATCAGGCCAGGGGATAAACCCTTGTTCAATTGAGAATACAGGAGGGCTGGCCAAGAGCAGCACCAGGTGCACCTCACAATGAGGTGACGTTACCAAACAGCACCACTTACTCACCAAATAGCATAAACAGCTAATGGCAGACAGATCTAACCAACAAATCTGACCTAATCTCCTCAATCCTGTCACATGCAGTCAGGTTGAATGGTGGTGTCAATCAAACAACTCACTGGAGGAGGAGGATCCCCACATATCACCTTCCTCAATGATGGAAGAGCCCAACACAACAATAGAAAAGCTAAGACTGAAACGACCACAACAATGTTCAGACAGAAGTATCGATAGGATGATATATTTTAGTCTCCTCCAGATGGCAGTCTTCAGCTAATTCGATTCACTGTGTGTGGTAATTCCAAACGGCTGGAGGGATGGGGAATGCAAAGGCTATGGGCTCTGATAACATTCCATTCAAGCTGTTCCTGCTGAGATACAGCACTGGTATCGAAATGTCAATGGGGTAAACTATCCGGGTGTGTCCTGTACAGACACAGCCAAACCATCAGACAATCAATGACTGCCCCATTGCTCTCATCGCTAACATTAATAAAGGGGTGGAAGATGTCACACACAGTGGGATCAAGCAGCACTTCCTCAGCAATAACCTGCCCACTGAAGCTCAGTTTGGGTTCACATCCCTTGGGCTCATTGAAGCCTTGGTTTAACGATGTACAACAAGAGACTACGCAGCTGAATTCCAGAGGTGAGGCAACAGTGACAGCACTTAACATCATCATAACTGCATTTGACCAAGCGTCGTATCCAGGATTAACGGCAAAACTGGAGCAAATAGGAATGGGTTGCGCTGGCTGAAGTTATACCTAGTATAAAGGAAAGTGGCTGGGGTTGGAGGAGAGCAGCCATCTCAACTCCAGGACAGCTCCGCAGCAGGTCCCCTGTGTTGTTGTTTGAGTAAGCCTGTAGATTAGAAATGGAAAATTAAGACACCATACTCATACGGGATGATGTGGCTGCTCTCCCGTTAGACAGAGACGACTGGCGGTAGTTTAACTGGACAGTTATCATGCCTCAATTGAGGGAGAGGTTGAATAGGATAGCCCTTTTCAGTCACCTCAGTCAGTGCAGAATTGAACCCACATTGTTTGTATTAATCTGTATTACAAACCAGCCATCCACCTTATTGAGGTAACCAAGTCCTCACTCAGCTCCTTGTGGTAGATATTATAATATTATTCCATTCAGATATGTTGTTAGACAACTCTGGAGCAGGTGGAGCAAGAAGCAAGCTTCCTAGCTCAGAGAGAGGGACAGCATCAGTGACCTGTAAGAGTGCTCTCCGCCCTAGGCCCAATAATTTTCAGCTGCTTCATAAATGACAGTAAAATCACAACTGGGAATGTTTTCCAATTATTGCACAGTGTTCAACAGCATTCGTTATTTACTCAGATACTGAAGCAGTCCTTAACCAAATGTACCAGGACCTGGAGATATGCAGGTGTGTGTTTAACAGTGACAATACCATGTCCATTACACATGTGCCAGACAACGATTACTTCCAGCAATGGAAAATTGAACCACATACTCTAACGTTCAATGCCACCACCATAACTGAACACACACCAAGCAATATCGCGGGGATTACCGTTAACCTGAACTGGACTGGCCATATGATTTCATTACCCAGTCCTGTGAATGGCTTATACTAAAACATTGACTTATCCTGTACCTCAGAAGCTCCCTGACCTGTTTTGCTTTTCCAGCGCCACTTTCTGAAGCATATAAATTCATTGGCTAAAAGAATATGTCGGGGCTAGAAATTCTGGAGGAATAACTCACCTCAAAATTTCCGAAATCCTGTCCCCCTATTGCTAAGACACATGTTGAATGTCTTTGATTAAATACTTCCATTTGGCTGGGTGAGTGCAGCTTCACCCCTCATCCACTGACACTCAGTAGCAGCAATAACTTCCATCTACACGGTGCTCTGCAGAAATTTAACAAGGCTCCTTACAACGTACCTCTGAAACCCCGACCACCAAGAAGGACAAGGAAAACAGATACACGGGACCCCCACTATGTTCGCATTCTGTTCCAAGCCATTTACCATCCTGATTGGGAAGTATATTGCCGTTCCTTCAGTGTCACTGTTTCAAGTTCCCTATCTATCAATACATGCCATCCCAATCACATTTCATGAATAAGTTAACATAAAAAATAATGTCTAGATCTATTCAATTTTGGACACTGTGTTTTGGGTTTTGTGAGCTCAGGCTGGTTGGTCCAGGCAGTATCTTGCTTGTGGTGAACAGCTGAAGGGATATGATGTTTGAAACAATCTGTCAGTCTCTCAGAGGCATGGCCTACATACCGAGCACCACAGACAAAGGCATTTTCATCCCACATTACTGAGCTCTGAGACAGACAGAAGCAACTGAAAACTTACTCATATCTGACTGGAATATGTTTAAACAAACAGTGACATTGTTGCCACGAAAATGATTGTGAGTGAATATTAGCAGGGAGAAAGTGAGGACTGCAGATGCTGGAGATCAGAGTCAAAAAGTGTGGTTCTGAAAAAAAAGCACAGACGTTCAGGCAGCATCTGAGGAGCAGTAGAATCGACTATTAGTTAACAATAATAATACAAGGGAAAATGATTGTATATTTTCAAAGTCCGTGTACTTTATAATAATTTGGTCTTGTGTGTGGCAATGAGTCTCATCATTTCTATGTTAATTACTGTGAGTTTTCATCATGTTGTTGTTATAGCAGTGTACTGAATAAATGGGTGATTTTGTGCTTATTGGACAATCTAAAAGTTAGTATTATGAAACGTTATCGTACCTTCAGTAAAGAGACTTTGCTGTTAATTGTTAGAACAATGCTGCAAACATTTACACAGAGATTTCCAGCTCAAGTCATACACAAGGACGTTGGGCTGGGATCACGCTGGCCATCAATGGAGCTGTACATTTCTGTTTGGATACTGACATTGTGGGGCTAACATACACTGGATATGGTTTATGAGGGATTCAATGTAAGATGCCATGTGCTGCGGGAATCCGTCACATTTATAACACCTTCATTCAGGATCGGGTCCAAGGTTCAGAATTACAGATTGTAGGTGGCACACCAGAAGGGATATACTTGCAAGACGTGGCTGTTTACAGGTCGTTGTTATAAATATTGAACTGCGTCTGGACCAGCGCCATGTTCTAGTTCATTGACCAGTCTGTCCCACACACATCTCCCTGTTGTTCAGGTATGTCTCGAACCAGTCTATTGTGAGGGATTGTGAGAGTAAAAACCCAGCTCCAATTTGGGAGCTCTCTGTACAGATTTTGGAGATGGTCAGTGGTGAGGGCCAGTAACACTGTGTCTGAATTCAGGCTTTTCCTCAAAGACATTGCGAACTGCAAGATGCTGGATTCACTGATCTGAAAATGAAGCGGCTGTTTACGACAGTTACTGAATTGTGTAATAGGTGGGCGCTCTGTAGTTGAATTATTGTTCACTTCATTTGTTTTCAACTGAAAAACAATGATGTTTGGTTTATTTTAAAATATGTAAGAAATAAAGTGACCTGGTATATATTTCCCATGGACGAATCAAGAAACAGTCAGATATTGTCTGTAAAGCAGGATTCTGTGAACAGGAATATGTCCCAGGCAACATCATCACCCTCTCTGTTAGGTTCTATCCCACTGACAGGACACAGCCAGGTAGAGGGGGACAGTTCCTTGGTAAATAGTCAATAGAGGTTGGCATGGTGGCTCAGTGGTTAGCACTGCTGACTTAGAGCACCAGGGTCCCAGGTTTGATTCCAGCCGCGGGCAACTGCTTGTGCGGCGTTTGCACATTCTCTCTGTGTCTGCGTGGGTTTCCTCCCACAGTCCAAAGATGTGCAGCTCAGGTGAATTGGCTATGTTAAACTGTCAATATTGTTCAGTGCATTAGTCAGAGAGGTGTGTGTTGCTTTTCAGAGGGTTGGTGTGGACTGGTTGGGCCGAAGGGCCTGTTCCCATTCTGTAGGGAATCTAATCTAATGATAGTACTCAACATGGATGCTGGATACTGTGGCTGCGAGACTGCTCTGTGGCAGGTTATGGTGGAATCAATGAAAGGGAAACATATAATTGATCACATCGTCACCGATCTGCCTGCTGGAGATACACCTCAGTATCAGTAAGAATGGGTCATTGCACAAGGGGGGGGGGGGGAGTGCTAGCTTCCCAATTTGCAGAGCCTCCTCACCATGATATGTAGACCCTTGAGAACTGAATGGAACAGATTTACACAGATTGAATAACCAATGATGATGCAGCTATGAGGTGTAGAGGGTCATTGGCAGCAGCAGAATCATACTCTGAAAAGCTCATAGAGTCTGCAACTTCACAGCCAGACAGGCCCCCCACTGTACAGTAACCATCACGGCCCGACATAATCCCAATGTACAGGAACCATCACGGTCCGACATACCTCCCACTGTACAGTAACCATCACGTCCCGACATATCTCCCACTGTACAGTAGCCATCACGGCCTGACAGACCACCCACTGTACAGTAACCATCACGGCCCGTCATACCTCCCACTGTATCTGTAATCACCACAGTCCGACATACCTCTCACTTTAGAGTAAACACCACGGCCTGACAGACCTCCCACTGTACAGTAACCATCACGGCACGACATACTTCCCACAGTACAATAACCATCAAAACCAAAATACCTCCCACTGTTCAGTAACCATCACGGCCCGACATACCTCCCACACTACAGTAACCATCACGTCCCGACATACCTCTCACAATACCAGAACCACCACGGGCCGACATGCCTCCCACTGTACAGTAACCATCACGGCCCGACATACCTCCCACTGTACAGTAAGAATCACGGCACGACATATCTCCCAATGTACAGTAACCACCACGGTCCGACATATCTCCCGCTGTACAGTAACCACCACGGCCCGACATACCTCCCACTGTACAGTACCCATCACGTCCAGACATACTTCCCACTGCACAGTAACCAGCACGTCCCGAAATAGCTCCCTCTTTACCGTAACCATAACGGCCCAACATATCTCCCACAATACAGTAACCATCACGGCCCGATATACCTCCCACTGTACAGTAACCATCATGGCCCGACATACCTCCATTTGAACAGTGACCATCACGGCCCGACATACCTCTCACTGTACAATAACCATCACACCCAGACATATCTCCCACTGTACAGAAACCATCACGACCCGAAATACCTCCCACTGTACAGTAACCATCACGGCCCGACATACCACCCACTGTACAGTATCCATCACGGCCCAACATACCTCCCATTATACAGTAACCATCACACTCCGACATACCTCCCACTGTAAATTAACCATCACGACCCGATATACCTCCCACTGCACAGTAACCATCACGGCCTGACATACCCCCTCAAAGTCCAGTGAGCATCACGGCCCGAAATACCTTCCACTGCACAGTACCCGTCACAGCCCGACAGAGCCCCCACTGTACAGTGACCATGACGGCCTGACATAAGTCCCATTGTGCATTAACCGTAAAGGCCCTACATACCTTTCACTGTACAGCAACCGTCACGGCCCGCCATACCTGCCACTGTACAGTAACCATCACGGCCCAACATACCTCTCACTGTACAGTAACCATCATCGCCCAACATACCTCCCTTTGTACAGTAACCATCACGGCCCGACATCCCTCCCACTGTACAATAACCATCACACCCCGACATACCTCCCAATGTACAGTAACCATCACAGTCTGACATATATCCCACTGTACACTAACCATCACAGCCCGACATACTCCCACTGAACAGTAAACATCACGGCTCGACATACCTCCCACTGTACAGTAACCATCACGGCACGACATACCTCTCACTGGACAGTAACCGGCAAGGACCGACACACCTCCCACTGTAGAGTAACCAACACGGTCCGGCATACCTCCCACTGTAGAGTAACCATCACAGTCCGACATACCTCCCACTGTACAGTAACCATCACAGCGCGACATATCTCCCACTCTACAGTAACCATCACGGCCCGATATACCTCCCCCTGTACAGTAACCATCACAGTCTGACATATATCCCACTGTACACTAACCATCACAGCCTGACAAACCTCCCACTGTACAGTAACCATCATGGACCGACATATCTCCCACTGCACAGTAACCATCATAGCACGAAATATTCCCCACAGTACAGTAACCATCTCGGCCCGACAGACCTCTCACGATAAAGTAACATCACGGCTCGACATACCTCCCACTGTACAGTAAACATCACGGCCCGACATACCACCCAATGGACAGTAACCGTCACGGACCGGCATACATCTCATTGTACAGTAAACACCACGGCCCGACATACCTATCACTGTGCAGTAACCATCACGTCCGAACATACCTTCCACTGTTCAGTAACCATCACGGCCGACATACCTCTAACTGTACAGTAATCATCACGTCCCGACATACCTCTCACAGTACAGAACCCACCACGGTACGACATACCTCCCGCTGTACAGTAACCATCATGTCCCAACATACCTCCCACAGTACAGTAACCATCACGGCCCGACATACCTCCCATTGTACAGTAACCATCACAGTCTGACATACATCCCACTGTACACTAGCCATCACAGCCTGACATACCTCCTACTGTACAGTAATCATCATGGACCGACATATCTCCCACTGTACAGTAACCATCACAGCCCGAAATACCTCCCACATTACAGTAACCATCACGGCCCGACAAACCTCTCACGATAGAGTAACCATCACGGCTCGACATACTTCCCATTGTACAGTAAACATCACGGCCCGGCATACCACCCAATGGACAGTAACCATCACTGGCGGACATACCTCCCACTGTACAGTAACCGTCACGGCCCGGCATACATCCCATTGTACAGTAAACACCACGGCCCGACATATATCCCGCTGTGCAGTAACCACCACGGCCTGACATACATCCCATTGTACAGTAACCATCACGGCCCGACATACCTACCACTGTACTGTAACCATCACGGCCCGACATACCTCCCATTGTACAGTAACCATCACGGCCCGACATACCTACCACTGTACTGTAACCATCACGGCCCGACATACCTCCCATTGTACAGTAACCATCACAGCTCAACATACCTCCCATTGTACAGTAACCATCACGGCCCGACATACCTACCACAGTACAGTAACCATCACGGCCCGACATACCTACCACTGTACTGTAACCATCACGGCCCGACATACCTCCCATTGTACAGTAACCATCACAGCTCAACATACCTCACAATTTACAGTAACCATCACAGTCTCACATACATCCCACTGTACACTAACAATCACAGCCTGACATATCTCCCACTGTACAGTAACAATCATGGCCCGACATACCTCCCACTGTACAGTAACCATCACGGCCCGACATACCTCCCACTGTACAGTAACTATCATGGCCCGATATACCTCCTACTGCACAGTAACCATCACACCCCGCCATACCTCGCACTATACCGTAACCATCATGGCCTGACATACATCCCACTGTACAGTAACCATCACGGCACGATATACCTCCAACTGTACAGTAACCATCACGAGCCGACATACCTCCCACTGTAGAGTAAACATCAGAGCCAGGCACACCTCATACTTAACAGTAGCCATCACAGCCCGACTTACCTCCCACTGTACTGTAACTATGACGTCCCGACTTACCTCCCACTGTACAGTAACCGTCACTGCCCGACATACCTCCCACTGTACAGTAACCATTACGGACCGACATACCTCCCACTGAACAACAAACATCACACCCCGCCATAACTCCCACTGTACAGTAACCGTCACTGCCCGACATACCTCCCATTGTACAGTAACCGTCATGGTCCGACATACCTCCCACTGTACAGTAACCATCACGACCCGACATACTTCCCAATGTACAGTAACCATCATGGCCCGAAATACCTCTCTCTGTACAATGACCATCTCGGCCCGACATACTGCCACTGTACAGTAAACATCACTGCCCGACATACCTCCCAAAGTACAGTAACCATTACGGCCCGACATACCTCCCACTGTACAGTAAACGGCAAGGACCGACACACCTCCCACTGCACAGTAATCATCACGGTCCGACATACCTCCCACTGTACAGTAACCATCACAGCGCAACATACCTCCCACTGTACAGTAACCATTACGACCCGACATACCTCCCACTGAACAATTAACATCACACCCCGACAGACCTCCCACTGTACACTAACCATCACAGCCCGACATACCTCCCATTGTGCAGTAACCGTCACAGCCCGACATGTCTCCTACTGTACAGTAACCATTACGACCCGACTTATCTCCCACAATACAATAACCATCACGGGCCAACCTACCTCCCAGTGAACAGTAACCATCATGGCCCGACCTACCTCCCACTGTACAGTGATCATCATGGCCCGACAGACTCCCACTGCCCAGTAAACACCACGGCCCGACATACCTCCCACTGTACAGAAAACATCACGGCTCGACATACCCCGAACTGTACAGTAACCGTCAAGGACCGACACACCTCCCACTGTACAGTAACCATCACGGTCCGACATACCACCCACTGTACAATAAACATCACAGCGCGACAGACCTCTCACTCCACAGTAACCATCATGGACCGATATACCTCCCACTGTTCAGTAACCATCACAGCCTGACATACATCCCACTGTACAGTAACCATCATGGACCAACATACCTCCCACTGTACAGTAACCATCACAGCCCGAAATACCCACCAATGTACAGTAACCATCACGGCCCGACATACCTCTCACTATACAGTAACCATCACGGCGCGACAGACCTCCCACTGTACAGTAACCATCACACCCCGACATACCTCCCAATGTACAATAACCATCATTGCCCGACATACCACCCACTGTACAGTAACCGTCACGTTCCGACATACCTCCAATTGTACAGTAAACACCACGGTCCGAAATACCTCCCGCAGTACACTAACCATCAAGTCCCGACATCCCTCCCACCGTACCGCAACCGTCACGGCCCGACATATCTCACACTGTGCAGAAACCATCACGGGCCAACCCACATCCCAGTGAACAGTAACCATCATGGCCCGACATACCTCCCTCTGTACTGTGACCATCACGGCCCGACATACTCCCACTGTACGGTAAACAACACGGCCCGACATACCTCTCACTGTACAGTAAACACCATGGTCCGACATACCTCCCGCTGTACAGTCACCACCACGGCCCGACATACCTCCCACTGTACAGTAACCATCACTTCCCGACGTTCTTCCCACAGTACAGTAACCATCACAGCCCGACATACCTCCCACAGTACAGTAACCATCACGGCCCGACATACATCCCACTGTACAGTAACGACCACGGTTCGACATACCTCCCGGTGTACAGTAACCACCACGGCCGGATATACCTCCCACTGTACAGTAACCATCACGTCCCGACATACATCCCAAAGTACAGTAACCATCACGGCCCGACATACCGCCCACTGTGCAGTAACCATCACGGCCGACAGACCTCCCACTGCACAGTAACCATCACAACCCGACATACCTCACACTGCACAGTAACCATCACGTCCCGACATACCTCCCACAGTACAGTAACCATGATGAACCGACATACCTCCCACTGTACAATAACCATTACACCCCGACATACCTCCCACTGTACAGTAACCATCATGGCCCTACATAAATCCCACTGCACAGTATACCGTCATCGCCCGACATACCTCGCACTGTACAGTAACCATCACGCCCCGACATATCACCCACTGTACAGAAACCCTCACGACCCGACATCACTCCCAATGTACAGTCACCATAACGGCCCGACATATCTCCCACTGTACAGTAACCATCACGGGCCAACCTACCTCCCAATGAACAGTAACCAACATTGTCCGACATACCTCCCTCTGTACAGTGACCATCACGGTCTGAAATACTCCCACTCTACAGTAAACAACACGGACCGAAAAATCTCCCACTGTACAGTAACCATCACTGCCCGACATACCTCTCACTATACAGTAACCGGCAAGGACCGACACACCTCCTACTGTACGTTTACCATCACGGTCTGACATACCTCCCACTGTACAGTAACCATCACAGGGCGGCATACCTCCCACTCCACAGTAACCTTTACGGACCGATATACCTCCCACTATACAGTAACCATCACAACCTGACATACTTCCCACTGTACAGTAACCATCACTGCCCGACATACCTCCCACTGTACAGTAACCATCACAGCCCGAAATACCTCCCACTCTGCAGTAAACATCACAGATCGACATACCTCTCACTATACAGCAACCATCACGGCTCGACATACTTCCCACAGTACAGTAACAATCACGGCCCGACATAACTCCCTCTTTTCGGTAATCATCACGACCCGACATACCTCTCACAGTACAGTAACCACCACGGTCCGACATACCTCCCGCTATACAGTAACCACCACGGCCCGACATACCGCCCACTGTACAGTAACCAACACGACCCGACATATCTCCCACAGTACAGTAACCATCAGGGCCAGACATACCTCCCACTGTACAGGAACCATCACGGCCCGACTTACCTCCCATTGCACAGTAACCATCACGGCCCGACACACCACCTACTGTACGTTTATCATCACGGTCCGACATGCTTCCCACTGTACAGTAACCATCACAGGGCGACATACCTCCCACTCCACAGTAACCATCACGGCCCGATATACCTCCCACTAGACAGTAACCATCACAACCTGACATACATCCCACTGTACAGTAACCATCACAGCCTGACATACCTACCACTGTACAGTAACCATCATGGATCGACATACCTCCCGCTGTACAGCAACCATCACGTCCCTACATACCTTTAACTGTACTGCAACCGTCATGGCCCGACATACTTGCCACTGTACAGTAACCATCACGGCCCGACATATCTCTCACTGTACAGTAACCGTCATGGCCCGACATACCTCCCATTGTACAGTAAAATCATGGCCCGACATAAGTCCCAGTGCACAGTAACCATCACGGGCCAACCTACCTCCCACTGAACCGTAACCATCACGGCCAAACATACCTCTCACTGTACAGTAACCATCACGGCCTGACTTACCTCCCACTGCTCAGTACCCATCATAGCCCGACATAGCCCCGACGGTACAGTGACCGTCACGGTTTGACATTCGTCCCATGGTACATTAACCGTCACGGACCGACATTACTCCCACTGTACAGTAACCATCACGGCCCGACATACCTTTAAATGTTCACTAACCGTCATGGCCCAACATACCTGCCACTGTACAGTAACCATCACGGCCCGACATACATACCACTGTACAGTAACCGTCACGGCCCGACATACCTCCCATTGTACAGTAACCATCACGGCCCGACATACATCCCACTGTACAGCAACCATCGCGGCCCGACATATCTCCCACTGTACAGTAATCATCACGACCCGACATACCTCCCAATGTACAGTAAAATCATGGCCCGACATAACTCCCACTGTACAGTAACCATCACGGGCCAACCTACCTCCCAGTGAACAGTAACCATCATGGCCCGAAATACCTCCATCTGTACAGTGACCATCACGCCCGACATACTCCCACTGTGCAGTAACCATCACGACACGACATACCTCCCACTGTACAGCAACCGTCATGGCCCGACATACCTCCCACAATACAGTAACCATCAACACCCGACATAGATCCCACTGTACAGTAACCATTATGGCCCGACTTCCATCCCACTGAAAAATAAACATCACAACCCGACATACCTCCCACTGTACAGTAACCATCACGGCACGACATACCTCCCACTGTTCAGTAACCGTCATGGCCCGACATACCTCTCACTGTACAGTAACCATCCCGCCCCGACATACCTCCCACTGTACAGCAACCGTCACAGCCCGACATATCTCCCACTGTACAGTAACCATCACGGGCCAAGCTCCCTCCCAGAGAACTGAAACAATCATGTCCCGACATACCTCCTTCTGAACAGTAAACAACACGGACCGACATACTTCCCACTGTACAGTAACCATCACGCCCGACATACCTCTGACTGTACAGTAACTGGCAAGGACCGACACACCTCCCACTGTACAGTAACCATCACAGCTTGTCATACATCCCACTGTACAGTAAACATCACGGCCCGACATACCTCTCAATGTACAGTAACCATCACTCCTCGAAATACATCCCACTGTACAGTAACCGTCCCGGCCCGACATACCTCCCATTGTACAGTAACAAGTATGGGACGACATACCTCCCGCAGTACACTAACCATCAAGTCCCAACATCCCTCCCACCGTACCGCAACCGTCACGGCCCGACATATCTCACACTGTGCAGAAACCATCACGGGCCAACCCACATCCCAGTGAACAGTAACCATCATGGCCCGACATACCTCCCTCTGTACTGTGACCATCACGGCCCGACATACTCCCACTGTACGGTAAACAACACGGCCCGACATACCTCTCACTGTACAGTAACCGGCAAGGACCGACACACCTCCTACTGTACAGTTACCATCACAGGGCGGCATACCTCCCACTCCACAGTAACCATCACGGCCCGATATACCTATCACTGCACAGTAACCATCACAGCCTGACATACATCCCACTGTGCAGTAACCATCAAAGCCTGACATACCTACCACTGTACAGTAGCCATCATGCACCAACATACCCCCCACTTAACAGTAACCATCACGGACCGACATACCTCTCAATATTCAGTAACCATCACGGCTCGACTTACCTCCCACTGTACAGTAAACATCACGTCCCGACATACCTCCCATTGTGCAGTAACCGTCACGGCCCGACATACCTCCCATTGTACAGTAAACACCACGGTCCGACATACGTCCCGCTGTACAGTAACCACGACGGCCCGACATACCTCGCAAAGTACAGTAACCATCACGTCCCGACATCCTTCCCACAGTACAGTAACCATCACGGCCCGACATACCTCCCACTGTTCAGTAACCATCATGGACCGACATACCTCCCAGTTTACGTTAATCATCACGTCCCGACATACCGCTCACAGTACAGTAACCACCACGGTTTGACATACCTACCATTGTACAGTAACCATCACGGCCCGACATACCTCCCACTGTACAGTAAACACCATGGTCCGACATACCTCCCGCTGTACAGTAACCACCACGGCCCGACATACCTCCCACTGTACAGTACAAATCACGTCCCGACATACATCCCAAAGTACAGTAACCATCACGGCCCGACATACCTCCCACTGTACAGTAAACACCATGGTCCGACATACCTCCCGCTGTACAGTAACCACCACGGCCCGACATACCTCCCACTGTACAGTAACCATCACTTCCCGACGTTCTTCCCACAGTACAGTAACCATCACAGCCCGACATACCTCCCACAGTACAGTAACCATCACGGCCCGACATACCTCCCACTGTACAGTAACCATCACGGCCCGACATACCTCCCACAGTACAGTAACGACCACGGTTCGACATACCTCCCGGTGTACAGTAACCACCACGGCCGGATATACCTCCCACTGTACAGTAACCATCACGTCCCGACATACATCCCAAAGTACAGTAACCATCACGGCCCGACATACCGCCCACTGTGCAGTAACCATCACGGCCGACAGACCTCCCACTGTACAGTAACCATCACAACCCGACATACCTCACACTGCACAGTAACCATCACGTCCCGACATACCTCCCACAGTACAGTAACCATGATGAACCGACATACCTCCCACTGTACAATAACCATTACACCCCGACATACCTCCCACTGTACAGTAACCATCATGGCCCTACATAAATCCCACTGCACAGTATACCGTCATCGCCCGACATACCTCGCACTGTACAGTAACCATCACGGCCCGACATATCACCCACTGTACAGAAACCCTCACGACCCGACATCACTCCCAATGTACAGTCACCATAACGGCCCGACATATCTCCCACTGTACAGTAACCATCACGGGCCAACCTACCTCCCAGTGAACAGTAACCAACATTGTCCGACATACCTCCCTCTGTTCAGTGACCATCACGGCCTGAAATACTCCAACTCTACAGTAAACAACACGGACCGAAAAATCTCCCACTGTACAGTAACCATCACTGCCCGACATACCTCTCACTATACAGTAACCGGCAAGGACCGACACACCTCCTACTGTACGTTTACCATCACGGTCTGACATACCTCCCACTGTACAGTAACCATCACAGGGCGGCATACCTCCCACTCCACAGTAACCTTTACGGACCGATATACCTCCCACTATACAGTAACCATCACAACCTGACATACATCCCACTGTACAGTAACCATCACGGCTCGACATACCTCCCACTGCACAGTAACCATCACTGCCCGACATACCTCCCACTGTACAGTAACCATCACAGCCCGAAATACCCCCCACTGGACAGCAACCATCAAGGACCGACATACCTCTCACTATACAGCAACTACCACTGCTCGACATACTTCCCACAGTACAGTAACAATCACGGCCCGACATAACTCCCTCTTTACGGTAATCATCACGTCCCGACATACCTCTCACAGTACAGTAACCACCACGGTACGACATACCTCCCGCTGTACAGTCACCACCACGGCCCGACATACCGCCCACTGTACAGTAACCAACACGACCCGACATATCTCCCACAGTACAGTAACCATCAGGGCCAGACATACCTCCCACTGTACAGGAACCATCACGGCCCGACTTACCTCCCATTGTACAGTACCATCACGGCCCGACACACCTCCTACTGTACGTTTATCATCACGGTCCGACATGCTTCCCACTGTACAGTAACCATCACAGGGCGAAATACCTCCCACTCCACAGTAAACATCACGGCCCGATATACCTCCCACTATACAGTAACCATCACAACCTGACATACATCCCACTGTACAGTAACCATCACAGCCTGACATACCTACCACTGTACAGTAACCATCATGGACCGACATACCTCCCACTGTACAGTAAACATCACGGCCCGACATACCTCTCACAGTACAATAACTGGCAAGGACCGACACACCTCCTACTGTACGTTTACCCATCACGGTCCGACAAACTTCCCACTGTACAGTAACCATCACTGCCCGACATACCTCCCACTGTACAGTAACCATCACAGCCCGAAATACCTCCCACTCTACAGTACACATCACAGATCGACATACCTCTCACTATACAGCAACCATCACGGCTCGACATACTTCCCACAGTACAGTAATAATCACGGCCCGACATAACTCCCTCTTTTCGGTAATCATCACGACCCGACATACCTCTCACAGTACAGTAACCACCACGGTCCGACATACCTCCCGCTATACAGTAACCACCACGGCCCGACATACCGCCCACTGTACAGTAACCAACACGACCCGACATATCTCCCACAGTACAGTAACCATCAGGGCCAGACATATCTCCCACTGTACAGGAACCATCACGGCCCGACTTACCTCCCATTGCACAGTAACCATCACGGCCCGACACACCACCTACTGTACGTTTATCATCACGGTCCGACATGCTTCCCACTGTACAGTAACCATCACAGGGCGACATACCTCCCAATCCACAGTAACCATCACGGCCCGATATACCTCCCACTAGACAGTAACCATCACAACCTGACATACATCCCACTGTACAGTAACCATCACAGCCTGACATACCTACCACTGTACAGTAACCATCATGGATCGACATACCTCCCACTGTACAGTAAACATCACGGCCCGACATACCTCTCACTGTACAATAACTGGCAAGGACCGACACACCTCCTACAGTTCGTTTACCCATCACGGTCCGACATACCTCCCACTGTACAGTAACCATCACAGGGCCACATACCTCCCACTCCACAGTAACCATCACGGCCCGATATACCTCCTACTATACAGTAACCATCACAACCTGACATATATCCCACTGTACAGTAACCATCACAGCCTGACATACCTACCACTGTACAGTAACCATCATGGACCGATATACCTCCCACTAGACAGTAACCATCACAACCTGACATACATCCCACTGTACAGTAACCATCACAGCCTGACATACCTACCACTGTACAGTAACCATCATGGATCGACATACCTCCCACTGTACAGTAAACATCACGGCCCGACATACCTCTCACTGTACAATAACTGGCAAGGACCGACACACCTCCGACAGTTCGTTTACCCATCACGGTCCGACATACCTCCCACTGTACAGTAACCATCACAGGGCGACATACCTCCCACTCCACAGTAACCATCACGGCCCGATATACCTCCCACTATACAGTAACCATCACAACCTGACATATATCCCACTGTACAGTAACCATCACAGCCTGACATACCTACCACTGTACAGTAACCATCATGGACCGATATACCTCCCACTGTACAGTAACCATCACAGCCCGAAATACCCACCACTGTACAGTAACCATCACGGACCGACATACCTCTCTCTATACAGTAACCATCACTGCCCGACATACCTCCCACAGTACAGTAACCATCACAGCCCGAAATACCCCCCACTGTACAGAAACCATCAAGGACCGACATACCTCTCACTATACAGCAACCATCACTGCTCGACATACTTCCCACAGTACAGTAACAATCACGGCCCGACATAACTCCCTCTTTACGGTAATCATCACGTCCCGACATACCTCTCACAGTACAGTAACCACCACGGTCCGACATACATCCCGCTGTACAGTCACCACTACGGCCCGACATACCGCCCACTGTACAGTAACCATCACGACCCGACATATCTCCCACAGTACAGTAACTATCAGGGCCAGACATATCTCCCACTGTACAGTAACCATCACGGCCCGACATACCTCCCATTGTACAGTAACCATCACGGCCCGACACACCTCCTACTGTACGTTTACCATCACGGTCCGACATGCCTCCCACTGTACAGTAACCATCACAGGGTAACATACATCCCACTCCTCAGTCACCATCTTGGCCTGATATACCTCCCACTATACAATAACCATCACAACCTGACATACATCCCACTGTACAGTAACCATCACAGCCTGACATACCTACCACTGCACAGTAACCATCATGGACCGACATACCTCACACTGTACAGCAACCGTCATGGCCAGACATATCTCCCAATGTACAGTAACCATCACGGGCCAACCTCCCTCCCAGTGAACAGTAACCAACATGGCACGACATACCTCCCTCTGTACAGTGACCATCACGGCCCTACATACTCGCACTGTACAGTAAACAACACGGACCAAATACCTCCCACTGTACAGTAACCATCACGGCCCGACATACCTCTCACTGTACAGTAACCGGCAAGGACCGACACACCTCCTACTGTACGTTTATCATCACGGTCCGACATGCCTCCCACAGTACAGTAACCATCACAGGGCGGCAGACCTCCCACTGCACAGTAACCATCACGGCCCGATATACCTCCCACTATACAGTAACCATCACAACCTGACATACATCCCACTGTACAGTAACCATCACGGCTCGACATACCTCCCACTGCACAGTAACCATCACTGCCCGACATACCTCCCACTGTACAGTAACCATCACAGCCCGAAATACCCCCCACTGGACAGAAACCATCAAGGACCGACATACCTCTCACTATACAGCAACTACCACTGCTCGACATACTTCCCACAGTACAGTAACAATCACGGCCCGACATAACTCCCTCTTTACGGTAATCATCACGTCCCGACATACCTCTCACAGTACAGTAACCACCACGGTACGACATACCTCCCGCTGTACAGTCACCACCACGGCCCGACATACCGCCCACTGTACAGTAACCAACACGACCCGACATATCTCCCACAGTACAGTAACCATCAGGGCCAGACATACCTCCCACTGTACAGGAACCATCACGGCCTGACTAACCTCCCATTGTACAGTACCATCACGGCCCGACACACCTCCTACTGTACGTTTATCATCACGGTCCGACATGCTTCCCACTGTACATAACCATCACAGGGCGAAATACCTCCCACTCCACAGTAAACATCACGGCCCGATATACCTCCCACTAGACAGTAACCATCACAACCTGACATACATCCCACTGTACACTAACCATCACAGCCTGACATACCTACCACTGTACAGTAACCATCATGGACCGACATACCTCCCACTGTACAGTAAACATCACGGCCCGACGTACCTCTCACTGTACAATAACTGGCAAGGACCGACACACCTCCTACTGTACGTTTACCCATCACGGTCCGACATACTTCCCACTGTACAGTAACCATCACTGCCCGACATACCTCCCACTGTACAGTAACCATCACAGCCCTAAATACCTCCCACTCTACAGTAAACATCACAGATCGACATACCTCTCACTATACAGCAACCATCACGGCTCGACATACTTCCCACAGTACAGTAACAATCACGGCCCGACATAACTCCCTCTTTTCGGTAATCATCACGACCCGACATACCTCTCACAGTACAGTAACCACCACGGTCCGACATACCTCCCGCTATACAGTAACCACCACGGCCCGACATACCGCCCACTGTACAGTAACCAACACGACCCGACATATCTCCCACAGTACAGTAACCATCAGGGCCAGACATACCTCCCACTGTACAGGAACCATCACGGCCCGACTTACCTCCCATTGCACAGTAACCATCACGGCCCGACACACCACCTACTGTACGTTTATCATCACGGTCCGACATGCTTCCCACTGTACAGTAACCATCACAGGGCGACATACCTCCCACTCCACAGTAACCATCATGGCCCGATATACCTCCCACTAGACAGTAACCATCACAACCTGACATACATCCCACTGTACAGTAACCATCACAGCCTGACATACCTACCACTGTACAGTAACCATCATGGATCGACATACCTCCCACTGTACAGTAAACATCACGGCCCGACATACCTCTCACTGTACAATAACTGGCAAGGACCGACACACCTCCTACAGTTCGTTTACCCATCACGGTCCGACATACCTCCCACTGTACAGTAACCATCACAGGGCGACATACCTCCCACTCCACAGTAACCATCACGGCCCGATATACCTCCCACTATACAGTAACCATCACAACCTGACATATATCCCACTGTACAGTAACCATCACAGCCTGACATACCTACCACTGTACAGTAACCATCATGGACCGACATACCTCCCACTGTACAGTAAACATCACGGCCCGACGTACCTCTCACTGTACAATAACTGGCAAGGACCGACACACCTCCTACTGTACGTTTACCCATCACGGTCCGACATACTTCCCACTGTACAGTAACCATCACTGCCCGACATACCTCCCACTGTACAGTAACCATCACAGCCCTAAATACCTCCCACTCTACAGTAAACATCACAGATCGACATACCTCTCACTATACAGCAACCATCACGGCTCGACATACTTCCCACAGTACAGTAACAATCACGGCCCGACATAACTCCCTCTTTTCGGTAATCATCACGACCCGACATACCTCTCACAGTACAGTAACCACCACGGTCCGACATACCTCCCGCTATACAGTAACCACCACGGCCCGACATACCGCCCACTGTACAGTAACCAACACGACCCGACATATCTCCCACAGTACAGTAACCATCAGGGCCAGACATACCTCCCACTGTACAGGAACCATCACGGCCCGACTTACCTCCCATTGCACAGTAACCATCACGGCCCGACACACCACCTACTGTACGTTTATCATCACGGTCCGACATGCTTCCCACTGTACAGTAACCATCACAGGGCGACATACCTCCCACTCCACAGTAACCATCATGGCCCGATATACCTCCCACTAGACAGTAACCATCACAACCTGACATACATCCCACTGTACAGTAACCATCACAGCCTGACATACCTACCACTGTACAGTAACCATCATGGATCGACATACCTCCCACTGTACAGTAAACATCACGGCCCGACATACCTCTCACTGTACAATAACTGGCAAGGACCGACACACCTCCTACAGTTCGTTTACCCATCACGGTCCGACATACCTCCCACTGTACAGTAACCATCACAGGGCGACATACCTCCCACTCCACAGTAACCATCACGGCCCGATATACCTCCCACTATACAGTAACCATCACAACCTGACATATATCCCACTGTACAGTAACCATCACAGCCTGACATACCTACCACTGTACAGTAACCATCATGGACCGATATACCTCCCACTAGACAGTAACCATCACAACCTGACATACATCCCACTGTACAGTAACCATCACAGCCTGACATACCTACCACTGTACAGTAACCATCATGGATCGACATACCTCCCACTGTACAGTAAACATCACGGCCCGACATACCTCTCACTGTACAATAACTGGCAAGGACCGACACACCTCCGACAGTTCGTTTCCCCATCACGGTCCGACATACCTCCCACTGTACAGTAACCATCACAGGGCGACATACCTCCCACTCCACAGTAACCACCACGGCCCGATATACCTCCCACTATACAGTAACCATCACAACCTGACATATATCCCACTGTACAGTAACCATCACAGCCTGACATACCTACCACTGTACAGTAACCATCATGGACCGATATACCTCCCACTGTACAGTAACCATCACAGCCCGAAATACCCACCACTGTACAGTAACCATCACGGACCGACATACCTCTCTCTATACAGTAACCATCACTGCCCGACATACCTCCCACAGTACAGTAACCATCACAGCCCGAAATACCCCCCACTGTACAGAAACCATCAAGGACCGACATACCTCTCACTATACAGCAACCATCACTGCTCGACATACTTCCCACAGTACAGTAACAATCACGGCCCGACATAACTCCCTCTTTACGGTAATCATCACGTCCCGACATACCTCTCACAGTACAGTAACCACCACGGTCCGACATACATGCCGCTGTACAGTCACCACTACGGCCCGACATACCGCCCACTGTACAGTAACCATCACGACCCGACATATCTCCCACAGTACAGTAACTATCAGGGCCAGACATATCTCCCACTGTACAGTAACCATCACGGCCCGACATGCCTCCCACTGTACAGCAACCATCACAGGGTAACATACATCCCACTCCTCAGTCACCATCTTGGCCTGATATACCTCCCACTATACAATAACCATCACAATCTGACATACATCCCACTGTACAGTAACCATCACAGCCTGACATACCTACCACTGCACAGTAACCATCATGGACCGACATACCTCACACTGTACAGCAACCGTCATGGCCAGACATATCTCCCAATGTACAGTAACCATCACGGGCCAACCTCCCTCCCAGTGAACAGTAACCAACATGGCCCGACATACCTCCCGCTGTACAGTCACCACCACGGCCCGACATACCGCCCACTGTACAGTAACCAACACGACCCGACATATCTCCCACAGTACAGTAACCATCAGGGCCAGACATACCTCCCACTGTACAGGAACCATCACGGCCCGAATTACCTCCCATTGTACAGTACCATCACGGCCCGACACACCTCCTACTGTACGTTTATCATCACGGTCCGACATGCTTCCCACTGTACAGTAACCATCACAGGGCGAAATACCTCCCACTCCACAGTAAACATCACGGCCCGACATACCTCTCACTGTACAATAACTGGCAAGGACCGACACACCTCCTACTGTACGTTTACCCATCACGGTCCGACATACCTCCCACTGTACAGTAACCATCACAGGGCGACATACCTCCCACTCCACAGTAACCATCACGGCCCGATATACCTCCCACTATACAGTAACCATCACAACCTGACATATATCCCACTGTACAGTAACCATCACAGCCTGACATACCTCCCACTGCACACTAAACACCATGGTCCGACATACCTCCCGCTGTACAGTAACCACCACGGCGCGACATACCTCCCACTGTCCAGTAACCATCACACCCCGACATACCTCCCACTGTACAGTAAGCATCACGTCCCGACGTTCTTCCCACAGTACAGTAACCATCACAGACCGACGAACCTCCGACAGTACAGTAACCATCACAGCCCGACATACCTCCCACAGTACAGTAACGACCACGGTCCGACATACCTCCCGGTGTACAGTAACCACCACGGCCGGATATACCTCCCACTGTACAGTAACCATCACGTCCCGACATACATCCCACAGTACAGTAACCATCACTGCCCGACATACCGCCCACTGTGCAGTAACCATCACGGCCAACAGACCTCACACTGCACAGTAACGATCACGTCCCGACATACCTCCCACAGTACAGTAACCATGATGGCCCGACATACATCCCACTGTACAATAACCATCACACCCCGACATACCTCCCACTGTACAGTAACCATCTCGGCCCGACATACCTCCCACAGTACAGTAACGACCACGGTCCGACATACCTCCCAGTGTACAGTAACCACCACGGCCGGATATACCTCCCACTGTACAGTAACCATCACGTCCCGACATACATCCCACAGTACAGTAACCATCACGGCCCGACATACCGCCCACTGTGCAGTAACCATCACGGCCGACAGACCTCACACTGCACAGTAACCATCACGTCCCGACATACCTCCCACTGTACAGTATCCATCACGGCCCAACATAAATCCTACTGCACAGTAACCGTCATCGCCTGACATACCTCCCACTGTACAGTAACCATCACGGCCCGACATATCTCCCACTGTACAGAAACCCTCACGACCCGACATCACTCCCAATGTACAGTCACCATAACGGCCCGACATATCTCCCACTGCACAGTAACCATCACGGGCCAACCTACCTCCCAGTGAACAGTAACCAACATTGTCCGACATACCTCCCTCTGTTCAGTGACCATCACGGTCTGAAATACTCCCACTGTACAGTAAACAACACGGACCGAAAAATCTCCCACTGTACAGTAACCATCACGGCCCGACATACCTCTCACTGTACAGTAACCGGCAAGGACCGACACACCTCCTACTGTACGTTTACCATCACGGTCCGACATACCTCCCACTGTACAGTAACCATCACAGGGCGGCATACCTCGTACTCCACAGTAACCATCACGGCCCGATATACCTCCCACTATACAGTAACCATCACAACCTGACATACATCCCACTGTACAGTAACCATCACTGCCCGACATACCTCCCACTGTACAGTAACCATCACAGCCCGAAATACCCCCCACTGTACAGTAACCATCACGGCCCGACATACCTCTCACTGTACAGTAACCGGCAAGGACCGACACACCTCCTACTGTACGTTTACCATCACGGTCCGACATACCTCCCACTGTACAGTAACCATCACAGGGGGGCATACCTCCCACTCCACAGTAACCATCACGGCCCGATATACCTCCCACTCTACAGTAACCATCACAAACTGACATACATCCCACTGTACAGTAACCATCACTGCCCGACATACCTCCCACTGTACAGTAACCATCACAGCCCGAAAAACCCCCACTCTACAGTAACCATCACAGATCGACATACCTCCCACTATACAGCAACCATTATGGCTCGACATACTTCCCACAGTACAGTAACAATCACGGCCCGACATAACTCCCTCTTTTCGGTAATCATCACGTCCCGACATACCTCTCACAGTACAGTAACCACCACGGTCCGACATACCTCCCGCTGTACTGTAACCAACACGACCCGACATATCTCCCACAGTATAGTAACCATCAGGGCCAGACATACCTCCCACTGTACAGTAACCATCACGGCCCGACTTACCTCCCAATGTACAGTAACCATCACGGCCCGACACACCTCCTACTGTACGTTTATCATCACGGTCCGACATGCTTCCCACTGTACAGTAACCATCACAGGCCGACATACCTCCCACTCCACAATAACCATCACGGCCCGATATACCTCCCACTATACAGTAACCATCACAACCTGACATACATCCCACTGTACAGTAACCATCACAGCCTGACATACCTACCACTGTACAGTAACCATCATGGACCGACATTCCTCCCACTGTACAGTAAACATCACGGCCCGAGATACCTCTCACTGTACAATAACTGGCAAGGACCGACACACCTCCTACTGTACGTTTACCCATCACGGTCCGACATACCTCCCACTGTACAGTAACCATCACAGGGCGACATACCTCCCACTCCACAGTAACCATCACGGCCCGATATACCTCCCACTATACAGTAACCATCACAACCTGACATATATCCCACTGTACAGTAACCATCACAGCCTGACATACCTCCCACTGCACACTAAACACCATGGTCCGACATACCTCCCGCTGTACAGTAACCACCACGGCGCGACATACCTCCCACTGTCCAGTAACCATCTCACCCCGACATACCTCCCACTGTACAGTAAGCATCACGTCCCGACGTTCTTCCCACAGTACAGTAACCATCACAGACCGACGAACCTCCGACAGTACAGTAACCATCACAGCCCGACATACCTCCCACAGTACAGTAACGACCACGGTCCGACATACCTCCCGGTGTACAGTAACCATCACGGCCGGATATACCTCCCACTGTACAGTAACCATCACGTCCCGACATACATCCCACAGTACAGTAACCATCACGGCCCGACATACCGCCCACTGTGCAGTAACCATCACGGCCAACAGACCTCACACTGCACAGTAACGATCACGTCCCGACATACCTCCCACAGTACAGTAACCATGATGGCCCGACATACCTCCCACTGTACAATAACCATCACACCCCGACATACCTCCCACTGCACAGTAACCATCACAGGGCGACATACCTCCCACAGTACAGTAACGACCACGGTCCGACATACCTCCCACTGTACAGTAACCATCACGTCCCGACATACATCCCACAGTACAGTAACCATCACGGCCCGACATACCGCCCACTGTGCAGTAACCATCACGGCCGACAGACCTCACACTGCACAGTAACCATCACGTCCCGACATACCTCCCACTGTACAGTATCCATCACGGCCCAACATAAATCCTACTGCACAGTAACCGTCATCGCCCGACATACCTCCCACTGTACAGTAAACATCACGGCCCGACATATCTCCCACTGTACAGAAACCCTCACGACCCGACATCACTCCCAATGTACAGTCACCATAACGGCCCGACATATCTCCCAAGCACAGTAACCATCACGGGCCAACCTACCTCCCAGTGAACAGTAACCAACATTGTCCGACATACCTCCCTATGTACAGTGACCATCACGGTCTGAAATACTCCCACTGTACAGTAAACAACACGGACCGAAAAATCTCCCACTGTACAGTAACCATCACGGCCCGACATACCTCTCACTGTACAGTAACCGGCAAGGACCGACACACGTCCTACTGTACGTTTACCATCACGGTCCGACATACCTCCCACTGTGCAGTAACCATCACAGGGCGGCATACCTCGTACTCCACAGTAACCATCACGGCCCGATATACCTCCCACTATACAGTAACCATCACAACCTGACATACATCCCACTGTACAGTAACCATCACTGCCCGACATAACTCCCACTGTACAGTAACCATCACAGCCCGAAATACCCCCCACTGTACAGTAACCATCACGGCCCGACATACCTCTCACTGTACAGTAACCGGCAAGGATCGACACACCTCCTACTGTACGTTTACCATCACGGTCCGACATACCTCCCACTGTACAGTAACCATCACAGGGGGGCATACCTCCCACTCCACAGTAACCATCACGGCCCGATATACCTCCCACTATACAGTAACCATCACAAACTGACATACATCCCACTGTACAGTAACCATCACTGCCCGACATACCTCCCACTGTACAGTAACCATCACAGCCCGAAATACCCCCCACTCTACAGTAACCATCACAGATCGACATACCTCCCACTATACAGCAACCATCATGGCTCGACATACTTCCCACAGTACAGTAACAATCACGGCCCGACATAACTCCCTCTTTTCGGTAATCATCACGTCCCGACATACCTCTCACAGTACAGTAACCACCACGGTCCGACATACCTCCCGCTGTACTGTAACCAACACGACCCGACATATCTCCCACAGTATAGTAACCATCAGGGCCAGACATACCTCCCTCTGTACAGTAACCATCACGGCCCGACTTACCTCCCAATGTACAGTAACCATCACGGCCCGACACACCTCCTACTGTACGTTTATCATCACGGTCCGACATGCTTCCCACTGTACAGTAACCATCACAGGCCGACATACCTCCCACTCCACAATAACCATCAAGGCCCGATATACCTCCCACTATACAGTAACCATCACAACCTGACATACATCCCACTGTACAGTAACCATCACAGCCTGACATACCTACCACTGTACAGTAACCATCATGGACCGACATTCCTCCCACTGTACAGTAAACATCACGGCCCGAGATACCTCTCACTGTACAATAACTGGCAAGGACCGACACACCTCCTACTGTACGTTTATCCATCACGGTCCGACATACCTCCCACTGTACAGTAACCATCACAGGGCGACATACCTCCCACTCCACAGTAACCATCACGGCCCGATATACCTCCCACTATACAGTAACCATCACAACCTGACATATATCCCACTGTAAAGTAACCATCACAGCCTGACATACCTCCCACTGCACACTAAACACCATGGTCCGACATACCTCCCGCTGTACAGTAACCACCACGGCGCGACATACGTCCCACTGTCCAGTAACCATCACACCCCGACATACCTCCCACTGTACAGTAAGCATCACGTCCCGACGTTCTTCCCACAGTACAGTAACCATTACAGACCGACGAACCTCCGACAGTACAGTAACCATCACAGCCCGACATACCTCCCACAGTACAGTAACGACCACGGTCCGACATACCTCCCGGTGTACAGTAACCACCACGGCCGGATATACCTCCCACTGTACAGTAACCATCACGTCCCGACATACATCCCACAGTACAGTAACCATCACTGCCCGACATACCGCCCACTGTGCAGTAACCATCACGGCCAACAGACCTCACACTGCACAGTAACGATCACGTCCCGACATACCTCCCACAGTACAGTAACCATGATGGCCCGACATACCTCCCACTCTACAATAACCATCACACCCCGACATACCTCCCACTGTACAGTAACCATCTCGGCCCGACATACCTCCCACAGTACAGTAACGACCACGGTCCGACATACCTCCCGGTGTACAGTAACCACCACGGCCGGACATACCTCCCACTGTACAGTAACCATCACGTCCCGACATACATCCCACAGTACAGTAACCATCACGGCCCGACATACCGCCCACTGTGCAGTAACCATCACGGCCGACAGACCTCACACTGCACAGTAACCATCACGTCCCGACATACCTCCCACTGTACAGAAACCATCACAACCTGACATATATCCCACTGTACAGTAACCATCACAGCCTGACATATATCCCACTGTACAGTAACCATCATGGACCGATATACCTCCAATGTACAGTAACCATCACAGCCCGAAATATCCACCACTGCACAGTAACCATCACGTCCCGACATACCTCCCACTGTACAGTAACCATCACGGCCCAACATAAATCCTACTGCACAGTAACCGTCATCGCCCGACATACCTCCCACTGTACAGTAACCATCACGGCCCGACATATCTCCCACTGTACAGAAACCCTCACGACCCGACATCACTCCCAATGTACAGTCACCATAACGGCCCGACATATCTCCCACTGCACAGTAACCATCACGGGCCAACCTACCTTCCAGTGAACAGTAACCAACATTGTCCGACATACCTCCCTCTGTACAGTGACCATCACGGTCTGAAATACTCCCACTGTACAGTAAACAACACGGACCGAAAAATCTCCCACTGTACAGTAACCATCACGGCCCGACATACCTCTCACTGTACAGTAACCGGCAAGGACCGACACACCTCCTACTGTACGTTTACCATCACGGTCCGACATACCTCCCACTGTACAGTAACCATCACAGGGCGGCATACCTCGTACTCCACAGTAACCATCACGGCCCGATATACCTCCCACTATACAATAACCATCACAACCTCACATAAATCCCACTGTACAGTAACCATCACAACCTGACATAAATCCCACTGTACAGTAACCATCACTGCCCGACATACCTCCCATTGTACAGTAACCATCACAGCCCGAAATACTCCCCACTGTACAGTAACCATCACGGCCCGACATACCTCTCACTGTACAGTAACCGGCAAGGACCGACACACCTCCTACTGTACGTTTACCATCACGGTCCGACATACCTCCCACTGTACAGTAACCATCACAGGGGGGCATACCTCCCACTCCACAGTAACCATCACGGCCCGATATACCTCCCACTCTACAGTAACCATCACAAACTGACATACATCCCACTGTACAGTAACCATCACAGCCCGAAATACCCCCCACTCTACAGTAACCATCACAGATCGACATACCTCCCACTATACAGCAACCATCATGGCTCGACATACTTCCCACAGTACAGTAACAATCACGGCCCGACATAACTCCCTATTTTCGGTAATCATCACGTCCCGACATACCTCTCACAGTACAGTAACCACCACGGTCCGACATACCTCCCGCTGTACAGTAACCAACACGACCCGACATATCTCCCACAGTATAGTAACTATCAGGGCCAGACATATCTCCCACAGTACAGTAACCATCATGGACCGACATTCCTCCCACTGTACAGTAAACTTCACGGCCCGAGATACCTCTCACTGTACAATAACTGGCAAGGACCGACACACCTCCTACTGTACGTTTACCCATCACGGCCCGACATACCTCCCACTGTACAGTAACCATCACAGGGCGACATACCTCCCACTCCACAGTAACCATCACGGCCCGATATACCTCCCACTATACAGTAACCATCACAACCTGACATATATCCCACTGTAAAGTAACCATCACAGCCTGACATACCTCCCACTGCACACTAAACACCATGGTCCGACATACCTCCCGCTGTACAGTAACCACCACGGCGCGACATACCTCCCACTGTCCAGTAACCATCACACCCCGACATACCTCCCACTGTACAGTAAGCATCACGTCCCGACGTTCTTCCCACAGTACAGTAACCATTACAGACCGACGAACCTCCGACAGCACAGTAACCATCACAGCCCGACATACCTCCCACAGTACAGTAACGACCACGGTCCGACATACCTCCCGGTGTACAGTAACCACCACGGCCGGATATACCTCCCACTGTACAGTAACCATCACGTCCCGACATACATCCCACAGTACAGTAACCATCACTGCCCGACATATCGCCCACTGTGCAGTAACCATCACGGCCAACAGACCTCACACTGCACAGTAACGATCACGTCCCGACATACCTCCCACAGTACAGTAACCATGATGGCCCGACATACCTCCCACTCTACAATAACCATCACACCCCGACATACCTCCCACTGTACAGTAACCATCTCGGCCCGACATACCTCCCACAGTACAGTAACGACCACGGTCCGACATACCTCCCGGTGTACAGTAACCACCACGGCCGGATATACCTCCCACTGTACAGTAACCATCACGTCCCGACATACATCCCACAGTACAGTAACCATCACGGCCCGACATACCGCCCACTGTGCAGTAACCATCACGGCCGACAGACCTCACACTGCACAGTAACCATCATGGACCGACATACCTCCCACTGTACAGTAAACATCACGGCCTGACATACCTCTCACTGTACAATAACTGGCAAGGACCGACACACCTCCTACTGTACGTTTACCCATCACGGTCCGACATACCTCCCACTGTACAGTAACCATCACAGGGCGACATACCTCCCACTCCACAGTAACCATCACGGCCCGATATACCTCCCACTATACAGTAACCATCACAACCTGACATATATCCCACTGTACAGTAACCATCACAGCCTGACATATATCCCACTGTACAGTAACCATCATGGACCGATATACCTCCCACTGTACAGTAACCACCATGGCTCGACATACCTCTCTCTATACAGTAACCATCACGGCTCGACATACATCCCACTGCACAGTAACCATCACTGCCCGACATACCTCTCTCTATACAGTAACCATCACGGCTCGACATACCTCTCTCTATACAGTAACCATCACGGCTCGACATACCTCCCACTGCACAGTAACCATCACTGCCCGACATACCTCCCACTGTACAGTAACCATCACAGCCCGAAATACCCCCCACTGTACAGAAACCATCAAGGACCGACATACCTCTCACTATACAGCAACCATCACTGCTCGACATACTTCCCACAGTACAGTAACAATCACGGCCCGACATAACTCCCTCTTTAAGGTAATCATCACGTCCCGACATACCTCTCACAGTACAGAAACCACCACGGTCCGACATACCTCCCGTTGTGGAGTCACCATCATGGCCCGACATACCGCCCACTGTACAGTTACCATCACGACCCGACATATCTCCCACAGTACAGTAACCATCAGGGCCAGACATACCTCCCACTGTACAGTAACCATCACGGCCCGACATACCTCCCATTGTACAGTAACCATCACGGCCCGACACACCTCCTACTGTACGTTTACCAACACGGTCCGACATGTCTCCCACTGTACAGTAACCATCACAGGGCAACATACATCCCACTCCTCAGTCACCATCTTGGCCTGATATACCTCCCACTATACAGTAACCATCACAACCTGACATACATCCCACTGTACAGTAACCATCACAGCCTGACAAACCACCACTTCACAGTAACCATCATGGACCGACATACCTCACACTGTACAGCAACCGTCATGGCCAGACATATCTCCCACTGTACAGTTACCATCATGACCCGACATACCTCCCAATTTACAGTAACCATAACGGCCCGACATATCTCCCACTGTACAGGAACCATCACTGGCCAACCTCCCTCCAGGTGAACAGTAACCAACATGGCCCGACATACCTCCCTCTGTACAGTGACCATCATGGCCCGACATACTCGCACTGTACAGTAAACAACACGGACCGAAAAACCTCCCACTGTACAGTAACCATCACGGCCCGACATACCTCTCACTGGACAGTAACCGGCAAGGACCGACACACCTCCTACTGTAGGTTTACCATCACGGTCCGACATGCCTCCCACTGTACAGTAACCATCACAGGGCAACATACATCCCACTCCTCAGTCACCATTTTGGCCCGATATACCTCCCATTATACAGAAACCATCACCACCTGACATATCTCCCACTGTACAGTAACCGTCATTGCCCGACATACCTCCCACTGTACAGTAACCATCACGACCCGACATACTTCCCAATGTACATTAACCATCATGGCCCGACATTCCTCCCTCTGTACAATGACCATCTCGGCCCGACATACTGCCACTGTACAGTAAACATCACCGCCCGACATACCTCCCAAAGTACAGTAACCATTACGGCCCGACATACCTCCCACTGTACAGTAAACGGCAAGGACCGACACACCTCCCACTGTACAGTAACCATCACAGCGCAACATACCTCCCACTGTACAGTAACCATTACGGCCCGACATACCTCCCACTGCACAATAAACATCACACCCCGACAGACCTCCCACTGTACACTAACCATCACAGCCCGACATACCTCCCATTGTACAGTAACCGTCACAGCCCTACATGTCTCCTACTGTACAGTAACCATTCCGACCCGACTTATCTCCCACAATACAATAACCATCACGGGCCAACCTACCTCCCACTGAACAGTAACCATCATGGCCCGACATTCCTCTCACTGTACAGTGATCATCATGGCCCGACATACTCCCACTGCCCAGAAAACATCACGGCCCGACATACCTCTCACTGTGCAGAAAACATCACGGCTCGACATACCTCCAACTGTACAGTAACCGTCAAGGACCGACACACCTCCCACTGTACAGTAACCATCACGGTCCGACATACCACCCACTGTACAGTAACCATCACAGCGCGACATACCTCTCACTCCACAGTAACCATCACGGCCCAATATTCCTCCCACTGTTCAGTAACCATCACAGCCTGACATACATCCCACTGTACAGTAACCATCATGGACCGACATACCTCCCACTGTACAGTAACCATCACAGCCCGAAATAGCCACCAATGTACAGTAACCATCACGGCCCGACATACCTCTCACTATACAGTAACCATCACGGCGCGACAGACCTCCCACTGTACAGTAACCATCACACCCCGACATACCTCCCAATGTACAATTACCATCATTGCCCGACATACCTCCCACTGTACAGTAACCGTCACGGCCCAACATACCTCCCATTGTACAATAAACACCACGGACCGAAATACCTCCCGCTGTACAGTAACCATCAGGGCCCGACATACCTCCCACTGTACAGAAACCATCACGTCCCTACATACCTTTAACTGTACAGCAACCGTCATGGACCGACATTCTTGCCACTGTACAGTGACCATCACGGCACGACATACCTCTCACTGTTTAGTAACCGTCATGGTCCGAAATACCTCCCATTGTACAGTCACCATCACGGCCCGACATACCTCCCAATGTAGAGTAAAACCATGGCCCGACATAAGTCCCACTGTACAGCAACCATCACGGGCCAACCTACCTCCCACAGAACCGTAACCATCACGGCCAAACATACCTCTCACTGTACAGTAACCATCACGGCCTGACTTACCTCCCACTGCTCAGTACCCATCATAGCCCGACACAACCCTGACGGTACAGTGACCGTCACGGTTTGACATTCGTCCCAGGGTACATTAACCGTCACAAACCGACATTACTCCCACTGTACAGCAACCGTCACGGCCTGACATACTCCCACTGTGCAGTAACCATCACGGCCCGACATACCTCCCACTGTACAGTGACCGTCACGGGCCGACATACCTCCCATTGTATAGTGACCATCACGGCCCGACATACCTCCCATTGTACAGTAACCATCACGGCCCGACATATCTCCCACTGTACAGTAATCATCACGACCCGACATACCTCCCAATGTACAGTAAAATCATGGCCCGACATAACTCCCACTGTACAGTAACCATCACGGGCCAACCTACCTCCCAGTGAACAGTAACAATCATGGCCCGACATACCTCCATCTGTACAGTGACCATCACGCCCGACATACTCCCACTGTACAGCAACCATCACGGGCCGACATATCTCTCACTCTAGAGTAACCGTCAAGTACCGACATAAATCTAACTGTACAGTAACCGTCATGGTCCGACATACCTCCCACTGTACAGTAACCATCAACACCCGACATAGATCCCACTGTACAGTAACCATTATGGCCCGATTACATCCCACTGAAAAATAAACATCACAACCCGACATACCTCCCACTGTACAGTAACCATCAACACCCGACATAGATCCCACTGTACAGTAACCATTATGGCCCGACTTACATCCCACTGAAAAATAAACATCACAACCCGACATACCTCCCACTGTCCAGTAACCATCACGGCACGACATATCTCCCACTGTACAGTAATCATCACGGCCCGACATACCTCCCAAAGTATAGTAACCACCAGGGCCCGACATATCTCCCACTGTACAGTAACCATCATGGGCCAACCTACCTCCCAGTGAACAGCATCCATCATGGCCCGACATACCTCCATCTGTACAGTGACCATCACGCCCGACATACTCCCACTGTGCAGTAAACATCACAGACCGACATACCTCCCACTGTACAGCAACCATCACGACCCTACATACCTCTCACTCTACAGTAACCGTCAAGTACCGACATAACTCTCACTGTACAGTAACCGTCATGGCCCGACATACCTCCCACTGTACAGTAACCATCAACACCCGACATAGATCCCACTGTACAGTAACCATTATGGCCCGACTTACATCCACTGAAAAATAAACATCACAACCCGACATACCTCCCACTGTACAGTAACCATCACGGCCCGACATGCCTCTCACTGTACAGTAACCATCCCGCCCCGACATACCTCCCACTGTACAGCAACCGTCACGGCCCGACATATCTCCCACTGTACAGTAACCATCACAACCCGACATACCTCCCAATGTATAGTAACCACCACGGCCCCACATATCTCCCACTGTACAGTAACCATCACGGGCCAACCTACCTCCCAGTGAACAGCATCCATCATGGCCCGACATACCACCATCTGTACAGTGACCATCACGCCCGACATACTCCTACTGTGAAGTAAACATCACGGACCGACATACCTCCCACTGTACAGCAACCATCTCGACCCTACATACCTCTCACTCTACAGTAACCGTCAAGTACCGACATAACTCTCACTGTACAGTAACCGTCATGGCCCGACATAGATCCCACTGTACAGTAACCATTATGGCCCGACTTACATCCCCTGAAAAATAAACATCACAACCCGACATACCTCCCACTGTACAGTAACCATCACGGCACGACATACCTCCCACTGTTCAGTAACCGTCATGGCCAGACATACCTCCCACTGTACAGCAACCGTCACGGCCCGACATATCTCCCACTGTACAGTAACCATCACAACCCGACATACCTCCCAATGTATAGTAACCACCACGGCCCGACATATCTCCCACTGTACAGTAATCATCACGACCCGAAATACCTCCCAATGTACGGTAAAATCATGGCCCGACATAACTCCCACTGTACAGTAACCATCACGGGCCAACCACCCTCCCAGCGAACAGTAACCATCATGGCCCGACATACCTCCATCTGTACAGTGACCATCACGCCCGACATACTCCCACTGTTCAGTAAACATCACGGGCCGACATACATCCCACTGTACAGCAACCATCACGAACCTACATACCTCTCACTCTACAGTAACCGTCAAGTACCGACATAAATCTAACTGTACAGTAACCGTCATGGTCCGACATACCTCCCACTGTACAGTAACCATCAACACCCGACATAGATCCCACTGTACAGTAACCATTATGGCCCGACTTACATCCCACTGAAAAATAAACATCACAACCCGACATACCTCCCACTGTACAGTAACCATCACGGCACGACATATCTCCCACTGTACAGTAATCATCACGACCCGACATACCTTCCAAAGTATAGTAACCACCACGGCTCGACATATCTCCCACTGTACAGTAACTATCATGGGCCAACCTACCTCCCAGTGAACAGCATCCATCATGGCCCGACATACCTCCATCTGTACAGTGACCATCACGCCCGACATACTCCCACTGTGCAGTAAACATCACAGACCGACATACCTCCCACTGTACAGCAACCATCACGACCCTACATACCTCTAACTCTACAGTAACCGTCAAGTACCGACATAACTCTCACTGTACAGTAACCGTCATGGCCCGACATACCTCCCACTGTACAGTAACCATCAACACCCGTCATAGATCCCACTGTACAGTAACCATTATGGCCCGACTTACATCCCACTGAAAAATAAACATCACAACCCGACATACCTCCCACTGTACAGTAACCATCAACACCCGACATAGATCCCACTGTACAGTAATCATCACGACCCGACATACCTCCCAATGTACAGTAAAATTATGGCCCGACATAACTCCCACTGTACAGTAACCATCACGGGCCAACCTACCTCCCAGTGAACAGTAACCATCATGGCCCGACATACCTCCATCTGTACAGTGACCATCACGCCCGACATACTCCCACTGTTCAGTAAACATCACGGGCCGACATACATCCCACTGTACAGCAACCATCCCGACCCAACATATCTCTCACTCTACAGTAACCGTCAAGTACCGACATAAATCTAACTGTACAGTAACCGTCATGGTCCGACATAGATCCCACTGTACAGTAATCATCACGACCCGACATACCTCCCAATGTACAGTAAAATTATGGCCCGACATAACTCCCACTGTACAGTAACCATCACGGGCCAACCTACCTCCCAGTGAACAGTAACCATCATGGCCCGACATACCTCCATCTGTACAGTGACCATCACGCCCGACATACTCCCACTGTTCAGTAAACATCACGGGCCGACAAACATCCCACTGTACAGCAACCATCCCGACCCTACATATCTCTCACTCTACAGTAACCGTCAAGTACCGACATAAATCTAACTGTACAGTAACCGTCATGGTCCGACATACCTCCCACTGTACAGTAACCATCAACACCCGACATAGATCCCACTGTACAGTAACCATTATGGCCCGACTTACATCCCACTGAAAAATAAACATCACAACCCGACATACCTCCCACTGTACAGTAACCATCAACACCCGACATAGATCCCACTGTACAGTAACCATCACGGCCCGACTTACATCCCACTGAAAAATAAACATCACAACCCGACATACCTCCCACTGTACAGTAACCATCACGGCACGACATACCTCCCACTGTTCAGTAACCGTCATGGCCCGACATGCCTCTCACTGT